>NC_138775.1:76050058-76650058 GCF_965119305.1 Pelophylax lessonae
GACAGGAAGTGAGGGGAATATCACTGTGGGGAAATAGCTTGCAATTGTTGCCTTATAATGTCCATAGTATATATAAAAGGAAAGAATTGCTGGCTGTATCCCCACGGGAGATTCCCTCACTTCCTGTCCTGGTGACACCAAGACAGGAAGTGAAGGGAAATCTCCTGCAATGATATAACACTGTTACATGTTCTAGTTATGTAGCAAACTTAAGAATATACAAAGCAAACATCTTTTTTTTTCCATTTTGGCAAAATCATGGATTCATTAAAAAACTATCTTTGTTTGTCCCGTGGCTTGCAGGAAAAACATTTTGCCTTGATTCCACCATCAACACAGACAGGGGAAACCCTCCTGCGGAGCCATTGTGTTCTCCTGGTGCTGCCCCTGCCAGGAAAACACAGTGATTATTGCTAGTGGCTACAAGAGATGCTAGCGATAAGTGTGTGTAAAATCTGACAGACTGGTTGTACGTTGTCCTCCAGGTGATCGACCAATCAACTTGGGTACCTTCAGCCTGGCCATACACAGTTTAAATCTGCATCTCAAATGAAGCAATCCCATTTACATATAACACTCCATAAAGGAGAATTGAGGGGCTTATCAGGTCTGCGTCAAAAATTAACAGCCACACCCAATCAGACAGCTCGTGTTAAAAGGGACCTGAAAAGCAATCTGCATGGCTTGCTTTTCCAAGCATTGGCTAGTTTAGTGAGCCTGGACTAATAACAGTCACTGTAATGCTACCCATACTGCTGTCCTTTTAACATGGTGACAAAAGTTGATACCTATGCTACATGTGTGTAAAGTTACTTGCACCCTGCTAAATGGACAGCAATAAGGTTGTAAATACAGTGACTGCCTGTCCCCCCCTGATGGCGGCCCTGGGTGTGTCATGAAAGGCCAATTGAGAAAATGGCTATATCATGTAGAGGAAATCACCAGTGTGGGGCAACCTATGTCATGGAGGTAGATTTGGACATCGATGTATATGTATCACCAGAAATGGAATTCTTTGTTCTACAATATCTCAAAGACGACCTAGCATGTTATTTGAAGACTGTACTATTTTGGACATACTTGGACTCAAACATACACTGCTCTTTCCACAGCTCCTCCTCCTCTGGGGGTATGATAAAGTTTATACGCATCTTCACCAAAAGCACAAGATGATGTGTCGTCTCCGGATGAGGCTGCAGCGGAGATTTCAGTTTCTGCCTGAGATAGTGGATCTGCAGCGGGCCTGGAGTGATGCCAAAAGGCGCTCACCCAAGCTCCTGCTAAAGGCTGTGGAGCAAATCTCCGGTAAGTAAAAATATACATTACATGTGACCAGATAGGTTACAATTTTTTGGGTAGGTGGACATGTGTTTAGCTATGCAACAACACTAATACCAACACCCCCCCCCCCCCCCTCCCTCTCGCTCCTACCTTTCCTACCTCCATCAAGTGTCTCTTCACAACCTTTAATACTACTATGTACATTCGTATTTTTTATGTTTTTTTTTTTTCTTCTGCTTCTAGCCAAAGCGGACGGACGGCACCCTCTTGTGCTTTTGGTGAAGAAGGGGAGGAGGAGGACGGCCACACTCCAATATGCAGTCAGAGGCAGCGAGCCATTTGAGCAGCTGAAAATTGTGGATCGTAAGTAGAAAATAAAAATGTTAGAAATTTCTAATCTCTAATCACATTTTACAGAGCCCCCTTTACATCGGAGTCTCCAGACTTACTACACTGTAAGAGGGAAGTGTGAAGACTCTGATATAAGGAGAGTTTGGGAACCATTATTTGAGGGGGGAAGCTGGGGACTCTGGTGTAAAAGGGAACTCTGTGTTCCCCAAAGCTCCCCCATACATCTGAGCTTACAGAGACCCTCTTACACTTCCCTTCCTCAGTCCACCACAGTCAAGGGCACAACAAGTCCCACTGCAGAAGGCTACCTGCTTGGACTTGTAATCCTCTCTGTAGGGGAATGAGGAAATACTGCCTGCTATGCTAAGACTTGTAGTGCCCTCTGTTAGGGACTAAGGATTCCTCAGTCCTCAACATTCTAGGGCACTATAAGTCTCAGCATAGTGGGCTGTCATACCTCAGTCCCTCACAGCTCGGGTCAAAAACAACACAGTTAAACATCTAAAGGACAACTCCAAACAAAACTACCAATAATGGACAGAGTCCATATGCTCTATAATGTCAAAGACCCGCTACCACTCACCTTCCACCTCTGGTGCTGTCATTGTGTAGGGCAAAGGGCTCCATCTACACCATGTTTGGCTTTCATGTCAGATAGGCAGGACTTGCTCAGCTCCACTCTCTTCCTTGGCAATTGACTCTGGCGTCATTGTGGATCTTTCCTCCTCTAGAAAACCCCCAGGGGCCCTCTCCTTGTCCCCCAGCCACCCAGGGCCTTCTTCTCCTCCTCCTCCACCAACCATTTTCAGACTCTTCCAACTTCCCTGGGGCTACTCAACCACTTTGCATAGTGGACACAACAAATCTATGACCAGCCTGCAAAATATCAAGTCTGGGCCTGGTTACCTGTATGTTCCGGGTCCAGGGCGGAGCTCTCCTCCCAGAGCAACAACTGATGATAGCAGAGTGAGTTGACCGGCCAGTCACTTCCTACTGGTGCAGGTACACACCTACCGATTCCTCCACATCTTAGGATAACATGATCAGACGGCCAATCCCCAGGCAGAGAAGGAGGAGTAAGTGTCAGCGGACAACAGACACCTGGCAGACGCAGTGAAGGGACTGCAGCACACTGCTGCAACTTTTTGATCCGAGGATTGAAAGCAATCTTTTACTTGGGAGATTTCCCTGACTGCGCCCTTCGAAATGTTGGTGCTCCGCCACTGGCCGCAAGGCCCCTGTAGGTGCGAGGCCTTAGGCGGCCGCTTAATTTGCATGGTGCCCTCCTGTTTTAAAACATGGTCAATGCATCTCATTGGTGTAAGTGCACTTCTATGTTCTGAATTGTAGGGGCATTGAGTATGGTGCTAGCATGATGAGAGGTTACTGCCTATTTGTGTCCATAAATAATATATAATGTTTTTCTTTTATTTTAGAAACCAGTGATCAGGATGTGGAGGCTCAGCCTTCTCAGGCCCCCTGTAAGTAATGTGGATGTGCTGGTGTGTTGTGTATTAGGTCGAACTTGGAGGAATGATTGTTTGTTTTGTTTTCTTTTGTGGTTGATGTAACTTCAGCAAGAGAGGAGCCTCAGGCAGGGCCAAGTCGCCTGGATCCGGGCCAGGAACAAACTGTTGGCCAAGAAGAGGCCAATTGGTCCGACTCGGATGAGGACCTGGGCTCTCCTCAAAGGGGAAGTAAGTATTCTACATGTGTTTGTGTGTTCAATGTGTCCTGGTAAATATAAGGGCTGTAATATATATATTTTGACATTGGGGTTTTGTAGCAGCTGACATTGAGGATGTTTGTTGTGGAGGACTGGGGAAGAGGGGCCACTGCTTACCCAGTCCACTGTAACTACTACCTTCAATGTTTCCAGACTACTTTCTGTGTGCCTTTATCAAATAGCTTTTGTTCAAGGATTGTATTTGTGTCTTTGTGTTTCTAGGAGATACAACGCCATCCCCCCATGAAGGGACACCATCCCCCCATGTAGGGTCTCCCCCATCCTCCCCCACTCCAGGCTCCCCTGAACTAGTCTGTAAGTACCTAAAATTAGATTCTCACATGAATTGTGTGTGCTAGGATGATGTGTATCTAGGATAATCTAAGTTGGAGTCAAAGCAAGTGTAGTTTTGCTATATGTGACAGGAAGGTTGGTCATGAAACACTCTTGCTTAACCTTCATGTTTGAAAGGTGGTTTTGGGGAGCTTTACAGGACATGTTATCTTTTGTAAGTTATCTCAAGCCACCCTATTCTAAATTGGTGTTAGTTTCTCTACATTGGAAATGGTGTGCTTTGTACTTGTAAATTTTTAGGGGACATTGTAATTTAATCATGTCCTGATTTAGTCAACACTGAAAATGTGTGTTTGTCAATCTTTCATAAATACTCTTCCTCGGTAATGTACCACATTCCAGTTCACAATTTGTGTTCTTTTTGTGCAGTTTCTCCAGAGCCAGCCACGCCATCCACTTCAGGGGCCCCAAAAAAACCTGATGATGGTAAGTTGTGTGCTTTTCCAGTAATGTGTCTACTTAGTAAGTGGAGAAATGCTAACTGTGTATGTCCCCGCTCAGGCTTCAAGTTGTTCTAAAGGCAGCGGGTTCTTTATGTGAATGCATTCTATGCATTAGTATTCCAAGTGATAGGTGTGCATATTCCCCCTAAGACTTACTGGGACCATTTTTTACGGTCCAAATTTTTGCACTAATACTTGTCTGGAACAGACTCCCCCTCCTCCTTAACTGAGGTGACAGCATGCCAATATTGCCTCCTGATGCTGTCACTCCTAATCATTGAGACCATTGGAAGGGAGGGGGGCAAGGCTGGCTCACAGCCTAGTGCCTGAACAGGCACAGGGTGCTTGGCTTCATCTCATGTGCCTCCATAGCAAGCTGCCTGCTGTGGGGTCAAACAACAGGAGGGAGGTGCCTAGAGGTGTGTACAGGGGCCATGTAAAAAGGAGGATTGTTATTTCTCTTGTCCCCAAAAACCTAGAGAGTGTAAGTCTAACCTGATTAGTTTTCCGCAGCCCTCCCAAAATGATATGTTTCCAACACTTAGAACAGGCAGGGCTGAGGCACCAAAAACATCAGAAAAACACAATCAGCACAAAAGCAGGGAGTACGTATCCTTAACGCTACAAGCTTCACCCAGAAGAATGACGCTTGCACTGTACAAATCTGCATCACCACCATATCAATGTCTAAATAAAACTTTCAGGGAAATGTGGAGGGGTAATGAGTGGGTGTTAGAGCGTTTTCATGACTGCGTAACCTACAGTTAGCGTGAGTCCATTTGTTGATAAACTTTTTCTTCTCTCTTAACACAGCTGGGATGGCGGAAAGGAGATCAGGGGAGCAGACACATCTGCTCCGTCCAGAACTGGCCCTCAAAATTCCTAAGGGTGAGTCTCTACTATGTGTCAGGTTCAATCTATAGACAGTAAGAGGGAGAGAGAACGCTCCACAGATTCCAATGGTGATAGAGATAAATGTGTGCACATGTATCGTGTTGACCAATTGAACCCAAAACACCTTACATTCTTCAAAATGATTGCTTGTGTTTACATGCAGAAAAGCATTTTACTTAGCTTTGGTGGAACTGCTACTAACATTCCAAGCCATCTTATGTAACCTTTTGAACAATTTGCTGTGAAAGTTTGAGTTTAAGGTTTACAACAGCAATTTAGCATATTTGCTTCAGAGTGTTGATAAAAGCCAACCAATAGACTCCTAAGCATATTTGTTGAGGCACATTAATTACAATCCTTGTTTGGATCTTTGCCTAAAACTAATTGTCATGTTTTTTTCTACCCAGGGCACACCCACCTCACCTACGAGGTCCTCCTGGATTATATGAGGTGGTGCGGAGACCGAATTCTCTATTTGGAACACCTTTGTGGCGTGGATCCAGACCCTAAGGAGCCATTCGTTAGGAATGTCACACCTTTAAAAAGATCCTAGTATTTTTTTTTTGTTGTTTGTTTACTTATGTTGCACGTTGCAACACAAAGAAATGTCACATTTGTAATTGTTGCCCATTATAAACAAAAATCTAACAAAAAAATCAAAAACAGTTTAAAAAAAAACCCTTTTTTTGGGACCCAAAAAAAAAAAAAAACAAACAAAGCCTTGTTTTTGGCAACCAAAAAAAATATAAAAATTTAAAAAAAACCCTTTTTTTGGGAACCAAAAAAACCAAAAAAAACAAAAAAAGCCTTGTTTTTGGCAACCAAAAAAAATATAAAAATTTAAAAAAAACCCTTTTTTTGGGACCCAAAAAAACAAAAAAAACAAAAAAAGCCTTGTTTTTGGCAACCAAAAAAAATATAAAAATTTATAAAAAACCCTTTTTTTGGGAACCAAAAAAACCAAAAAAAACAAAAAAAGCCTTGTTTTTGGCAACCAAAAAAAATATAAAAATTTAAAAAAAACCCTTTTTTTGGGACCCAAAAAAAAAAAAAAAAAAAAAAAAAGCCTTGTTTTTGGCAACCAAAAAAAATATAAAAATTTATAAAAAACCCTTTTTTTGGGAACCAAAAAAACCAAAAAAAACAAAAAAAGCCTTGTTTTTGGCAACCAAAAAAAATATAAAAATTTAAAAAAAACCCTTTTTTTGGGACCCAAAAAAAAAAAAAAAACAAAAAAAGCCTTGTTTTTGGCAACCAAAAAAAATATAAAAATTTATAAAAAACCCTTTTTTTGGGAACCAAAAAAACCAAAAAAAACAAAAAAAGCCTTGTTTTTGGCAACCAAAAAAAAAATGTTTACAAAAAAGCCTTGTTGTTTTTATGGCAACCGACAAAACCAAAAATGTTTACAAAAAAGCCTTGTTGTTTTTGGTAACAAACTAAACCAAAAATGTTTACAAAAAAGCCTTGTTGTTTTTGGTAACAAACTAAACCAAAAATGTTTACAAAAAAGCCTTGTTGTTTTTATGGCAACGGACAAAACCACAAATGTTTACAAATAAGCCTTGTTGTTTTTATGGCAACCGACAAAACCACAAATGTTTACAAATAAGCCTTGTTGTTTTTGGTAACAAACTAAACCACAAATGTTTACAAAAAAGCCTTGTTGCTTTTGGTAACAAACTAAACCACAAATGTTTACAAAAAAGCCTTGTTGTTTTTATGGCAACCGACAAAACCACAAATGTTTACAAAAAAGCCTTGTTGTTTTTATGGCAACCGACAAAACCAAAAATGTTTACAAAAAAGCCTTGTTGTTTTTATGGCAACGGACAAAACCACAAATGTTTACAAATAAGCCTTGTTGTTTTTATGGCAACCGACAAAACCAAAAATGTTTACAAAAAAGCCTTGTTGTTTTTGGTAACAAACTAAACCACAAATGTTTACAAAAAAGCCTTGTTGTTTTTATGGCAACGGACAAAACCACAAATGTTTACAAATAAGCCTTGTTGTTTTTATGGCAACCGACAAAACCAAAAATGTTTACAAAAAAGCCTTGTTGTTTTTGGTAACAAACTAAACCACAAATGTTTACAAAAAAGCCTTGTTGTTTTTATGGCAACGGACAAAACCACAAATGTTTACAAAAAAGCCTTGTTGTTTTTATGGCAACGGACAAAACCACAAATGTTTACAAAAAAGCCTTGTTGTTTTTATGGCAACGGACAAAACCACAAATGTTTACAAATAAGCCTTGTTGTTTTTATGGCAACCGACAAAACCAAAAATGTTTACAAAAAAGCCTTGTTGTTTTTGGTAACAAACTAAACCACAAATGTTTACAAAAAAGCCTTGTTGTTTTTATGGCAACGGACAAAACCACAAATGTTTACAAAAAAGCCTTGTTGTTTTTATGGCAACGGACAAAACCACAAATGTTTACAAATAAGCCTTGTTGTTTTTATGGCAACCGACAAAACCAAAAATGTTTACAAATAAGCCTTGTTGTTTTTATGGCAACGGAAAAAACCAAAAATGTTTACAAAAAAGAATTGTTTTTGTGAAAACCTTCCAAAAAATGATGTCAAAACATAAAAAATGTTTAAAATGTTTATCTAAATTAAATTTAAGTATGTTGCTCTTTGCAACACAAATGTTACATTGGCAATTTAGTTCATTCTATTATATATTGTAATATATTTTTTGTACGCTACAGTTGGTAGACACCCACATGTGTTATTAAAACATTTATTTTATTACCCAAGTTTTCTTTTTGGTGTACACATCGAATGTCTTTTGTGTTGTATTTGTTTACTTGAGTGGTGTGGTCTGTAATTGTTAGTATGTTGGCTTTGGTTTATGTTAGCCTTGAGACTTGTTTTGAAGCTACATTTGAAGGGAGACCTTTTCTTGGGTCGTTATGTGAACATTGAGTTATCTAAATTTACATGAAATCATATGTTTGGAGATAGAGAAGCACGTGTGTATAAATGCCTACATTAACCAGGGCCATTACTTGGCCACCAACACTCCTAAAAAACCAAAGAGCAAACACAAACTAATCATTTTGCATAAAATTTTATTTCATCCCCAAAAGAAGCACTATAATAAATCATATTGTGCCACCTTCAAATTACAAAAAAAAATGGCCCAAAAAATTGGCCAATGTAAATCATTAACAAAACTAAACCAAATTAAACAAAAAAACAAAAAATCAAGTTGGTGGTCGTGCCTGAAGCAGTGTGGTGAGCATTGTTAAGTTTCCTGCCATCAAATGGTGTGCCAAGAGTTCCATCTGGTCTGGGGTTAACTGTAGAGTTGTGCTCAAGTGGCCCATTAGGATCATATCTTCTGTCTGAGGCTGCTGATGATGCAGGGTGTTGAACGTTGGAAATGTCCCAGACAGAAGATGTTCGGCCAATAGTGTCATCTGCTCTGGGGTCAGCCTAAGCATTTGGGCAACGTGTGCCATTACCATGAGATGGGATCGTTGCTGCTCCAAGGCTATTTGATGCTGCTGGTGGTGCAAGGGTTGTGAAGATGTGTGGGGAGTGGTGGTTGATTGTTTGTTGTGGTCCACGGTGCGGGGGCAAACGACATGTCGCATTGGTGACAAAAAAGAAGAACGGCCTGGGGAGGAGTGAAGTGATAAAGGTGTGGAGGGAATGTAGTCAGGTGGAAGGGGTACTGTGGAACCAGTGCGCATTGAGGTTGTGCAGGAGGATTGCTCATTGAGGGGTGTGGGAGTCCGAACGGAGTGTGAAGTGCTAGGAGTGGCTACAGGAGGAATTGTCCCATCCCCAGCTGCCTGACAAGTGGCCAACACTGGCATTACCCTCCCACTACCACAACCTGCAGTGGCAGGTGAGTGAGATGTTTGGGAGGGCTCTGCCAATGGGGCATCTTCAGATCCAAACAGGCATTGGCGTGTGGCCAGCACCTGAGTGTCAACACTTTGCCGATCCCGTTGATGCTGGTCTGCTAAACTTACCAAGCTGTTACGCATATCCTGTTGAACCTGTAACATATCCTGGTGAACCTGTACCATTGTTGCTACAGATTCCTGTATGAGCCCGAGCAGACGTACTGCCTCAGTAGATTGCTGAGTACGCCTCCTTAACTCATTTTGGACCTGATACTCATCAAGCAGCCTCTCGGCTACATCCAGCATAGATGGACGAAGTTGGGTAGGTGACAATCCCTCTGCATCTAAGGCTACCTGAAAGCAGAAGAAATAGACCAAATCATTATCAAACATCATGACTAAATATTTCAGATTAGTTTGACAACTTAACACCCCAAGCAGAACGTTGAAAAGTTTGATGTGCTTCTAATGAGTACTTGTTCATTGTAAGATTATCCAAGCTAGCAACACTTCTGATAATGGGTACATATTATATTGGTGTGACTAATATGACAAAGGCAAAAAAGATTCAACATGAAGGTGTTCCCAATTAACCCTGGTGTGGTAGGTTGTTTATGCTTTTGGTAAATCTGTTACTACACCAATGACTTTATACATCTACGTATGTTGTCTAAAATCTTGCCATCAATCGGCTACAGGACAACCCAACCAAACGATACCCATGAATTTGGACCTGGAAAATCAAAGACGGGCCGGACTTTAAAGATCCTGGATGTTTTTGGAACATTAGTGGCACACCAAATTATAACATAATTCCCTGATGTTCAAGATAGAACTCTTGTTGTGCTGGTGCATCGTCAGAATGTCATAGCACTAATTTAACACACACAATGTAAGCCACATCTAGTCCAAAATCAATGCTACCATTGAAATGTTACATGTGCACCTTGTTCCCTTATATCACATACCACAGCACTGGATGCAGAATCGTCGCCAGCTCCTGATCCAACTCCAGCTGCAACGTCAAGAGGGGCCTGATGTTCTTTTAAAAACAAAAAAAAAAAACATGTTTAGTACATAACCTTAGTCAGTAATGATTATGGCCAGATTGCCCTCCTAGCTTCATGAATGAAGCATTGAGGCCAAACATTCAAAAGTGCTTTCCTGGGCTCATAGGACACTTGCTAAACCCTCCCAAAGGTTAAGAAGGCTTGGTCTGCCTACTAATGACGGCACCCATTAATGCTGTCAACTGTGTTTTGCAGGGTAAACATCTAAAAGGCAACACTCTTTCCTAAGAAAAAACATGTGTGTTAATGGGGTTAATAAGATTCAAAAAAACATTATTTGACTAGACATACCAACACCTTCCTCCAGGCCTAGCTGCACTGGGTGTGTTCCCTGCTGCGGATCTTCTGTAAAGGACATAGCAATATGAGCTATCTTGGCAAAAAAAAAACATCTACATTGTTTGGCACAGTATGATATTGGACCTACCAGGAGGAGGGTCAGCACTGATGTCAACACCTGTGAGTCCGTCTGGTTCGCCAAGCTGCATGGGCTGTGGAGGGGCTGAGATCCGTGCTACAGATGAACAAATTGCAGGTTGGGGAAAACAAAAAAAGGACAATTGGAAGGGCAAGTATCACATTCTCTTAATGTCACACATAGGATAGTAGTTAATCTTTTCCAAACAACTCACACAATTGACATCCAAGATAATATCCTACCTCGGTGCAAAGCATCCGAATCTAAGTCCTCTCTGGGAAAGATGGTATCGGGTCCTATGATGTTCAAGAAAGGTAATTGATAATCCCAGAGAGAACTTCGTGCACGTTCATCCAGCCGACCTTGACGGTCATAAAGACCCTCCGCAGCCCATGCAATTAGCTTCTTCCGAACGGACCCACAGATGTCGTTGACCTTCTTCCGCACACTGTCACGGTGGCGAGGTGCTTCACCCAGTGCATTTACAGCATCCCGGATTTCATCCCACAATCTGTTCTTCTCTGTTACTGAGTAAGACGCGGCCCTGGTCCCATGTATCGCCTGATATCTGGCCATATAGGCGTGGACCAGGGCACAGCACTGATTGTGGGTGAAACGGGGAAGCCGGGGTAATGTGGACAAGCTGACTCTGGTGGACGGACCCGCTCCAGGACTACTGTCAGAAGAGCCAGCTTGTCCACTTGGTGTGTTAACACCTCCCCCGGCTTCCTCCTCCGGGATGGGGATGGTGGACTCCCTCATGGATACAGCTGGAGCCTCCCTCACACCAGAGCCAGACGATCTGCCCACCCTGCCCCCCCTGCCCCCCCTGCCCCCCCTGGCCCCCCTGGCCACCCTGCCCCTTCTCATCCTTCCAGTGGGTGGGGCCATGGGAGCACGAGGTGGGCAGAGAATCTGGCTGTCCAGCAGCAGCAAAGAGCCCCAAACTCCTAAATCTGAAATGACAAAAGAGAAAACAGAAAAAACAGGATTTGCAGATTGCTCTTCATATACAGTATAATTAGTGAACAGTTACAGAACACACTTACCTAATGGCACAAACAGACTTGGTCGTGGTGGTGGTGGTAGTAGTGGGCAAAGAGCAGAAGAGGCTGCAAAGAAAAGGAAAAAAAAAAAACACATAAGAAAACGCATATGGGTACAAATCACACGAGGCCCTCCAAACACTTACCTAATGGCACAAACACGGTGGTGGTGGTGGTGGTGGCAAAAAAAGCAGAAGAGGTTGCAAAGAAATGTAAAAAAAAAACACATAAGAAAACGCATAGGGGTACAAATCACACGAGGCCCTCCAAACACTTACCTAATGGCACAAACACAGTGGTGGTGGTGGTGGTGGTGGTGGTGGTGGCAAAGAGCAGAAGAGGCTGCAAAGAAATGTAAAAAAAAAACACATAAGAAAACGCATAGGGGTACAAATCACACGAGGCCCTCCAAACACTTACCTAATGGCACAAACACAGTGGTGGTGGTGGTGGTGGTGGTGGCAAAGAGCAGAAGAGGCTGCAAAGAAATGGAAAAAAAAAACACATAAGAAAACTCATAGGGGTACAAATCACACGAGGCCCTCCAAACACTTACCTAATGGCACAAACACAGTGGTGGTGGTGGTGGTGGCAAAAAAAGCAGAAGAGGTTGCAAAGAAATGTAAAAAAAAACACATAAGAAAACGCATAGGGGTACAAATCACACGAGGCCCTCCAAACACTTACCTAATGGCACAAACACAGTGGTGGTGGTGGTGGTGGCAAAAAAAGCAGAAGAGGTTGCAAAGAAATGTAAAAAAAAAACACATAAGAAAACGCATAGGGGTACAAATCACACGAGGCCCTCCAAACACTTACCTAATGGCACAAACACAGTGGTGGTGGTGGTGGTGGTGGTGGTGGTGGCAAAGAGCAGAAGAGGCTGCAAAGAAATGTAAAAAAAAAACACATAAGAAAACGCATAGGGGTACAAATCACACGAGGCCCTCCAAACACTTACCTAATGGCACAAACACAGTGGTGGTGGTGGTGGTGGTGGTGGTGGTGGTGGTGGCAAAGAGCAGAAGAGGCTGCAAAGAAATGGAAAAAAAAAAACACATAAGAAAACGCATAGGGGTACAAATCACACGAGGCCCTCCAAACACTTACCTAATGGCACAAACACAGTGGTGGTGGTGGTGGTGGTGGTGGTGGTGGCAAAGAGCAGAAGAGGCTGCAAAGAAATGGAAAAAAAAAACACATAAGAAAACTCATAGGGGTACAAATCACACGAGGCCCTCCAAACACTTACCTAATGGCACAAACACAGTGGTGGTGGTGGTGGTGGTGGTGGTGGTGGTGGCAAAGAGCAGAAGAGGCTGCAAAGAAATGGAAAAAAAAAACACATAAGAAAACTCATAGGGGTACAAATCACACGAGGCCCTCCAAACACTTACCTAATGGCACAAACACAGTGGTGGTGGTGGTGGTGGCAAAAAAAGCAGAAGAGGTTGCAAAGAAATGTAAAAAAAAAAACACATAAGAAAACGCATAGGGGTACAAATCACACGAGGCCCTCCAAACACTTACCTAATGGCACAAACACAGTGGTGGTGGTGGTGGTGGTGGTGGTGGTGGCAAAGAGCAGAAGAGGCTGCAAAGAAATGTAAAAAAAAAACACATAAGAAAACGCATAGGGGTACAAATCACACGAGGCCCTCCAAACACTTACCTAATGGCACAAACACAGTGGTGGTGGTGGTGGTGGTGTAATCCTTTATAGGCAAAAGGAGGCTGCAAACATTAAACATACATGAGAAATCGCATGACCTACATACGTGCACATAATAAATTACAGTTATCAGGAAAGCAAAAATGGTGTCTTTGGAAGCTGGGAAGGTAAGGGGGCAGGTTTAGATGCCAAATCTAGACTGCACACCTTTAACAAACATGAGAAAACACATGCCCAAACCACATGCACATGGGGCCAACTGCCAATGATTAAAAGACACTTGAGGGGTCCCCAAGCTATTGTGGGTTGGAGGGGATTCACCATAGACAACTTAAGCACACCCAAGATAAGTACAAATTGTCTCCTTCCTTTTTTTTGGGAGAGAGAGATACAATTGTCTTACCTCCAGATAATGTAGGTTGTGGGTCACAGGGTCTTGCTAGCACATAAGAAACATCGATCTATAACATCCAGCAGCCATATTGGCCATGTGCTCCTTTTATAGCTGGCTCACAGGTGTGATAATTAGCGGCCGTTTCTATATATATCTGCGCATTCGCGAATTTGCGCGTTCAAAATGGAGGACGATATCCCAGACGCATTAGATGGTGCAATGCTGGCATTTATTGGTGCCTTGTTTGAGGAGGCCCTGGCACAGGAGGCAGCAGAAGGTGGGGAAGCTGCAGCAGCAGCAGCAGCAGCACCTCCAGCAGCAGCACCTCCAGTCCGTGTGCCCTTACCTCGCCAGCCACGCATTTTTGCTCCAAGGATCTATTTGGACAAGCTGCGGGATTCTGATGTCAGGAGGAAGTTCCGGCTCGAGCGAGGAACTATTCTACACCTCTACCAGCTCATAGCAGAGAAAATTGACCCGGACACACAGCGCGGCCATGCGGTGCCCGGCATGGCCAGATTGCTGGCCACTTTGTATATTTTAGGGCGTGGCAGCTTCCAAGCCACTTCGGGAAGTATCATGGGCATTAGCCAGCCCACAGTTTCAAGGGTGTTCATGTTGGTCATTAATGCCATAGTGGATATAGTGCCCAATTTTATCCACTGGCCACAGAATGAAAATGAGTGGAATGAAGTCAAGTTGGGTTTCTACCGGCGGGCACACATGCCGCAAATCCTAGGGGCAATCGATGGCACCCACATAGCCATTAGGCCCCCAAGGAGCCACGAAAGTGAATACCGGAACCGCAAGCAGTACCACTCTGTGAACGTCCAATTAGTGTGTGACGCCAAACAGCGCATCATGAGTGTCAACACTGGTCACCCAGGGTCGTGCCATGATTCCAGTATGTTAAGAACAAGTACTCTGTACGAGGTGTTTGAAAGTGGACAAATGCCCGAAGGGTGGCTTATTGGTAAAGTATTTTGTCTTAACAACATAAACTGTAAGATTACATAGACATAGGAATAAGCTACATCGGTGTACACCCTGATTTAAGCAAAGCCTACCTAAAATGGATGTGTTATTAGTTGTCAGGCTGTTCACACACAACCAGATCAGCAGCTTAGCAGCTCACAAAAGAAAGATTTGCAAAGTTGTCTTTGAGTCCAATGAAGGTGGTTAACCAATGTGTAAATGGTGTCCTCTAGCCACCCAAAGAAAACCTACAAATGATTCCAATGGTATTGCCATATCCCCAAAGTACTTTGCATAAGTGAGTCAATATTGGTTTCCTCACTCTAGTTGCAGATATATTCCAGAAGTAAGACCTAGGCTAATGTAATAGGAACAAAATAGGGGCCAAGTTGGAACTTGCAAGAGAAACCCACCACTTTGTGTGTCCTTTTTCCCATTTGTATTAGTGATTTAGGCAGTTAGACAGAGTTGAGATGTTTCATATGATTTTTTGCAAACAGACGAGCAGGTTGTTTAGTAAAATGCCTAATTGTCTCCCATTTTGAGGAGTCATCTAAAGTCACATGATAGGAAGAACTAATGTATATTTTTCTTATTTTTCAGGGGATGCTGGTTACCCGCAGCTGACGTGGCTGATGGCTCCAATCAGGTACCCCCAGGGCCCAGCAGAGAGGAATTACAACAGGGCCTTGCGGAGAAGCCGGAGTATCATTGAGTTGACCATAGGTCTTCTCAAGTCCCGGTTTCTCTGCTTGGCCCGGCCTGGGGGTGAACTCCTGTACTCTCCTACAAAGGCTTCCAAGATCATCCTGGCGTGCTGCGTGTTGCACAACATGTGCGTTGCCCGGGATGATTCTTGGGAGCTGACGGAGGAGAGGGAGCCAGAGGTCCGTCAGCCGGCGGCCCCCAGGCGGCGGAGCACCGCTGCCGGTATGGCCACCCGGAATACCCTGGTTGCTAGCCACTTTACATGTAAGTACTGTAACCGGTCAAGATAGGGCATGTGTATTAATTAGCTAGTTAGCAGAGGTGCCACTCACAGGGAGACAGAGGGTGATTATCATCTGCCAATGACACTTGCCATTGTAGATAAAGTGTAGTCAACATTGGTAAAATTGTGTTACTTGAGCAAAAACATGCACCTCTAACCATAAACATGTTGGTATTGTGAATAGTGTAAAGGGCTGAGAAGAGCTGGCAGGTGTTTATTTGTGTCTATGCCACCTGTGTAGTTATTGATAACATGAACGGCTGCTTGGTATCTTATGGTGTTGTAATTTTCCAGAACATCAACATCTTGGAATCATGGCACGTACCATGGGAAGCCTGTGGTGATGGGCTGTCTGGCGTCACAGGTGTGTATTCAAATGTTTACATTAATGATTTCTGGTTTGTGTAAGTTGGCATAAAATGTGTTATTTCACTCGTGATGTCGAAATTAAATGAAGTTCAGAATGAAGCAAACAGGCATTAAGATGTGATTTTCATAATGAAATGTCTTATCCTTTGTTTTATTTTTCCAGGAGTGGTACTGCTTGCGGGTGTAGGTGGTAGAAACCCACCTTGATGGACTCCACTCATTTTCTTTTGTGGTCAGTGGATATTTGGTAAGGCACATGGCCAATGACCAACATGAACACCCTGGAACTTCGAAAGTGGCTTGGAAGCTGCCCAGCAACCTTGCCATGCCTGTCCCCTATGAGCTGGTAGAGGTGCAGAATGGATTCTGAACTCTGCCGGAAGTTGTGGAAGACATCAGAATCCCGTAGCCATGGAGCAAAGATCGTGGTCTGGCGCTGTAAAGGCACACGGACTGGAGAGTGACAATATTCTTTTGCTGCATCCCTCCTTCTGCTGTCATTCTCAAATAAATAAATACATTAGAATTGAACATGTGTTTTTTTGTTTTGTGTGGGTGCCTACAGACAAAAGGGCCATCCACACTGTAAGATTTAGAGAAGACTTTATCCTTCCGATTGACATTTTCTATGTAGTGCAAGGGCCTGCCTGATTGCATCCAAATTGAAAGTGTTGAGGTTTGAGCTTCTATTATATGGTTTGGTTAAGTCTACAGGAAAAAGTCTAGACAAATTGTTAGTGTATGGCCCATTAAGCTGCCAAGGCCGGAGTTTTGCACTTTGCATGCTGCTTGTACTGGTGATGTGAGGGGTTGTAATGTAGAGTAGGGATGTGACAGTGTTGTGTTGAGGTGTGAGGCAAATGTAGTGTTGGACTATGAGGGCCTGTGTTGTTGAAATATGGAGAGAGTCCAATATCAGACACCTATGTTTATTGGTCAAGAAATTGTAAGAACCATGGTAAATATGTAAAGAATTGCATCTCGATAAAACTAGGACCACACTCATTAAATCAAAATTGTGTTGTTTCCATTGATGTGCTTGAAATTTGGGTAGGACACCCCCCTCCCCCCCAAATTCAAGATAGTTTAAAAAAACTGTTTAAAAAAATGAGAGTGAAAAGAGATCCCAAGTGTAGTGATGTGATTTGAACCCATGACGTTGTGAACTGCAGTGAAGTTGCAAAGCACTTAGCTATTGTGCAGAATAAAGCTGTATGGTGGAAAAAATGGAGTGTGTTAAGGCTAAAAAGCACATATAGCTAAAGAACTAAACATTGTATGGAATGTGGGAAGAAGACCATGGTAAAATTGTGAGGTTTCATCTTGCCCTGAAGTAGGGTAGGGGTTTGGTCACTTGCCTTTGGTACTTTCCTTCATAAGATCGATTCGACACACAGACAAGATCAAAAAAACACTTAAAATGGTGTAAGCTTGCAAGCGCTTCTGAGTGTAACATTATTTAGCAATATATATGATGTAATCCGTTACATTTTAGCAATATAAACAAAAAAAGAAAATAAAAAAAGTAGGTGGAGATGGTAAGCCTCGAACCTACAGCAGAGGGAGATGAATTACAGACATGTGATGTGTGCACTAATCCACTAGCCCACATCGCTATGTGAAACTGCTATAAGCACGAAGACATAAGTTTGCGAATTGGCGAAGCCGCGATCGTAAGTGAATCCCGCTGACGGCGGAATTCATTATTGCTGTTTTACTCGCCAATTCGCCGCAGCGCCAGTTAATTGATTTGAACGCGGCGAAACTGAAACACGTCATAGAGGTTTGAAGCTGCAGTTTCTTTAAATCCGGCCCTTAGTATCAACTAAATGTTTTAAATTGTCATATAAATAGGTATTTGAACTAAAATCTTTATTATTCTTGTAAAAAAGCATGGTGTGGTCTATCTATGTGGAGGTTCTGCCAATCAAAATCTGTTTTACAAATGTAAACAAAATACGGGGTTACAAAAAAAAGTATAGCCTCTAGCAAAAACATACATACAATCAGACATACTGTGCAAGCACTAATAATAATTACAATAAATACTAAAATTCATAGAAGTGAAAGATCAAAAAGTCCAAAAAGTAGAATGTTAGAATGTGCAATCGTGACTGTGATTCCGGTCATAGGCCTATTAGTGATCCCATTCCACCACGTGATCCACCACCAATACAGGATGGACTCTTACCAATGTACATGGACTCTATTACGCAGTCAAATATGCATGGTATAGCGTATCCACATGTGCCAAAATGCAAAACTTCCAGAAATCGCTTAAAATCCCAGGATATCGAAATTAATCACATGTATTCCAGGTACATCTCAAAAGGTATGATGGAATAAGGTGTCACCATAATTCTAAAATAGAAAAAAAGCTCATATAGTGCAAAACGCAAAAGAGCTGTCACATGCCTCTGATTAAGTCAGCTATGACGAAACGTGTAGGGCGGAGCTAACATATGTCCGTTGTCACATTTGTCATGCTGTGTACAAAAACTAGACCTTTCTTGTGTATGGTTTTGTAAGCCTTGAATTTATACATTGTGCTGACTGCTTCATTTACTATGTGAGTACCCCCCCCCCCCTAATCATTTTTTGCATCAGTAAAAGCTCATTTGCAGTTTTTTACTATGTGAGCTTTTTTTCTATTCCATAGTTATGGTGACACCCTTTTCCATCATACCTATTGAGATGTACCTGGAAATTGTGAATTGTGATTCCTCATGTTCGACCTGAGCTCAGTGTTCATCCCTAATCAACGCTATAGCGATCTATTACTAGTTGATTGAAACCAGAAGTAGATCACTATTAGAAGTGATCTGTTGCTTCTCAAATGTCATGTCAAATGTCACAATGTCATTTTCATTTTTAGTGATCACAAATCTTTGAAAAATTCACTCTCATACTAATGTGTGCCCTTGCCAATCCTACTCGATTTTATCTGAATGTTATGCTACCACTCTATACAAACAGTTTTTTTTCCCTGTGTGCTTTGCAATGTAGCGTCAAAGGAGGAAAATAGCTTTCCTAAACTAAACATACATACAAACAAACATTTACTTTGAACTTTACCATTTTCTTTGTTACACAGAAATCACAGTTTACCATTTTCTTTGTTACACAGAAATCACAGTTATGTGATAGAATTTTAATCCGCAGACTTTGACAGTTTTTTTGTGAGGTAAATATCAGGGACTGAAAAATTACATAGTTGATAAAGAGAAATTAATCAGCGCTAACCAATAAAAGATGAAAAAAGCTAGTACCCCAATAATAGCTAAATAGCCAGATATGGGGACCGATTGCTGCCAACATAAAAGTGTATTCACCCTACACCAGAAACAATCCAAAAATAATAACTATGTAGCGCCAAAGGATAAATAAATATACACAATGAGTGTCAATTAGCAAAACCTCTGTGTCTGTAAATGAATAAATACATATAAAAATCAATCACAATCAAAGTGCAAGTGTTCTTAAGTTATGTGATAAGAAAACAATCCAGGTGATAAGAACTATTTAGGTGAATAAAACAATTGTTATGATAAAGGCATAATATCACAATAGGTGCTAATGCAAATAAATAGTCCCACATATGCATACAATAGTGTGAAAATGAGAATAAAAATAAGTCCATAAAAGTGGATGATGATCTTCTAAACTGTGTAGGTATCAAGAGACCAAATGCTGGTGCTCGGATAACTAAAAAGTGCCTTGGTGCATAAATGATAATGCTGGCCGCTCACCTCCTGGTTTTGCTCACAAGTTATAATGAGCTAAACTCGCTTTGTGCACACACAGGTGCTAATAGGTATGGATAGGTAGCTTCCTCCTGTCCTCCCTCTGTACAAGGGTACTCCAGGGGAAAAATTACCAGATTCGCAGTGTCACTGACACAATGAAGGGGGTAGGATGGTCGCCTCCTCACACTTCTCTCTCCACCATCATGATACGATACATGTGTAAATTCTGAGGAAGTCGTGGTTTTGATGAAAGGCGTACGGGGGGGGAATCCTGCACATGCTGTGGTACCCATATCGCTGTCCATGCCCGCACTGGCTGAGTGCCAGCTCATGTGTGTGGTTTTCTGTTTTAATTTACCCCCAAAAAAGTATACGTTACAGAGAGCACTAGATCGTTCTATTTATTTTACACATGTATCTTATCATGATGGTGGAGAGAGGAGTGTGAGGAGGCGACCACCCTATCCCCTTCATTGTGTCAGTGAATCTGGTCATTTTTCACCTGGAGTACCTTTGTACAGAGGGAGGACAGGAGGAAGCTACCTATCCATACCTATTAGCACCTGTGTGTGCACAAAGCGGGTTTGGCTCATTATAACTTGTGAGCAAAACCAGGAGGTGAGCGGCCAGCATTATCATTTATGCACCAAGGCACTTTTTAAATATAAATAAGGGGGAAGGGGAATAAAATAGGTAATAGGAAGGGTACAAGGCACTTTTTAGTTATCCAAGCACCAGCACTTGGTCTCTTGATACCTACACAGTTTAGAATATCATCACCCACTTTTATGGACTCTGGTGCACCTATTTTTATTTTTATTCTCATTTTTACACTATTGTATGCATATGTGTGACTATTTATTTGCATTAGCACCTATTGTGATATTATTCCTTTGTCATAACAATTGTTTTATTCACCTAAATAGTTCTTATCACCTGAATTATTTTCTTATCACATAATTTAAGAGCACTTGCACTTTGATTGTGATCGATTTTTATATGTATTTATTCATTTACAGACACAGAGGTTTTGCTAATTGACACTCATTGTGTATATTTATATTTATTTATCCTTTGGCGCTACATAGTTATTATTTTTGAAAAATTACATGAATGCTGCATTAAGAAAAGTTACAGGAAAGAAAAAAATATATTTATGCAAATTTGTTTTCCAAATTAAAGCCCTATTTGTCAAAAAAAAAAAAAATATATATATATAATACACTAAAAGGCATGATGTCTGCAAAGTTAGCAAAAATGCTTTGGGACGTAGAGAAATTAAAAAAAAAGAAAGGTCCAGGGACACAAAGGATTATTGTGAATGAAGAACTAGAAAAGGCACAAAGTCAATACCTGCTTCACAGCATTTCTTTCACCTTTCTTCATCAGGTAGAGAACATCACACTTACAATGTAAAAACAAAACTCATTCAAATGTATCAATGAGAAACATGAGCCAATAAACAATTATTTCATAAATCGATAATCCTTTCAATAGATAACAGAAAGTACAAGGAATACTTAATCAATGTGAACAGAAATAACATACATTTACTGTGACATTGCTAAACAATAGCAGTTAATCCTAATTATCCAGTACAACCAGGCAATTAGATTTGTGGTATCCAAAACAAAAGCACAGTTCATCCAAAAGTAATATTTTTACTAAAGTCACATATATGGATACCTGTCTGTCTTTAGCGTTTTACATGTGAGTGGAACACCTTGTTTTTAATAAATGTGTTTATTTTTACGGTATCACGCTATGTTCCTATCATTTCTTTGCCACTTATGTCCATGAATACCGGAGCCGAACCAGTATAACTGATCTACACCTGGTGATTATCCTTGTAATACCAATTAAGCCTTCTTAGGTCTATCCGTTAATTTGGGAGACCAACATTCTCTGGTAAGCTGCTTTTTATTTGGATTTAGAGTTATCCTCCACGGGTGTGCCTTCCTTATTTATCAACAACAGATATGGAGTGGTTATCGCCTGCTGGGACTTGTGGTTCCTCTACTCATCACCTTCCTTTTCTCCTTTCATTTTTTCACTGATACTGACTGAATTTTTATGGACTTATTTGGACTCACTATTATTTATATTGCTATTAATGCTATATCATTAATTTGATTAATTCACTGGTTTGTTCCTTTGTATATTAATTACTCGTTAGCGCTACACATATTTGTATTTTATGAATACTTTATTAACTTACTATCAAACAAACAGGAGAAACAGAGCAATAAATATATCATTTTAAAATGTGGATTGTAATGTATATGGTAAATAGTTTTTGAAACTGATGTTTAGTCTGTTGTAGTCTGAGAAATGAGACATACCAGCCTTTTAAAAAATTGTGAGTTTGTTTACATGTACCAGCACGCTCTGGATTAGGGTAGAATTCAAGCCGGTCCCAGAATCTTATGTAACCCCAGTCTGCACTGCTGACAGAGAAAGGAGAAGCTATTTCAACCTGACTGCTGGTTACCAGTGTACAATGCTTCTTTTACTCATCTTTGGGGAAAGGGTTCAGAGACAGTACACAGGCATGATTTCAAGACTGGCAGCTGTCACAAAACACAGAGCAGCTAGTGTTAAGCTGCCATCCATCCACTAGGGGGAGAAACTGAGGACATGGACTGCTGGAAACTCTGAGGAAAAATGTAAAGGACTGTGTGCAAAAAAGTGATTTAACCTGTAGTATAGTTTGTTCCTGGACTTCAACTCCCAGTTACACTGTGGTGGAGAGAAAGGGGAGTGTTTTAAGTATTTTTCTGGGATGAGAAAAAGAAGAGGGGGCATTTGGCAAGGAGACTGAGGCAGGCGGTTGGGGGGGGGGGGATACCTGCTGCACCTGGGACAGAGATAGACACAGCATCAACCATTCCAGAGTATTGGAGGAAGCCCTAAATGTTTGACATTTCAGAGTATTGGAAGACTCCTTCAATTCTGGTTGAGCCTGCTGCTTAAACAGCAGTCAGATGCTGACCAGGGTACAGGTAGCTATTGAGCAGAAGGGGAGCCCTGCTAACAGAGTGGTGAGAGGCTGCTGGCCAACTCTGCACTACACCTTCCTGGGGTGAGACAGAGTTGTCTGCAAGAACTACAGTGACAGTGTTTGTATTAGTTCTTCAAAAGGACACAACCACTATGCTCCCATGAGGGAGGACTATGAGGAAGGAAGAAATAATAGACACCAGTACAACAATTATGAGCAAGGATCTAATAGATCTTTTTTAGGGAGAGGAGCAGAGAATCATTTTCCAAAGAGAAGAGAAGAACCAAGAGGGACAAGAATAAATGCAGGAAGAAAAGAGGATGTAGAGCAGGGAAGAGAAAACAAGAGAAAAAAGAGAATAATTGGTGAAGGGGTGTTTAATCTGAGTGGCAAAGAGCTCACCCAGGAGGAATTGAAGGTACTAGACAAAGGTCTCAAATATGCACCCAAGAGAAACCAAGATAAGTTCAAAACATACATAGGAGTACAGAAATACATAAGGGAAATAAATATAAAAAAGATGTACTAGGCAACCCTATGAAATGTACAAAAACTATGCAATACACTGAGGAAATAGTACACACCAACTTACGAAATAAATCTATAATTAACCCTGAAGACAATGACAACAAACATATTGAGGTGTTCAAGAAATTAGTATTGAAAGATGTGAGAGATCTAAAAATTAGGAAAAGAGAGGAACCCAGATATAGCCAAACAGGCCTCCAAAAATTGACTAAAATAAATGATTTAGTAATAAGGCCAGCAGATAAAGGAGGAGGGATTGTGATAATATCTAAAGAAAATTACCATGAAGTTATATTAAAATTACTCAATGATGAAGGAACTTATCAAAAATTACAAGGCAACCCCACAAACCAATTCAAGAAGGAATTCAAAAAAGTCCATTTGATAAAAAAAGAGGAATATTGGAGAAAAAAGGAGCAAAGTATTTAGTACCAGAAGCTTGTCGTACATCAATTATTTATTTGGTACCGAAGATCCACAAAGATAAGGAAAACCTGTCAGCAAGACCAATAGTAAATGGAATCAACTCAATAACAGCCAGAATGGGCCAATATGTAGACACATTCCTACAACCGGTCGTACAGAGTACAAAGGCCTACTTAAAGGATATGAAACCTGTACTTCAATTATTAGAGAGCATCAAACTAAAAGAAGATGCCTTTATTATGGCAACAGCAGATGTATCTTCACTATATACAATTATCCAACATCATCAGGTATGTGAAGCGGTAAAATGGGCGCTCAAGAAATATGCCACATTACCATCTACACAAAGGAAATATTTAATCAAATGTATAGATTTCTGTCTGAAAAATAATTATTTCTGGTACCAACAGACGTATTACCAACACAAAACAGGAGTTGCGATGGGAGCCAAATTCGCACCAAGTGTCGCAAACCTATTTATGGCCCAATGGGAAGAAGACTCGGTCTACACACACAAACACCAACAGAACTACTATTTCATAAAAGATACATCAATGATGTAATCATCTTATGGAAAGGAAAAAAAAGCAAAGCTAACAGACTTCCGAGGGAGGCTAAACCAAAATAATCAGAACATTCAACTGACATTGAACATCAGCGAGAAAAAAATTTCTTACCTAGATCTAGAAAAAAATACACAAGAGAATAATAAATTGACTACCAAAATGTACTTTAAGAATATAAACCAAAATAGTTACTTACCCATGGAGAGTTGCCATCACAAACATTGTCTTTACAATATACCCAAAGGACAAATGATGTGAGACGTAAGCCGTTGAGACGTAACTGTACCAACAAAAATGTGGAAGAGGCAACGGAAATAGGACAGAGATTCATCAATAAAGTATAAGATCAAGAATTCATTGAAGAAAAGATTAAAGAAGTAGAAAAAATACAAAGATCAGCTCCTAACAAAAACAAGGAGATAAAAAAATCAACAAATGGACCAAATGCCCATCATCCTAGATTTTAACATACAATATAGACAAGTAGAAAGAATAATACAAATACGCTGGCACATTTTACAAGCAGATAGACATCTCCAGAATGTACTACCAAACAATCCGAAATTTGTATATAAAAAGGCCCCCACTATTCGAGACAAAGTTGTAAAAAAATGTAATAGATCCTCCAAAAAAGATGTTTTCTTTCTTTACGGGGAAAGGCTTTATACCCTTGCAAGAAATGTTATGCATGTATGCGTACCAAAATACCAAATGAGATAAAGTTTAATTTCACCTCAACTAGCATGGGAAATACATACAATACTAATTAATTCATAGGATGTAACACAGAGGGGGCTATATGCCCTAGAATGTAGCTGTGGATTACAATACATAAGACCACTCAAAATAAGAATCAAAGAAAATGCACAGGTGACTCCTCTGACGTAACTTCCCGGATGTGATGGGATGCTGTGGGCGACACGTTTGCGAAGCATGCGCTCCTTCTATCAGGCCTGAAGATGCAAATGCGTTACCCACAGCATCCCAGCACACCTGGGAAGCGATGTCCGAGAAGTCACCCGTGCATTCCACGGCAGCAGGAAGTGCCGACAACGACTGGCAGCATCCCCAGGAGCCACATCCATGAGAGGCCACCCTGAGCAGTCACCCCACGGGCAGGGATGAATTATTGCAGTGCTTACCAATACTACATGCCATTGACACTTACATCCTTGTTGTGAGTATATTTCTTGTGTTTTTACAATAAAGCCCATACATGCTGCACTTAGTTTGGCGCTTGTGTTTTCTCCTAGATGAGAATATCCTTAGTATACCCCCACTCTGCACTACATGGAGAGAGGACCTCTAGAAGCTCCTAAGAGTACCCATTACCCGCATAAAAATAGAAAATTGAGGAACAGCACAGAGGACATCTAGTGGCAAAACAGGATATACACCAACTCAAATGGGGATATAATACTACAGTCTTATTTCAAGCAACATTTAGGTGAGAGGCTAGAGAGCACAGTGGTGTCATTTGGAGGAAGAAAAGAATTATAGAATGAACACTCTATACTAATGGTGAAGGGATACACATTAGATATATACTAAGAACTTTTTTGTATATGTCATTATTCTTAGACAACGTATGGTTATGTCTGTGATTATTTTGTATTTATTAGCATTTACACTTTTGTAATTAAATAACTGCATGGTGCACTTTGGCAGATTTATTATGTGATTTTCATGCACTTTCATTGCATTTCAACAAGATGTATTATTATTATTATTACGTTATATAGGAATGTGAGCATACACTTCCAAAAAGTTGTTTTGAGTCACTGCACTTTGAATGATAATCCACTATATCATCCAATAGGCAGCGCAGCACTATTCACCAACCATTGTACTCTTTGCTTAATAGCTGTGGATAAGCTATAGAGTACTAGCAGCAGCCATAATATTTGTTTATTGGAATACACATATATTGATAGCGCAAGAGTACCATACCTTACACACAGGGTTCTGGAGATGGCAAGAAATATACAGGAAAAATTAAATTGTTTTAATATTTTGAGTCAGTTTTCCTTTAAAAAAACAAAAAAATCAGGCAATATCAATTTAGTCCAATTTATCCTGAAAGAGGGTATAGTTCACCTGGATAAGCTAAGAAGTTTTATTGATATGTACAATTTTGCGAGCACATGTTTAAATGTATTTTACCTGCAGACAAAGTGGGCCAAATGTAGCCTTTTCTTCCCAAATGTAAAATTTTCTTTTCTAACCCATTTGCGTGCGACATGAACCCTAACTCGGGCCAAACCAACCAATCATGGCAAGAGACTGGGAGATAGAAAGATGTCCTTGTTGAGTAATCTGACCACTGATTGGTTAGCAGTCTTTCTGCCTTAATTTGTTTGAATAATGGTAGTAGTTAAATTTACTCTTGGCAGATAAAAAAAAAAGAAGCCTGCTGATAGGAAGAAAGAGCAGAGTGAATGTTGAGCTCATTACGGTGCATCTTTTCTAGCCAGTCAGTGAGTGTGCTCATAACAGCCTGGTCTCAGAGGAAGTGGATTGAATGATGCTGGTTATCATTTAATCTGGAAGACTGTGGACATCTAAAGTAAAATAAAAAGTACTCAGGTGACATATTCAGAAAGAACGTGAATTTTGCCGCAAAAAACAGCTTTTCATTTTTTTTTTATTGGAGTTCTGCTCTAATATTCCATTCTAACAATATTGATTCATTTGCACATTCAGTCCCATATTCCCACCATTTACAGTAGTTTTCATGGCACAAAGACGTATGGATACTAGTTAAAGCGGTAGTATACTCTGCTTTTTAACTTTTCCGTACAGGTAAGCCTATAATAAGGCTTACCTGTAGGTAAAATTTATATCTCCTAAACCTACGCGGTTTAGGAGATATTCGGCCTGCATGCAGCCACTGACACAGCGGACCTTCAGAGCTCCTTGCCCGAAAATGAACTCCCGCGTGCATGCGTGAGAGTGACGTCATCGTGGCTCCGGACACTCACAGTGCCTGAGCCGCCGAACCCGAACAGACGAGGAGGGAAGATGTCAGCTGCCTCAGTGGTGTCCAGGCAACCATTTCGGGGCTTCTTTCTAAGGTAAGTATTTCATAATGAGCTAGTATGCGATGCATACTAGCTCATTATGCCTTTGTCCTGCAGGGTTTGTTTTTTGTTTTCTTTTGGATACAACCACTTTAAAGCCCCATACACATGATCAGAATAGTGTACACAAATACCACTTTTGAAGCAATCGTATGATAATCTGATCATTAGTACACAGCTTTTGTCCGAAATTTTCACAAGGGACAAACGCAAACATTTTTCTCATACCATACCAGATCTTACAATTTTTGTTTAATCAGTAAAGTTTTTGCCCAAATTCACAATACAAATATATTACATTACTTCCAAATTTTTATTCTGTCGTTCAAAACTTTTTATACCATAGTAACCTATTCATTTTTGATATGAAACTAGCATGCAAAAAAAAAAAAAACGGACGAGCATTCGTCCGATAATCTCATTGTGTGCACTAGGCTTAAAGTGTTACTAAACCCAGAACCTGCATTCACTATATCTGGTCTCCTTCAGTAAACAGAACATGAAAATGCAATAAATTTAGTAAATATAAACTGCTAAATACCTTTTTCATCAGCGGTATATAGCAGTCTTGTGACTTGCGTAGCACCCCCTGGCAGCCAAGCCTGTTTTTTTTTCTGGGTCAGGGTTTAAGTGACCCAGGGATGCTGGTATAATTCACAGGCAGCATCTCATAGAGGGATACTGACCAGGAGGCACTGAAGCGAGGTTGAGGACAACAGGAGAATACTGCCTGACAAATTTCCAGGAAGGAAGACAGCCAAGAGGGCTGGTGAATGTTACAGTCAGAGGACTGAGAGGCATGCCTAAAGGGACTGGGTGCAAGCAGTCTGGGATAGATGCAGAGTCAGTTTGGGAGGACTGTGGAGTTTCAGCCAGGAGGGCTAGTGAAGCAGTTACTGCGACTAGGCGGGCTGGCAGTGCCTGAAGAGGTGGTACTGGGATCAGAAGCTACAGTGGCTACAGGAATAGGACAGCTAAGTACTGGGACTTCTTTTCTGCTACACAACCAAGGGGGCCCCACAGTCCCTGCCTGCAAAAGGACATTTGCTTTGGATCTAACTGAGTTTATGTTGGATCAACCTTACAGTGCTAGCTGGTCCTGGGAGATGTAGTTCTACAAGCAAGCTTGTGCTGGAGGTAGAAGGCGAAGTGTATATACTGTGTGTATATAGTTTGTGTCCCTTAAAAAAGCTTTCTGTGTTGATCAAGTGGGCATCCCATTATACCCTATTCTCTATACAAGTTCAACTCCCCTAATAAAAAACAAAACTGCATGGACTGAATCCTGACTCCAGAAAGTGTGGAGAATTCTGTGGGCCTGACTGTGCAGGGTGGGAGATATTCATATTCACCAGCGGCTCCTACGGGGGTAGTATTACACTTGTATCAGTGTCTGCTTAAAGCTTATAGGAAGGGTTTTCATTCTCCTCTGATCCTCTGTCTGGGCAGTGATGATTGGTCCTGTGCTGATCACCTGTACTCTCCCAAGAAAAAAAAAACTCTCTAGCAATACACACCAAACTGAGCATGTGCAGAGTGACTCCTAATGCTCTGTTCTATCACAAGATGGGTTGGAGTCAGTTAAAGAAGAGGAGGATCAGAGAAGACCGGATCACACAGCCTTTATACACAATGCAGAGGATTACCCTTTAGGTTCCTCAGTGAGTATAACAAGCATTCTTTATTGCATTTGCAGACTGATTTTTACTGTCGTGGGTTTAGTAACACTTTAAGAGCCCCTGCTCTAACACTTCCTCTCACTGTCCAAAACAAATCCAAAAAATTAGTTTTAGCTGGAGCTGGGCTTAAAACTTTGGGGGACTTACAAAACATTTTTTTTACAATTCACACCAATGTGCATGAAAAAGGGCACAGCTTTCAAACTCTAGCAGAGATAAGTCAGGTACGTAGACTACAAAGGCATGATTTGGTATTTAATAAAACTGGGCTGATTGAAATTGAGCAAATCATTACTACTCCTACTGTCCACTATCAAGTAGATATAGGAGGAGTCCGTTGTAGTGCATTAGCACATCTCTCCCAGCAAGGAGTGTTGTCTCCAAGGGTTAGAGAGTAGGGATGATCGAACGGTTCGGGTCCACCATCGGTTCGGCCCGAACATTGGGTGTTCGAGGTTCGGCCGAATTTAGAACTTTTTGCCCAAAAAGTTCGGAATTCGGCAACCAGAACCGCCCAAAATGCAATGCTTCAGGAAATGGGCTTTAAAAGCCCGTGATTGGACCAGAACCATTAGCAAAAGCCAATTGAGGGGGCAGGAGAATGCTAGGAATGTGATTGGAGTGACTAGGGGGTCCCTAGACCAATCATTAGTGAATACGCCCCCCAGTATATAAGATCGCCCCCGCCATATTCCCAGCATTGTTATACTGGACATGGAAGAGAGTGGAAGCAGTTCTGTTAATTTTACTTTAAAAGTGTCATTTAGCTATTTTTAGTGTGAGGAAAGGGATATCTAGTGTAGTTAGAGTGCTCCTTTACACTTAAGTTAGCTTCAAAAATTTAGTTTCTGTAGGGAAAGTGTTAAGTGTCAGGGGACCGTAGTGTAGTGTAGGGTTAACTGACAGTGACTGCTATGGCAGGGTGACAAAACCCTTCCATAGCAGGGTGACCGCTATAGAGAAATGATCATTTCTCTGAGTTGCTTCGGGACAGGTATGTGGCTTCTCACCAGCAAGCATTTTTTATGCTGCAGGGGCTGCCACTGCCAGTGTTTTTTTGAGGACATGTTTGATGTCAGACATGACATCTGAACATGTGTATAGGGGGTATATATAGACATATATGTCTGAATATATACCCCTAGACATATATAGGTGTGATAGTAGCAGAAATAAATGCTTGCGCTAATGAAATCATTTACAGTAATATATTTCTGCTACTATCACACCTATATATGTCTAGGGGTATATATTCAGACATATATGCCTCTATATACCCCCTATACACATGTTCAGATGTTTTGCCTGCCTCAAAAGAACCCCAAAAAATGCCAAAAAAACGCTAGCGTCAAAAAAAAAAAATGCCCAGGTGTGTTTTTGCTGGCATTTTTTGGGGGGTTTTGGAGGCAGGCAAAACATCAGAACTTGTGCACAGTACCACTATACACAAGTTCAGATGTTTTTCCTGACTGCAAAGAACCCAAAAAAATGCCTGCTATTAAACCGGCAAGGTGTTACAGCAGAGAAGCCATATTCCTGTGCTTAAAGTTTTCTAATACAAACGATCTTTTTTTATGGTTCTGGACATGCTACAGAGCTGAAACTTCACAGGTACACCTTTTAGACCCCCCAGATCTGAAATCCAAAGTAAAAATCAAAAAATCTCTTTTTTTTTTTTTAATTTTTCAATAATTGGCTTTTTTATCAAAAATGACAATTTTTAAGAACTTTTTTTTGTGTGATTAATAGTTAATGGGGCATGACCCAGAACCCTAGGCACTTTTTAGGGGCATTTATTGGGTTTTGGGGCTTCAAAATGGTGTTTTTTGATTACCGAAGTTCGGGTCCCATTGATTTCAATGGGGTTCTGAAATCCGAACCGAACTTTCGTGAAGTTCGGGTGTTCTGGTCGAACCGAACTTTTCAAAAGTTCGATCATCCCTATTAGAGAGGCTGGATTCATCCTTTTTTATGGATAGTGTAGGACCCACTGACAATGGGGTACTTTGACGTAGTGGTGTGCTTGAGCACGATATGGCCATATGGTGGGACCAAATCCCCATTTTTATTTATGGATTGTCTTCATATTTGATAGTCATTTCTTTTGCATGTGTGCGCTATTCTTTTTTTAATAAATCATTACTACTGCCCTAACCCACAAATATACTCAGGAAAATCAGCCTAGTCCAAAGGTCCCAGATCACCATTCTGGGCATGTTCTTCATGGTGAGCACTAGGGATGGGCTCAGGCATGTTCCGATCGTAGTCCCAACCCACCTGAGCAATCCCCTAACCTCACACCACCAATCATAGGCAGTGAGGCCTTTCCCGGCCCGCAGCTGCACATATACACACCCTGACTAGGTTGCCTATATTTGGCGGTGTGCAGTGCCGGCTTCCTGGCAGGATTGCTCAGGTGCTTGGAACTATGATCCAAACACGCCTGAGCCCATCACTATTGAGCACATTGCAGCATAAGAGTATCAGTGCAAAAAGAGATTGAATTTGATTGTGTTTTTTTTCAAACTTATGTAAATGTGTAACTATATAGTGTAGAAATTCACACTTTTTCCACATCTGCATAGTAATATATTAAATGTACAGACATACATTTTTTTCCAAAGATCCTGTTTTACAGAAGACCTGTTGGAGACTGATCATCTGTGCTGAAATCACTTGTCATTTGGTTTCATTCAGGAAGAAAGCATTGCCTGAGATACCTTGTCATACTCCACTCTGCATCCTGGGAACATTGTTTGTTTGATGAAGAGACTAGATAATGTCTGTGTTAATGGCTTCCCTCAAGATCAAACAGCTGGAAAGAGGGAAAAAATGACAAATCTCTAACCAGAGGGAATGTTGCATTATGTAAGGCTTCTGATGCAAGATCTTGACTTGTTTCTGGATAACAGATAGGACGTGTAATTTTAAAATAATGCAAAATCTTTAGCAATCTTTCTAGTACAAGTGTTTTAAACTATAAACGTGCTCATTTAATCATCATTTCCTTTAGATACACGTGTGTAAGTAATTAGCTTGCTTATATACTGTACATAGTTTACAATTATATGTACATTAGGAATGACATTTTTTCCTACTGTGCAAACAACCTCCTCTTCCTGTTTAGTAGTACTATACAATTTTGCATCTTGCTAATCCTCTTATCTTTATTGCAAATCTATGGTTCAATCTTTTTCCCAGGAAAAGCATGGAAAACATATATGAAAAGGAATTTTAGGTTGGATGATCTCTCAAAGAAGACTTAGTCCGGAGCTGGACATTAATAAAGGACTACATTATATTCATCTATATATAACTTTATTTCTTTGAGAGATCATCCACCTTAAAACTTAAAACTCTGTGCTCACTAACACAGATTTAGCCACAGATTTAGTCAGATTTGTGAACAATATTTGAGAGAAATAGGCCTTTTGTGTACATAGAAAAAGTCTTAAATCTTTGAGTTCAGCTCATGAAAAATCAAAAACAAGTGTTGTGTTTATAATTTTGTTCAGTGTAGTATGTTTCTCATGCTTGTACTGGTAAAACATTGAACTAATGGCAGGTACACTCTGGGAGTTTTTTAAGATTTAATCTAGTGAGTTTGAACAAAAAATAAACCTGATAGATTGCTGTGCTAAGATAAATTATGTTAGTGCAGCTATCTCCCCCACTGAGCAATTGTGTTCTGACAGGGGGACAGGTGGATGCGTCTGGTATTTTTTTTCCCCCTACCCATTTTTTCTGTCTGTTTTTCATTCAGTTTGCAATTGGCTAGGGCCAGTGTCACTACTGGTAGCATTAGGTGAAACCTGGACCCTACAGAGATTGCACAGGCAGTCCAACTCCTCCAGGATAGCACATCAATACGTGCCATTGGCAGAAGGTTTGCTGTGTCTCCCAGCACAGTCTCAGGAGTATGGAGAAGATTCCAGGTATCAGGCAGTTACTCTAGGAGAGCTGGAAAGGGTCGTAGAAGGTCCTTAACCCATCAGCAGGACCAGTATCTACTCCTTTGTGCAAGGAGGAACAGGATGAGCACTGCCAGAACCCTACAAATTGACCTCAAGCAGGCTACCGATGTGAATGTCTCTGACCAAACAATCAGAAACAGACTTCATGAGGGTGGCCTGAGGGCCCAACATCCTTTAGTGGGCCCTGTATTTACTGCCCAGCACCATTGAGCTCGATTGGACCATTGAACACCAGAATTGGCAGATCTGCCACTGGCACCTTTCACAGATGAGAGCAGGTTCACCCTGAGCACATGTGACAGACGTGAAAGAGTCTGGAGAAGTTGTTGAGAATGTTATGCTGCCTGTTACAGCGTTCAGCATGACCAGTTTGGTGGTGGGCCAGCAATGGTCTGGGAAGGCATATCCATAGAGGGACACACAGACCTCTAGAGGCTATACAATGGCAACCTGACTGCCATTAGGTATTGAGATGAAATCCTTGAACCCATTGTCAGACCCTACGCTGGTGCAGTGGGTCCTGGGTTCCTCCTGGTGCACAACAAAGCCTGGCCTCATGTGGCGAGAGTATGCAGCCACTTCCTGGAGTATGAAAGAATTGATACCATTGAATGGCCCCCACGCTTGCCTGTCCTAAATCCAATAGAACACCTCTGGGACATTATGTTTCTGTCCATCCAGGGCCATCAGGTTGCACCTCAGTCTGTTCAGGAGCTCAGTGATGCTCTAGTCCAGATCTTGGAGGAAATACCCCAGGACACCATCTGTCATCTCATTAGAAGCATGCCCCAACATTGTCAGGCATGCATACAAGCATGTGGGGGCCATACAAACTACTGAGTACCATTTTGAGTTCCTGCCATGAAATTTCAGCAAAATGGACTAGCCTGCTGCATAATTTTTTCACTTTTTAATTTCCATCAAACGATGTGGCATCCTTTCATTTCTAACACATTAGATTAATTTTTTTGAGCAGTGTATTATGCATTGCATGAAGTGGAGAGGTGGGGCGTTATGTCACGCTCTCTAACTCATCCAATGAGTGGCTGATCTCCAGTGTTCAGAATGCAGCAGGCCAGCCACTTCTCCAGAGGCCAGTAGAGATCACTGGAGTAGCAGTGTCTAATTTGATGATTTCCAGTTTCCAGGGGCATTAGCAAGGTAGGACATTGGTCCAAGCTGGACAAAGCTAGCTACTGTATGTATAAAATATATATGCCTGGAATTCTTCTTCAAATAGAAATGTATTTTAAGTTTGCCGGTGTTAGGGCCCTTTAAACTCCAGTTGGAGTGCTCACTCTCCAATAAGAGTATTTATAATCAACAAGTGAGAGAAGGGAAAGCTCCCAAAGTGCCCCAGGCAGATTCTACAAGTGGTAACAAAGTTCAGCAACAACAAAAAAGTTCCTTTCACTCAAAGATGACCACTCACTACTCTGAGGCTATGCCGATGCCCTCTGGTCAGCAGTCAGTCCAGGCATCTTCCCCAACTGCCAAGTGAGAGGTTATGTCACACTGAAGAGCACCTCTCTCAAGCTTGTGTTGTGTCGATTTGTGGAGTCCTCAAAACAAAGAGTCTAGGACACACCATACAGCAGTCGTAGGAGGGTGCTGTGGTGAATTGGCTGATAGAACTGTCAAAGCATAAGTCCAATTCAAGAATTTATCAGCACACTTTAATGACACCAACAAAAAACAACAATGTTTTGAGGCCACTAGGAACCTCTTTCTCAGGAAGCAGTGACAAGTGAGTTACAGTGGGGGACTTCCCAGCACCTTGTGTCAGGCGAAGGGCAGGGGGTTACACTCACTCATAAGGTAGCTGGTTGTTCCTGAACACTGATGAACCTGCATATAGTGGTGGTCTTCAGAAATGTTCCCTTGGGAGTCATATGTCAATCTCATGGGAGGTCAAACCTGTCATTTGACCCTTTGCTGCCTAGGTTCAGGTGGTTCAAAGAGATGCTCTTTGACTTCATGAAACCTTGAAAATATCTCTCCTGAATCTCAATTTCTTCCTCAGGTTCAGAAAACATATTTTTAAGCTCTCCTTCATCTGAAAACAGTGGTATGAAGTCTGGCTCATCAGTTCACAATGTTCCAAAGTGATTTTCAACAGCAGATGAAGTGGCAATAGTGGGATCGACTCCCACAACCAACCTACCTCTAAATCATCTTCCAAGTCATCTTCATCCTCCTCTTCAGGAGGAGGTTGCTGTGATCAGATCAGGAGGGGAGTCTAGGAGGTGTGAACTGGAGTTTACTTGACCCTATGTTGAGCATGATTTAAAAATGTGACATGAAAATGTTCTCTTTAGCAAAATATGTTCTTGTCAGTTAGAAAAAATGTAAGAGTAAACTAACACCAGACATCCTCCCACACCCCCTAGTCCCACTGTACTTACCTACAGGTTTGCCAAGCTGTCAGCACTTCCACAGCCAGCCAATCAGTCAGGGGATTTGAAATCCCCGCTCCTCTCCTTTTTCTGGGCCATTATTTAAGCGCTGATGGAGAAGAGGGAGCCGAGCAGGGATTTCAAACTTGGCAACCCTGTAAGTAAGTACAACGGGGACCAGGGAGTGGAAAGTTTGCCCAATGTTAGTTCACCTTTACATTTTTTCTGTAAAGGTGAACTAACACTTTAAGCTTGAGTAATATGAACATTTTAAAATGCAAACTGATGGTACCAAAGGTTGTATTTGTGCTCATTCCTTTTTTTCTTTTCTTTGTTTTGTTGTTATCTGATTATTCCTCAAAAACAAAAAAAGGGAAAACATACATTCTTTTACTGTCATTTTTATTACTGTTTTTTAAATTTTATTCTTCTCTTAAGAAAAAGGGGAAAAAACAGGATCACTTTACAAAACAACGTCTGGGTTTTACTTAGAGCTGAATCAAATGTTTGCATTGTGGTACTTCCTGTGCGTTGTGGTGCTCTGTGTCAGAACAAAAGCTAAATGTACTTTTTTTGTACATTCTGGTGTATTGGCAGCCCTTGCAAAAAAAAAAAAAAAAAAATCAACTGCCTTAATATAATGCATGTTACTGAGGGTGCAGTAATGCAACACACAAGAAAGTCAAGGTGCGAATTGAGCATAAGTAATTTTGTAGCAAATTTCACTTAAGCAAAATGGTAAAATTTGAGGCTAATTTTGCCTATATTTTGACAAGCCATAATTGGTAATTTTGCAGTGACAGTTTGCTAAAATCACTCCTTTTATCCCTAGTGACTGTATTTCTTACAAGCCCAATTATACTGCAGGTGCACTTGATTTCTAAACAGGTGAAAAGCATTTAAAATACATCAGACTAGGACACAGAAGCACCATGTAAAGCATACCAATCGCAGCCAGAACTTCATATCTCAAAAAATATGCACCAGCAATGGGCTAGTTCTTGGGAGGAGATATGCAAATATAAAAATGCCTTGATGAGTGGATGCCAGCCTAAAGGTGTAGGAATTACTTAGCTGGTTGTATTTGCATGCAGACTGTCCTGGGTAACACTTACATTTGATACTGAGGCTCCATAATTGAAATAGCTTAAATCCAATGAATGAAAAGGTTGGACCAGGGACCTTAAGGCTAGGGAGAAAAAGAGGTGGGCTCAGTCTGACTTGCTGCAGCCTGTAATGCACACTGTAATAAGCTCACAGTTTGCAGTGAAATCAGAGTATGCCAATTCAGTACTGGAGAGGAGCATGTACAACTGTGGAAGACTGAAGTCAAAGATGGAGTTTAGCTGTAAAGAATGTTTGGTCTTGTGTTTGAGAATTTAGAATTTTCCAATCTGGCCCATTATTAATCAAGGTTGCTGCACATGCTACAATGTTTAAATTACATGAGCATACCCGCTTCTCCATTTCCATTTGAGCTTGGTTTACAAAGAGCCAGATCCAGAAAACATTTATTTGCATCATGGGTGATATTTTTTTTTCTGCTTTAAACATCTATCCTGATTATGTCAGTAGAGGTAGGCCCAGTAGTAACAACAAGCAGAGTGATGACCCTATAGAGCAGTCATTTCTTAATTTGCAGTAATTACTTTCTAATAAAGTTATCCTTTGACACTCTGAGAGAAATGAAAGATACTTTGATTGGTGAGTGACTGATAAGTCCTTCCTCCAATGTCCAGAAGTATCTTCTACCCAACTGCTCTGCAGCATGCTTCAGCAAGAAGATTCCTTGCTCCCTTCAGATATCCAATCCAATGGGTAGTTTAAAACTTTGGGCCTTTGGCATATGCCCAGGTTGAGGCAAGGACCAAGTTGAGAGGTACTCTAAACACACATCCTCTCGAGGCAAAAGATCAGGAGGTGGAGAATACTCTAGGAAGGTGACCCAAATGTTTATCAGCTCCCAACCATACCTCTGAGCTTACACCTGAGGGATTGGGTGGGTCAGATACATATTAATAATACAGTGATTTTCCTTCCCACTCTAATTATGGAACCTCCTTCACAGTAAAATACGAAATCAATCAACCCACCGATATTGTGAATGACCTGCATAGCCCAAAAAAAGAACATTTCAGGCTTTTTAGGCTCAGGCCTAGCAGCAAACCATACTTTGGGCAGGGTACCTACACACATATAACATAGTTACATAGTTACATAGTTACATAGTTAGTGAGGTTGAAAAAAGACATAAGTCCATCCAGTTCAACCTATGATGTGTGTGTGTGTTTGCTTTTAACCGTACATTGTATACCCCTGTATGTTGTGGTCTTTAACGTGTCCATCCAATAGTTTTTTGAAACTATCAATGCTCCCCGCTGATACGACTGCTTGTGGAAGAGAATTCCACATCCTTACCGCTCTTACAGTAAAGAACCCCTTACGCACTTTAAGGTTAAACCGCCTTTCCTCAAGTTTTAGTGAGTGGCCACGTGTCTTATTGTATCTCCTTTCTCTGAATAGTTTGTTCCTTATGCTAGGGTCGCCAGTACAGTATTTGTACATTGATATCATATCCCCCCTCAATCATCTCTTCCCCAGAGAGAATAGGTTCGGTGCTTGTAGTCTTTCCTCATAGCTGATGTCCTCCATTCCCCTAATTATTTTTGTTGCCCTTCTCTGGACTTTCTCCAGTTCCAGCACATCCTTCCTGAGGACCGGTGCCCAGAGCTGGACAGCATACTCCAGATGTGGCAGGACCAGAGTCTTGTAGAGTGGAAGAATAATCTCTTTATTTCTGGAGTGAATCCCCTTTTTTATACAACCCAGTATTCTGTTGGCTTTTATTGCGGCGGCTTGGCATTGCATGCCACTGCCAAGCCTGTTGTCTACCAGTACCCCCAGGTCCCTTTCCATCCTAGACTCACCCAGAGGTTCCCCCCTAGTGAGTAGCTTGCTTTCTGGTTTCTGGCCCCCAAGTGCATTACTTTACATTTTTCTACATTAAATCTCATCTGCCATGTAGTTGCCCACCCCGTTATTTTGTTCAGGTCTGCTTGCAAGATTTCCACATCCTGCATAGAAGATATTGGCATGCCTAATTTAGTATCATCTGCAAATACTGAGATTGTACTAGATATCCCCTCCTCTAGATCATTTATGAATAAATAAAAACAGGATTGGTCCCAGGACAGAACCCTGGGGGACCCCACTTTCCACACCCACCCAATCCGAGTACTCCCCATTAATCACCACCCTCTGGAGCCAGTTCTCTATCCAGGTACTCACCTTATGGTCCATACCTACCTTCCTTAGTTTGTACAGTAAGCGTTTCTGGGGAACGGTGTCAAAGGCCTTTGCAAAGTCCAGATACACCACATCCACAGGCTTACCTTTATCTAAGTGGCAGCTCACTTCATCGTAGAAGGTTAATAGATTGGTTTGGCACGAACGATTTTTCATGAATCCATGCTGATTACTACTTATAATACCGTTTTCATTACTAAAGTCTTGTATGTGGTCCCTTATCATCCCCTCCAAAATTTTGCAGACTACTGATGTTAGGCTGACCGGCCTATAGTTACTCGAGATATATCTTGGCCCCTTTTTAAATATTGGTACCATGTTGGCTTTTTTCCAATCAGCTGGCACCATACCCGTCTGTAAACTATCCTTAAAGATCAAGAATAATGGTCTGGCAATCACCTGGCTGAGCTCATTAAGAACCCTTGGGTGCAAGCCATCCGGTCCCGGGGATTTATTTATGTTAAGTTTCTCTAGTTTAGCTCTAAGTCTATCCTCTGTTAGCCATGGCGGCATATGTTTTACAATACATGATATACTTAGCACTTTTCACCATCAAACCTTTATTAGTTGTGATAGAGGCTACAATGAAGCCATAAGTGTAGCCGTGGCTAGTTTTTATACCCACCCACTGGCACCAGGAAGTGTTCTCAGTATAGGAGGAATGGTGACCATTTTGGTGGAAATTAAAGGACAGGAAGACTGGATTTGGCTACCTTTATCAAGTTGGACTGGAGCCCAGCTCACTCCCGCAGGCTGGGTGAGGAAAGCCATTGGTGGAGCAATGACCATTTTGCAAAGCAGAGAGAGAGATACTTAGAATGCAGAGACTGCTGCTGTGCTGTGAGCTACACTCACCTAAAAAGCTATGTACAGTGCAAGCTGTCTGTGGGGGAGAGCTGCCGTGTAGAGAGCCTTAAGAGGCTGTGCTGTATCCTGCTAGCAGATCAGATAACTGTAGACAGTCAGCTGAAGACGAATGCTAAGACGACCAGAAAAGGGATAAGGCAAAGTCTTGGGAGGAGAGCTCCTTATTGTAGAATGACCTCTCACCTAGTAGAATCTGCCTCAGAGACTTTGGGAAATTCTCCTTAGTATGTGGATTACAAATACTATCATTTGAGAGTAAGTGTTCCAAATATTTAAAGTATCCCAATGCTGGCAGACTTTAAATCCATTTATCCACTGATTTCACTAACCTTGGTATTGTTGAAACTGCTTAAACCAAACTTTCCTTTGTGGGGCTTGCTCTGGCCCCAATAAAAACATTTTTGCATGTTACTGGTATATCGAAATACTCAAAATCTCAACAGCTACTCTGGGAGTTAATGCTATGTGTGGGGCTCCTCTGGAACCTGCCTGGCCCTTTTCACAGAAATATGACAGTGCTAAAAAGTCTGAGCCAACTCAAGTCAAGATGGACCCAGTTACCACAGCCAGGTCGTATGAAGAACAGAATAGGCAGTTAAAGCTGAGTATTACCATGAACAGAGTATGTACCATACTCTGCAACTGACTGCCAGGAATTCATCCTAGACACACAGACAGAACCTGATACCTCCTGCACCTGAATGTTCCTAGAATGGAGAAAAGACTCTCTAGCCTGTTTCTGGGGCCCAATCCACAATGAACAAGTGATGTAGGGGTACAATTGATTCAGCTGAATCCACGACAAGCAACCTTAAGTGATCGCACATATGTGTGTTGTGTTATATATGTGTATTCACTTATTTTTTGGAATATTCTTATTTGAAGGAGCAGAATCTATTTTAGTTAATATTTCTTATTATTACTATTTAGCGCGGGGGAACACACTTTTTTTTTTTTTTTTTTAAGCAACCCTAAGTACTGAACTTAAACATGCCATCTCCAGGACATCCTATCAAATCTTTTTTTTTTTTACTTATGTAGCAAAGCTAATAGAAAACTTTGTGAAAAGCCCATCTCTGCCAGTTAAGTCTAGTTACAGGTATGCCAATCTTGCATGCGGCACAGCCAGTACCAACTATATACACTGGACTGGGTTGGAACAGGCCATGAAGGCACTGTAAGAATGGAAAGTTCCAGAAGCCTAAGAGAAATGGCAAGTCAGAGAGTGTATGTGGTGCGGCAGCAAGAACATGAAATTCAGCAATGCAAAAATTTGAAGCTCATTCAGACAACCTGCACAGCCTACAACTACTATTTTAGCATGCTACAAGGTAAATTCTGAATTACTAGTTTGGCCACATGTTTCAACATTAGGGTGAGCAACTATCCAAGTTTATTAGATATCTGAACATAATTTTGTTCCTAGATCATACTAAAGAAAGGAATTAAACCTGCATCCCTTTATTTAGTCAAACGTACATGGGTTTGACTTATCAGTAGTTAGCCAAACAGTGCTGAACTGTGTTCTAAACATTAATCCGAACCCCCCTGAAGTCAATGGAAGCAGTAAGGGGTTATCTTTGATGAGGGACTGGTATGGGATTTAATGAGTATTCCATACAAAAAAATAAACAAATACAAAACAATGATGAAATCCATATTAAACCCTCATCTTAGTATGCAACCTGGCTGACCAGGAAAGGGGGAATGAGCAGGCGCCCCACTTTCCTCTTAAACCATACAAGGCCACATGCCCTGTGGTTCCCCCTGGCAAAGCACCCTGCCCTAATATTGATGAGGACAAGGGCCTCTTCCCCACAACCCTGGCTAGTGGTTGTGGAGGTCGGCAGGTAGGGGTCTTATCAAAATCTGGAAGGTCTATTTAGAAATAATTGTTCCCCCAGATGCCTATCCCTCCCCCCCCCCCAACTATGTGAATGATTAAGGGTTATATAGTAAGGGGAAGAAGACAATGAAATCCCAGGAGATTGCTTCTATCCAGCAGATATTTCAACAATGCAGGATTTGAGGAACAGACTCCAAGCCCCAATTCTGCAGTGACAAGAGTTGTTCTCCAATAATGAGTTTGACATGAGGTGTATAAAGAGCACTCAGCATGGCATTTACTTATACAAATAAAAATTATGTGGGATCCTTGCAAAATCCATACCAAAACCCTCATTTTGATATGCAGCCTGGCTGGCCAGGAAAAGGGCAGATACTTTAATAATGTAGGATTTGATTTTAATGTGAGATGTGTAAAGTGTACACACTTACCTAACACTTACCTAAAAAAAGGAAAAAAGCTTCAGAGAAGGAAGATATGAGACAGTACATAGAATCGAATTGGAGACAACATAATTTGTTTGAGAGTCTCTGAGCTGGTATGCATCTCCCATTCAAATAGTTCAGAAGAAGATCAACTCTGGGAGAATGTGTGGTAATTACTATAAATTGAAAAGAAGAGTCATTCCAGAGCAATACACCAGCCCACAGATAATGGGCGCACTTCAGTATCTGTCGGAGGCCAAGGGGTTTAGTATTTTGGACCTGAGGAGTGGATACCACTAAATCCCTATGCACTCCAAATACAAAGAAAAAACTGCCTTCATATGCCCACTAGGTTTCTTTTAATTTCAAAGAATTACCTATGGTTTGAATTGAACTAATGCAAATTTTCTGCAGCTGATGGAGCAAATGGTGAATGATATGAACCTAATAGATGTGCTAGTGTATCTGGGCTAAGTAAACATTGTAGGAGCATAAACAAAACTTTGAGAAAGTGTTAAAAAAAAACTTTGTGAACAGGAGCTAAATCTTTCCTTGGAGAAGTGACAGCTCTGTTGGACATCTGTTACCTACCTTGGTCAAAAAGTCTCCACTGAAGGAGTGGCCAGTGACTCCAAGAAAATGGAAGCCATTGCCATTGCCATTGCCACCTGATCAAGACTCCGAAATGTAAAATAACTGAGGTTTTGTGAAAGCAGGCACCCTAGAGAATACAATAGTGGTAGTTCCATTTTTTGTGTTACACAATATTACCACAAAGGTCTGGGAAATGCATAATTTCAGTACCAAAAATACTAAAGTCAATTTTAGGACACACAAACTCAATTACCCAATTGTTTGGTAAGATATAAAAAATGTCAAAATCTAAATTTGCATGCGCACATGTAATGGCTGAAAACTTCAGAACCCTATATTTTTTATAAGCGACACTTAGGTCATCAGTTTAGCACTACAGAGGAGGCTTTGTGCTAGAAATATTGCTCTCAGTCCAGCATGCGTGGCAATATGTGCATATGCAACCCTGACGCATGCATTTACGTTTGTACATGTGAGTATTTGGGTATGGTGGAGGGGTAAAACAATATAGGGGGATGGGATTTTATGTGCTTAGGTGTAACTTTTAAATTTAAACATTTTTTTTTTTTTTTTTACTTAACCTTCCCTATGTGATAATTTTTGGTGATAGGTGCACTTTAATGAGCAGCTAAGCAGTGGAGCTTAATCCATGCACCTGTCTTAGCCTGCGCTGACCTTGGCCTCGGCATTATAAACTGTATGTGGATTCACGTAGAGAGGGACTCGGCAGAGTGTGTATGAAGAACACAACAGCCATTAAAAGACCTATTGCATGTGTTAAGCACAGTCTCACGCCTGCTGAAAAAAAAAATTCTACTCCCAGGTTAGAGTTTTGGGCCCTAAAGTGAAGAGTTGTACAACATAGACAAGCTAAAAGATTACCCCCATGCAAGACACTATGTAACCACCTCAAAAGAAAATGTGGAGGACCCTTTAAAATGCATACCAGACTTTTCTCTTTAATGGTAATACCCCATGCGAAAAAAATAAAATAAAAATGATGTGGGGTTCCCCCAGAAATGTCCCTCATACTGGTTTCGAAAAGGGAAGTGGGGGGGGGGGGGGTTAGTGCCCCCCCAGGGTAATGAGTATTGGGTACAAAGTTTCAAAAATAAAAAAATAGTATTAACTAAAGGACCCTCACACACAGAGTCTTTTATTGCAAAATAAAATTTACATAATGTCCCACAATGGAAACCCAATGTCATTCAAAAAGACCCGCAATGATTTTGCCTTGTCACCACGCAGAACTGCCATTGCACAATGTTGTTTAGCCACAGTACAAAATTACAAATCCCAGGCTGGCTGCTGGGATTCCTGGGTGACATCTTTGACCACGTATGGTTATGACCGTATTTGATCAATGATGTCACCACAATGCCTGGTTGGTTTGTTTATAAACAGCAACCGGGGAGCTGACATTTACTGCATTGCCACTTGCTAAAATGACTGATCTCCAAATTATTTTTGTACACAAATCTGCTAATGTACCCTGTTCTCATTCCCCTGGGGGGTAAAAGAGAGCTTCCGGATTCTGAAATCTCCCTCATGCAAACCACTATATATCTTTTGGGGGACAGGATGTGGGGATGAGCCCCTTGTCCCTCAACGGGGGGGCGTGTTAGGCTTTGCACATTTTGCTAATACATAATTTAGGTATTTCTGAAAAGATGTAACTAATTATTCATATTGGTTGTTATTTGAAATTTTAATAAATTAAACTTTCATTCAGAAAGGTCACTACTGCAATCATTATCTATTAGTAATAATTGTGGAATTCTTAAGTAAAATTACAGGCTCCTACTGTGTACAAATGTAAACTGACAGATTTTTTCAAAATGAAGGTTAAAAAGGTTACATTTTATAAAATGATTTAGTGCATGCACTACTGTATGTAATTAGTTGAAACACTTTTTCCATCGGCTTGTGGCTTTTCTTGTGAATTTCCCCATCTAGTGGTCAAAAGTATTGATGCACTGTTTTACATAATGCAACTGATCATGTCCAAGATGTTCACAATAGTATATTTACAATTAAAAAAAAAAAAAAAAAAAAAAAAAGGAAATACAGTGGGCACTGTAACAAACAAATATAATTGCAATTTCCTTTAAAGTTGTTCTATGGGCAGCAACCCCAAAATTCACCAAGTTCCCAACTAATTGTTATGTTTGTTAAAAAAATAGAATAAAAAAAATCTTAAATCCCCTTTTACTTAGCTGGATCATGTAACCTGCCAGGTCCTTGTGCTCCTATATTCTGGACTGAAGAGTGTGAGGAGGAACCTCTTCAGGTGCCTTTCCACTGACTATCCAGGATGGCAGGATGCTAACAAGCTCCAAAGGACTGTAGTGTTATGTTGAAGGTACTTATTGGTGGTGGGAACAGACTGCAGAGCTGGATCATTGGTTTCTACTCCCGGAAAAGGCCTCCAGCATACTTAGGTAAATTAAAACAGGATTTTCTGTAAAAAAAAAAAAAAAAAAAAAGGGAAAAAATAAAAACTTAGATAATTTTCATGCTTTCTGAAGGTTTGTGCTCAGTTTGTAATACTGCAATGCAACCAACCGGAATTTAGCTTTCAGACCAACCTTGTTCAATTTATTCATAAACAGCATTGAGGATGGGATCAGTAGTTCGTTATCAGTTTTTGCAGATGACACAAAATTGGCCAGGGCAATAACTACACAGCATGAAGCAGATATCCTACAGAATGACCTGGACAAAATAACGGAGTGGGCAACGACATGGCAAATGAGGTTTAATGTGGAGAAGTGTAAGGTTTTGCACTTGGGGACTAAAAAACATAAAAACACAATACACGTTAGGAGGGGAACCCTTGGGGGAATCAAAAATGGAGAAAGATCTGGGAGTCTTGGTTGATGATAGATTAGGCAACAGCATGCAATGTCAAGCGGCAGCTGCCAAAGCCAGCAGATTATTAGCATGCATAAAGAAAGGGATGTATTCCAGAGATAAGACTATAATCCTTCCACTTTATAAAACTCTGGTCCGACCGCATCTGGAGTATTCTGTCCAGTTCTGGTCGCCAGTCCTCAGGAGGGATGTGTTGGAGCTGGAGAGAGTCCAGAGAAGGGCAACTAAACTGATTAGGTGGTTGGAGGACCTTAACTATGAAGAGCGGCTGCAATCGCTCGATTTATTCTCCCTGGAGAAGAGACGTCTGAGGGGGGACATGATAGCAATTTATAAATATCTTAATGGGGATCTCAGCTTAGAAAATAAACTGTTCATTCGAAGGGATTGCATGAGGACTCGAGGACATACAATGCGATTAGAGGAGAAGCGTTTTAACCTCAGGCAACGAGGAGGATTCTTTACTGTTAGGGCTACAAGATTGTGGAATTGTCTACCACAAGAGGTGGTTTCTGCGGGAAGTATAGTGGCTTTCAAAAGACTCTTAGACTTACATCTCAAGGATCAGGACATTAAGGGCTATGTGAGATGATTACGGCCACACACACCTACACAGGTTGAACTGGATGGACGATTGTCTTTATTCAGCCTCACCTACTATGTAACTATGTAACTATGTAACTATGAATAGGAAGATTATTACTGGACTTCGTAAATTGCCCTGCACCTTATTAAAGCGATTGTAAAGGTATTTTTTAAAAATAACAAACATGTCATACTTACCTGCTCTGTGCAATGGTTTTGCACAGAGAAGCCTAGATCCTCTTTTTTTGGTGTCCCCCATGGGCATCCTTGGCTCCTCTCCCCTTCTGAGTGCCCCCATAACAAGTGACCACTTGTTTGGGCTCAATCCTGAGCCAGGCTCTGTGTGTCTATTGATACACAGAGCATGACTCAGCCATGCACTACCCCCCCACTCTCTTTTCCAATGGCTCCCGCTGCTGCCTCTATGCATGTCAAGTGAGGAGGGAGAAAGAGCCACTGCTCTCAGTCACAATGCTGGATCAAGATTGGTCTCAGGTAAGTATAAGGGGGGCTGGAGGAAAATCTGAACACAGAACGTGTTTTACCTTAATGCATAGAACTCTAAATACATTTAATAGGATACAGCTATAGCATTACTAATGATAAAAGCACAGTTAATACGCACCTTGCTGAAATCACATTATAAACCTTTATTTTTTGAAGATATGATTGGAGTCTGTGGACAGGAGTAAATATTAGGATCATAATAATGGAAGTTACCCTTTGCCAGCAATGACAGGTAATTTGCTTTAGCCAAACTTACCTAAAGGTGATAGCTAATAAAGAGTGTGTAAAAATCAATTTCAGGCTTGATTGTGGCACAAAGACTACACCATCTCCCCTTTCTCCGGCAATTATAGAGCTCGTCTCGTATTCAGCACCTTCCTCTGTGACTTTTTGCTAGATTTCTTGAATGCTCTGACAAGCAGTGCTAAAATTCAACATTCTATTATCATTTGCTGTATTAGATATTCTTCTAGCACGTCAAGGAAACAATCAACTTCCAATCAATTCTTATCTGTGGTTTGTTTGAATTCTCCCAGTAGTCCATTCTAGAAGAGCCCAAAGGGCGAAACATGTACCTAATCATATCTGATCATCATAAACAAGCAGCCTAGGTACTGTACATTTGGAGGCAGTAGTTTTTGTTTTTATTTTAAGCAATCTTGAACATATGGTTTATTTATTTGTGAGGCTTTTTGTTTGAAGTGTAACAAACAACAGTCAATTAATTACAATTTAACATTTGGAACAAATGTTACAACAAGGTTATATATCATACATCACAGCTAAAAAAATAAATAAAAAATATATAAAAATAAAAATAAATGTTTAACAGGTAATATAAAATTATTTTTGGAAAAGATATATCCATTATTTTTAGTGTTTCTATTAAAAATATTTTCCCAATCTCCATTTATACTGTATATATAACTGGTAGCATAATCTTAGGACATTTTTAATCTGAAGTCCAGGATCCTTACCCATTTCTTACCCCACAAATCTACCTCTTCCTGTGTATGGCATTTTTTCATGAAGATCAGTTCTTTAAACATGTGATGTCATCATATCCCCTCTACTGTGCAGCAGGGATGCTAACTGTCAGTAAATTTACAAACAGTTTGTAAAATTCTTAATTTTTGCATCTGTCTGTGAATGTTCGTTACGGGCATGCAGTCTACGTTTCCATAACAGACATTCATGGACAGATGTAAAATTTACGGATTTTACAAACTGGTTGTAAATTTACAGTTGGCAACCCTGCTGTGCAGTGAGCTATGGCTGCTGGATCCATGTCAGTAAGCACTGAAAGAGAGAGCGCAGCATTGACTGCTCAGTGCTGGCCTACAGTCAGTGACACCACCACAGGGGGGCTAAGGGGGCAATATCCCCCTCTAGGTAATTCCCTGCCCCCCCTGCTAAATTTGGCTGCCCGGCAGAGGTTGGTGCCTGGGTCCCGGTGCCACACTGCCCGACTTCCTGTGGCGCTTCGGTAGGTAGCTTCAGTCCCTGCCCTGCCTTTCAGATGTGTAACACCGAGAGCTCTGAAACTCTTCCTCGGCTCTGTGCTACACTTCTGATAGATGGAGACTGCACTGTGTCAGCTGCACCACTCTGAAGCTGACACAGGAGAGGTGAGAAAGACCTGTGAAAATGTAGGGTGGGGAAGCAGTTTGGAGAGAGGCAGCTGTGGGTAGGTTGGAGGTGTTATGAGGAGGTGGTATCTGGCTTTCCTAATGAATGGGTACCCCTGGCACTGCCCAGGGGCCTTACGTGCATGGGGGGCCCCTGCAGTTCTTCCCACTCTCCAACTGTAGAAGCAACACTGCAGCAGGAAGGATTCAGCAGCCTCAAACTGTAAAGGAATGGCTGCCGACCAGCTAGCAGGACAAGGAGTCAGAAACAAGAGCTAACTGTTCAGCTACAGCTGGTCCACCTCCAGCTGCCTACTGAGCCAATGGGCACTGCTGTTCCCCTCCCCTTCCTAAGTCTGCCACCTTTGATTGGGAACAGAATATTAGAGCTGAGCTGGAGAAAGAACCAAGCTGCCTGGGGAAAGGGGAGAATCAGAGCTGGGCAGGAGAAGCAGAGCCGTCAATTTAGGAGAAGGTAATCAGGAGAATGTGCACAGAAAATAGATACTTACTGCAAGGGCCCCCCTTGCTCTCTCTTCTCTTACCTCTCTGCACTCTCTTCTGCTTATACTTCTCTCTCTCTCTCTCTATGCCCTCTCTCTTCCCTCTTTCTCTTTCTTCCCTCTTTTTCTCTCTCTTTCTCTTTCCCCTCTTTCTCTCCCCTCTCTCTCTTCCCCCCTTTTACTCTCACTGCCCCTTTCTCATCTATCTCCCCCCCTCTGGCCCCCCTCACTCTCCCCTCTCTCACACCCCTCTCACTTCCTCCTCCCTCTCTCTCCTGTCTCCCCCCCCTTCTTTCTATCTTACCCATTCTCTCTCCCCCTCCTCCATCACCCTCTCCCTCCCCCTCACCATCTATCTCTATGCCTATCCCTCTTTCTCTTCCCTCTCTCCCCCTCACCCTCTATTTCTCCTCCTCTCTCTCTCTCCCCTTCCTCTCTCTCTCTCTCTCTCTCTCTCTCCCCCCTCCCTCCCTCTCTCCCCCCCCCCCCTCTATCCACCCTCTCTCTCTTTATTCTTTATTAGTGACATATTAACCATAGGAGATCCTTTACACAGCTCTGGTGTTTGCTGAAATTGCTTTAAACTTTAAGGCAGGCATGTCCAACATGCGGCCCGAGGGCCGCATACGGCCCAGAACCACAGGCAATGCGGCCCACTGCCCCCTGACAATCTTTTTTTGCTGGGGCGGAAGGAAGTCGGGTCAGGGGCACGGCCACAGCAGCTTCCAACTAACGGTAGGCAGAGGCTGAGAGGAGGGGGGGTGGGAAGGGGAGGCGAGCATGTGCAGTGTTTCTGACTCCTACCACCATGACCTCTTCAAATCACTGAAGTGGTCATGGTGGTTAGAGTGTTCCTTTATTATCGCTCAGAAGAAGTAAACCCCTGTACAGTATACTGATTCCATTTAATTTGATCATCCTCTAGTTGTGTTAAATTAGTGCGGGGGGCGCGGCGGCATTTTATTACATGCCTTAACTATAGTCTATATTTTATATGCGGCCCGAGAAAATTTCTCTACACTCAATGTGGCCCAGAGAGGCCAAAAGGTTGGACACCCATGCTTTAAAGAAAAGCTTTTGACAGTTTTCCTCTCTTTCTCAGGTCTGAAGCAATGGTCAATGGTCTCACGGTTTGAAGAAAGGAAAACTCTTGAAAGCTTGCCTTTTATATGTTCGATTACTACAATAAAATGGTAACATTGCAAACCGCATTACTCTCGTATTTTGTAATCCTATTTATATATACGTTTTTTTCACTGGTCTGATTTAGTGGGGAAAATTATTAGTGCCCCCCCCCCAAGTTTTGACAGTGGTATCTTATGTGCCCCCCTATATATTGTTCCTAGAGTCGCCCCTCTGCCTATGGTGCAAATTTGACATTGTATATTGACTTTTATAGACTGCATTTTTTAGAAATGGACTAAAAAAAGGGAAATGATAAGTTTTACACTATTAGCGTGTTTTTTTTTTGTTTGTTTGTTTGTTTTTTTATGCATGCTTGTTTGACAGTAGTTAAGCTTTAGGAAAACTTACACGCTTTAAAGAAAAAGTAAACTTTTTATGGGGACCACACACAGGTACCAGTGAAATAATTAGAAGTGTACCTATCCATCTCAGCACGATATTAGCGTAAATGGTAGGGATGGACATAAGCACAACACACCTCTTATCGATGCCCAATAATCTAAAAAGCCCATCTCTGGGCATAAAAGAAGAGGAAAGACTCAGGACCAGAAGATAATTTGACCACAAATTTAGGCAAGTATAAAAGGGGAATTTTGGTAGGATTTTTAAATATATTATGGAAGCAATTATTTAGAGGGAGTGAAAGAAAGTGGGAACTACCATCAGGGCTGGACAGGGAATAAAATTCAGCCTTGGAAATAATTTCATACCAACCCCATAGCATTATTATACCTGCCTAACAGCATAACATCGTTATTTTCTTCTTCATGAAAGGGAAATCTTGCATTTGCACATTTGAAGAATGCATTATATATAAATAAGACAGATATGAAAACATATAGGGCTTTATATATATATATATATATATATATATATATATATAAGAGCAAACTTCGGTTAAAAGTGGTAAAAGTGCGGACATGGTACAGCAGATGCAGGGGCTGTGAGGGCATGGTACAGGAGGACATGTCAGAGGCTCCGGGCATGGTTCAGGAGATGCAGGGCCTGCATACATGGTACAGCAGATGTCAGAGGCTGCGGACATGGTACAGGAGATGCAGAGGCTGAGGGCATGGTATAGGAGATGCAGAGGCTGCGGGCATGGTACAGGAGGTGTCAGAGGCTGTGCGGACATGGCGTAGGAGATGTCAGAGACTGCAGGCATGGTACAGGAGATGCAGGGGCTGCGGGCATGGTACAGGAGATGTCAGAGGCTGCGTGGACATGGTACAGGTGATGTCAGAGACTGCGGGCATGGTACAGGAGATGCAGAGGCTGTGGACATGGCACAGAAGATGCAGGGGCTGCGGATATGGTACAGGAGATGCAGGGGCTGCAGGCATGGTGCAGGAGATGCAGGGGCTGCAGGCATGGTACAGGAGATGCAGGGGCTGCAGGCATGGTACAGGAGATGCAGGGGCTGCAGGCATGATACAGGAGATGCAGGTCTGCGGGCATGGTACAGGAGATGCAGTGCTGTGGGCATGGTACAGGAGATGTAGTGCTGTGGGTATGGTACAGGAGATGCAGTGCTGCGGGCTTAGTACAGGAGATGCAGGGCTGTGGGCACGGTACAGGAGATGTAGTGCTGCAGGCATGGTACAGGAGAATCATCTGTACAAGAGCCTTTACAGCAAACTTGTGACAGTCTATCTGGAGAAAATTATTCATATAGCTCCCTACTGTCTCTTACAGTTGTCTCTTATCCTACCTAAAAGTTTTTTTTATCTTTTGGTTCACCAACCAATTGTTTCACTAATGGGTTTGTATTTTAAAAAAAAATTCTGTATGGAAGCTAATTCCATGGGTAACTGTAGAAAATAAAAAAATCTTCCATATGTTTTAGGTTGATTGGTCATTGTTTCTGATGATATGCACTTCAACAACAGTAGTTTTTTTTTTCATAACACAATAATAATTGCTAGTGGCTACATCCGCTGGCAATAATAGCACGTAAAAATATGGCATGCTGGTTGTACCCAAGTTGATCGATGGATCGACATGAGTACAATCACCCTTCCCATAGATGGTTTGAATCTTGGCTGGTCCCTGCTGAACTGGCTGAAATTCAAACCATCTATGGCCAGCTTTACAAAGTAAAGATTAGAAAGCAAAAAGAACAGCATGCATGTGGAGATCAGACAGATAAAGTGTGCCAAGACCTAGTGTCATCCAAGAAAGGTAGGCATCTATATTCAAATCCTGGAGAGTTGCCATATAGGACCTCCCAAAATATAAACATTTTCCATTTTAACATATTCACTTAAAGTGGTTGACACCCTAAAAAAAAAAAATAATCTTGATCCCTAAAAAGAGATCTTGTTTCCTTATAGTGAATTAAACAGCACAGTGTCTGTGCTGTGTAATCTGTCCCTCTCTAAGCTGTAAAAAACCTGGCCGATTCTGCCTGGGGTTGCCCTACCCTCTGTAAACTGATCACATTTATCATGGATGCTGGTCCATGATTACTGTGGTCAGTTTACATGCCTCTGTCATCCCGCTGCTCTCCTCTCTCCTCTCTCCCAATCCCTCCCTGCCTGTCAGCTGCTGTGTGTTAAACCGTCTCTGCCCCCCCACCCCACCCCTACTAATATAAATATTACTGCCTGCTCTTCTGTTTTATCAATCTATCCTACACTGTGTACATGTTTTTATAAAACAATGCCTGTAAATAAATAAATAAAAGGTTGCAGCGCTAAACAATATTATGAAAAGTGTCTGAAAAATCAAGTCCTTCAATGGAACATAACTCATAAATCCAGGTGGAAGACAATATTCTGTGTCAATGTGAATTCAATACCGACATTAGCTAGTGTTTCTCCACCAAAGTAAAAAGTGTACACTCACCAGACCCATATCAGGACAGCTAAAAGCGTTTGAGATTAATAAACCCATTAATTCTCCTGAAGAAGCGCATGGCGCGAAACGGCCGTAGAGCAGGGTTATATGCCAGAGGTCCATAAGCCACCAGTCGTTTTTTAGTCTGGTGGCTTTATATGTAAGTGCCATATATGTTGTTGCACTGTATGGATCTCCATTTGTGTTTTGTATATTGTTTTTTAATCATTGTGGAAGTTTTAATAAATACTACACCATGAGGAGATCTCTTTTCTCTCCTGCCTGTTAATTTGCCACTCTGGATTTAACATATGAGGAAGGCATGTCCGGTGAAGGGATGGATAAGAAGATCATTCCCCGCTTGATTCCTCTGGCTTCATCTCACACGCTTTCAGCTGTCCTGAAAAGACAGCATATGGGTCAGGTGAGTGTTCACTTTTTACTTTGGTGGAGAAACACTAGCTGATGTCGGTATAGAATTCACATTGACACAGAATATCGTCTTCCACCTGGATTTATGAGTTGTTTGGACTTATGTTCCATTGAAGGACTTGATTTTTCAGACACTTTTCATAATATTGTTTAGCGCTGCAAACTTTTATTTATTTATCTCACTGGTGTTTGTATGTTCACACTGTTTTGCAAGCTGCTATTTTTTTGTGGATTAGGCACTGACATTTTCCCTTTTATTTAATGCCTGTAAATACCTTATTGCAAATCTCTTCTGGCCGGTCACATGAAATCTGACCTGGCCGGCTGACCTCAGAGGGGGATCTCGGCCCCTCCCACTGTACTCTTAGATCGTAGAAAGAGAGCTGCCAGAAGTCATGTGACCTGCCAAAAAAAATCTGCAATAAGGTATTTACAGGCATCATTTTATAAAAACACACACAGTGAAAGACATTAATTAATTAATAAAACAGAGGGGCTGGCAGTAATATTTCTTTGCATTTACAGCCACATTAGGAATTTGCACAAATAACACATACAGTAAAACTATTACAAGAGACATTATTTCTTTTATTTCGGAGCAACTTATCAGCTTTACTGTTTCCTATACTCTGAATGAAATGTTCTGCTGGAGAATACTTGAAGAATCACTGTCTCTCTACACTGCACAACAGATCATTCCAAAGATGGGGAACAAGAACGTGCAAAATCATTCCAGCAAGTCAACCTGATATATTAATGTAACAACACCAAATACTATACATACCTGATAATGCCATTGAATCATTAGTAAAACGTATAATAAATCATTTTCTTTATCAGAAAATACAATGTTGGGATTAGGGATACATGAATGTGTCTGGATTTGGTTCCTGGGGCATTCAAATCATCAAACCCATCATAAAGTCAGAAAATTGCAAAACTTAAATCTGAAGCCCATTGAAGTCCATGGGGTAATTTTGTGAATACATTTGGTTATATTCAAGGCCAATAGGCAAGAAATTGTCAAACAAAGAGTATGGGGAATGGGCATTGCCATGGGGGACATGCACCATTAAAAAAAATGTTTGTTTTTAATGTGTTACAAAAATAAGAATGTATTATTTCAGAGACAAAAATATTGTACATTTGAAGGAGATATTATAAGCAGCTTTATCGGACCACAATGCAAGACAGAGGGGATTATATCAGAATACACAGATCAGTGTTGCAGCCATTGGCTCTGATCGAATGCTGGTTTTCGAGCATGACCGTTTGACTAAAGCTGGTCGTCAGAATGGCTTCTGTTGAACAGACACCAGTACACACATACCGAAATTCAGCTGGTTCCTGCTTAATCGCCTGAATTTTGGTATGTGTATACCCAGCTTAAGAGAGAGAACAGACAGTTTCTATCTTGAAATAAAAATTAGAGAGTATTAGTTCAGAGACAATATCCAGAAATATGGTATAGTTAATATGCAGTAAATAGGTCGCTTGATTAGGCCACAATGTTAGAAAGAAAGACAAGGCAGGTTTTATCTTGAACTAAAAATAAGAGTGCATTATTTCAGGGACAATAGTCAGAATTATTATATAGACACAGCACAGCATGTAGACATCTTGATTAGCCACAAGGAGAAAAATAGGGATGAGCTTGGAATGAGGCAAAATTGTGCTTGTTTGGAGGTTCAGCGAACAGCCAAACTAAATCAGTGTTCAGCTGGGCCGAACCTCTGGCTGCATGCAGTGGGAAGTGATATATCGAGCAGCATTATTTTTACTACAGGGACCCCATGGACAAATCACCTTGCTCCTATGTTGAGAAGAAAAAAAGCCTCTTACCCTCAATTCTGGCCCAGTGGTTGTGTGGGTCTGTTGGCGGGGAGCTTACAGCAATCGTAAACCCCCTTTAAAAAAAAGGGGACCCCTAGATGCTGCAACCCTGTGAATAAGTACCCTTACTCATTCACAAAAAGTAAACGGTAAATAAAAACACTGACATTTTTTGACAAGTCCTTTATTTAAAAAAATAAAATTCCCATGATGTAAATTCACCATCAATCACATCATCCAGCAATGCAGATCTATGTCAATCACAATGAGCAAAACCCCTTACAAGTTCAATCCCATTGCTCACTTCCTTTGATTACCCCCCAGGTCAGTGAATTCCCCCAGGATACTCCACCCCTTTGTTTACATTTGGCTGCCCTATAGAGTTATAATTTGTGGCAGGTTAGCGAAAGGATTGGACGTGTCAGTAGGTTTTTTCAGTGAAGAGTCTGTTATAGAATTTGTGGGGACCTCAAGACACTTTTTTGTTTGGGACCCCATTAACATCTATACCAGATCCTAATTTAGGAAAAGGGTCTGCTATAGATTAAGGTAAATCTGAATGTTTGTTTATAAACAGAAGGAAGCAATTGGGAGCTGTCATTTACCAGCAATTTAAACAAAACATTTTTTTTGTAGATTTTGCTGGTAGTGGCTTGTTTACCCTTGTGGGATGTTTACCCTTGTGAACTTTCGGTTTCCACAGAGCTCTGCCTGTGTGGAGTTTGTGAGTGCTTCCATTCCTAGCAACCAAGAGAGTCTGTAGCATGCTTACTACTTAGCAGTTAGCACTGTACAGCATTACAGGCCCCCTCAGACGGCTGCCGAGGGCAACACTGTGCATTACAGGCCTCCCGACCCGAGTCCCACTCCTGACATTGTGTGTACATTACAGGTCCCCCTCAGACCTGAGACCACCATTCAGCACTGTGCAAGATTACTGGCCTCCTCAGACCACTGTCCAGAGCACTGTGCAGCATTACAGGCCTCCTCAGACCACCATCCAGAGCACTGTACAGCATTACAGGCCTCCTCATACCACCATCCAGAGCACTGTGCAGCAGGCCTCCTGAGATGGTAGTTTGTTCAAACATTAATACCTTAAATAATAACATGATATTAGTTTTTTTTACTCCAGAAGTAATTATATATATATATATATATATATGTTAAAGTGTTACTAAACCCATGAATGTAAAAAGAAAACATCCACACCCCTGCAGTACACACAACCTATACATTTTTTATCATTAAAATAAAACGTCAAGTGACATAAAATGGTGTCTGGCTGAGCGCTGACTATTTCTAGTAGAAGGAGAATTCTCTCTCCTCTGACGTGTCTTGTGATGCTGACTGACCCCTGACCCTCTGTATGGCCAGCTCCGATCAAACAGGAAATGTTCTCCCCCAGAGACCAAACTGAGCATGTGCAGACTGACTCCACTAACTCTGTCTTATTCAGGGATGTTTTGGGCACAATGCAAAAAGGGATGGATCTGTGCATACAGGATCAAACAGCCTTTTTACACAATGCAGAGGATTAACCCTTCCACAGTGAGTATAACCAGCATGCTTTACTGCAAATACAGACTGATTTTACTGTTGGGTTTAGTAACACTTAAAATAATGCATTACAATTTAACTAAACCCATTTGATTTTAGACGACTAATATGATTTTAGTCAACTTAAATGTACTGTAGATTTTAGTCGACTAAATATGACTAAAACTAAAACAATTGCAGATGACTAAAATGCGACTAAAACTAAACTGGCATTTTAGTCAAAAGACTATGACTAAAACTAATTTGAAATGTAAAGCCAAAATTAACACTGCTTTATAAGCAGTTTAAAGGCATCCCCCAGGAATGTTATTTGAAGGAATTTTGCATGTTTAATGTTTTACTTTAAATTTAAATAAAATGTATTCTCCCAAACAAAAGGAGTTCTTTAATTATTTTTTCATTGGCACATGTCTCCCATGGTAGTGCTATAAGTTAACCTTTTTTTTAGGCTGCAAAGCAATTTAAACAGGCACTATGAAGAGACCCTCACTGTCACTTCTAGGTGAAAACTCACCAATTATGCCTATACATAATTGACAATATATCAACATCATGGGGCATTTTTATTTCATAAATCAAAAACACTGTAATTGTTTTTAATAAATGTTTATTTTTTGTTGTGGATGATTAGGAGTACATACCTATTTATATACACTGGGGGAGAGGGCGGTATCTGGATGCCTTCTTATTGTTAAAGGGGGCTTCCAGATTCTAATAGGCCCATTGTCAGCAGACCCCCACAACCATTTGGCCAGGGTTGTTGGGAAGATATCTTCGTCCTCATCAACATGGGGACAAGGTGCTTTACTAGCAGAGTCCCCTCTGGAAAAGTTCCCCCCTTTGTAGAGGATAAAAGGCTTAAATGCTTAAGAAGGTGGGGGAAGGGTGACCCCACTCTTTCCTGGCCAGCTAGACTGCATGCTCAGATAAGGATCTATTGCCCCCATGGTGGGACGTCAGTTTCTTTTTTTTTTTTTTTTCCTGTGAGGCCCTTCTTGATATCTAAACCAGGCCCTCATTAAGGAAAAGGGTATGATGTGCATTTTTAGGAAGACCCTCTGCTATTGTTTTTTTTTTACATACCATCTATACCAGATCTAGGATAAGGGTCTGGTATAGATGAAGGTAACCCCCACTTTCTTTACGATCAGAAGTAAAGTAGCTAAAGCTGTAATAGATTGTTTATTTCATACAGATGTTCCACTTCACAGGCAGGTTAAGGGCATCCCCCAGGTCAGTTATTTAGTTTAACATTTTTTTCACTTTAAACATTATTAAAATCACACCTCCCCACCAAACAAATGTTTCTTTACTGCGTTTTCCCAGTGCCCAGCCCCCTATGCCATATGCTTGAACTTCAATTGTTTTTTAGCCTAGAAAATTGCCAGAGCTTATTTTCAATACTTGGCTCCCATTGACTTCAGGCATCCGAACTTCTGTAATGTTTGCAGAACCTGCCTCAAACTAAATTTGGTTATCTTCGTCATCCATAGTGGCAGGCCAGGAAAGGTGGCAGAATCTGGTAAGGGAGGCAAGAGATAATTATGGTAGCAGCTCAGAAGAGTTGTCAGATGCTGATAATGGTGGCAGTTCAGCAGGTGGCTGGAAATGGTAATAATGGCAGGCCAGGAGAGATAGCAATAGCTGATAATTATGGAAGGCTAACAGAGGTGGTGGGATATGGTATTTGTGGCAGGCAAGGAGAGGTTGGCAGGAGCTTGTAAGGACTACAGGCCAGGAGAAGTGGCAGGAGTTGATAATGTTGACAGACTATGAGAGGTGGAAGGAGCTAGTAATGAAGGCAGCGTAACAGAGGCAGCATGAGCTGGCAGTGGATGCCATTATCAGCAGGAGCTCAGTAGAGGTGGCAGGAGCTGGTCATGATGGCAAGCCAGGAGGTGTGGCAGAAGTCAGTAATGTTATTGGCTGCAGGCTAGGAACCTTTGCAAAAACTGGTATTTGTGGCAGCTGTAGGCCAGTAAACATGTCGGGAGCTGGAAATGTTGGCAGTCCAGGAGAGGTGGCAGGAGCTGGTAGGGGTGACAGGCCAGGAGAGGTGTCAGCTGCTGGTGATGTTGGCAGGCTAGAAGAGGCAGCAGGAGCTGGTATTGATGACAGGAGCTTGTAACGGCAACAGTTCAGGATAGGTGGCAGAAGCTGATAATGGTGGAAAGCCAGCAGAGATGGCAGAAGCTAATAATAACAGCAGAAAACAGCAAAACCGGGTGGTCTAGGATGGCTCACTGGCATTGAATAGAAACTACAAATTCTAAAACCATCATTTATTATGAACATAGTATACAAATCTCCCAATACATCACATATCTTACAAAAGGAAAAATTCCTTATTTTTTATAAAAATGTCACATACAGTATTACATGGTCAACGCGTTTCATGGACACATACTGCTTCTTCAGGACTCTGTATTTATTTATGACATTCTTGTCTCAATTCTAGAAATTAGAAAAAAAATATCATAAAATAACAATCCAATAGCATATCGGCAAGCATATACATGACATGCTTTATCTAGCAACCACATAAATCAGTCCTGACTGGCCATCAAGAGAAGGAGACAAACAATAAATAATAAAAAAAGGGGGGGGGGAGATTATCATGTCCTCCATGGCTGTGGGGTCGGTTAATAGGGAGCCAGACAGGGGAGGGACAGCTGCTATATACTGTATATGCATGTTTAAACCTCACATATAGTACCTAGGTAATAAAAGGTCAAAACCCTTCAAATGTACCCTTCAAATTTAAAAAATGTTCTTGTTTTTTAGGTCTATCCTTCAGCACTCCCCAGCTAAATTAGCCAGATTAACAAGCTCCTATGATAGATATATACATACTGTATGTCTATGAGGTACCAGATAGCATTACCTGTACTAGCTGACAGAAACACCTCAATCAAACAAACCAAGGGGTAATAGGAGGAAAAGGAGAGAGGGAAGGGAGGGGGAGGAGAAGGAGGTGGATGAAAGGGAAGAGGAGGTAAAAGGGAAAGGGAAAGGGAAAGAAAAAATGCCCAAGAAACTTCACCAACCCTCAGATATCAGAAAATAACCCTCATTATAAATGAGGACAGTGCCTTCCAAACTGATTCCACATGTATATACAGTAGATAAGCTCCAGTTACAGGTAGGGCAGTAGTCCAACCGGGTGTACCTTAGAAGGAGAGATCTCTTCATAATATATATCAAAGGAGGTTACCAACAGTTGTTATGATTATAAAGACATCATGATTAAAAAACATATAGTTACTAAACCATCAAAGAAAGACAGACCAGAGAACCATCCAACCTATTACTCTTAGAAATTATTTACCCCCATTCTGCCCACCACAGCATGACCGCTCTGTATCAAACTCAGGTTTCCACCAACCAGCAAGCATCTCAGTGGAATGCCAGCAGAGGCAGGAGAAGCTAATAATGGTGGCAGTCCAACAGAAGTGGCAGGAACTGCAAAGGTCGCAGTCAAGCAAATGTGTCAGTAGGTGGTAATGGTGACAGTTCAGCAGAGTTAGCAAGAGTTGGTGATGGTTGCAGGCCAGCAGAGGTGGCAGGAGCTAGTATTAGTGGCAGACCAGGAGAGGTAGCAGGGGCTGGCAATGATGACAGGCCAGTAGATGTGGCACTAGCTGGTAATGTTGGCAGCCCAGAAGGGGTGGAATGAGCTTTAAATGAAGGCAGTGCAGGGGGGCAGAGCTTGGCCGCAATCCAGAAAGGCTGCTCAGCCTGTGCTCTCTGCTGACACAGCGGGGAACCGAGCAACTCACAGTCACTGTGGCACCTGTACACCCTCAGGCATGTCCCGTGTAACGGACCGTTTCAGCAGACAAGGGGTTAAAATCCGTTTAGGCGATATGCCCCTTTCTGAGAGACAGGCACAGCTACTGCAGAACACCAAACTCCCGAACTGGATACAAAATAGCACTCCAACCTGGAACCTCACGAATAGCTGCTAGCAGATGAACAGGAAAAGCATACATCAGCTTACACTCCTAGCAATCAGTCTCCAACAGCATACAGTGAATCCCCCCAAGAACGAGACAAAGCTCCGAGTTGAGGGTAAAACAGGATCAACATTTATTGGAAGAACACAGCACACTTTTATACAGAATTTGGAACATCCTTCCCCCAACAACCGCTTTCCCATTGGTCAATTTCACAGTACCTGCAGTCCCCCATAAGGTCCTCTCCAGACATGCAAATGAGGGCTCGAAAATGAGTCAGTAGTGATTGGTCAGATAGCTTAACCAGGAGGGCTGCTATGCAAATGAGGACTTGAAAATGAGTCAACAGGGATTGGTCAGATAGCTTTGACCAATGCAAGGAGACAGAAGCCCCAGGGGGCAATCAATGTAAACTATAGTCAGACACAGAACAATGGTTCCCTAACGAGCCCTCAATACACATTACTCTGAGTGTCAATACCTCCCTTAGCAGACAACAGGTGAGGTCATTAGCACACCTGACAAAAGGTGAATGGGGAGCCAACTTAGACAGTCGGTCTCCTCAGAACTTCCTGGAATGACCATATTAGGAGTTGACTTCCTGTTCCTTACAGTTTACAGGAATACGTTTTAGCTTCCAGGATAGAGGCAAGACTCCATTAGCCACATTGGTTAAAGAAACACAAAAAGACACAAAAATGCATAACTCCCAGTCTACTGAACAGAACCCCCACATTCAACCCATCCCCAGATAGCCTGGATCGGAGCGCTCAACATATCCAAACAGCGCTCAGATGCCACAAACACAGTCAAATTGCCATGGGGTTTACGTTTAGCATGGGCTGATGAGAGAGGGTCCATAGTCAACCTTGCAGGAGGCGAGCAACCAGGCTTCTCCAATGCCCAGTGGCGAGATTGGTCTCGTCACATCCCGCAAGAGAGGGAAAGCCACAGTGCCCTGCCAGCTGACCGATATCTTCTGCAGCTCCCAGCCTCGTGGAACCCAAGATGGTGCTGGCTCCAGGCACAGAGCAGCAAACACCTCACAGCCTCAGCGAGCTGACCAAGATCCACAGTGCAATATGGACTGCTCAAGCCCTCCCATCTCTGGCAGCAAGGGCAGACAAAAAAGAGCAGCCTCCTCTCCTTTTGCCTCTCCCAGCCAAAAAGCTCTGGTAGATGCACATCAGGTACACAAATCAGAAATACAATGCGTCCAAACCAAACTAACAGATCTTGAAGACCATTCCCGCCAGAACAATCTCAAAATCCGTGGTATCCCTGAATCAGTGGCCCTTCAAGATATCTCATCTTACCTTCAACAGCTCATTAAAGCCCTGATCCCGATCCTATCAGAGAGAGATCTGGTCTTAGATAGGGCACACAGAATCTTTTAAACCTCCTTACATCCCTGCGGATAAACCGTGAGACATCCTTGCCTGCTAGCTTACACAAACCTGAAAAAGAATTGGATAATTAAAACATTTTTTTTGTTTCACTTACCATGTTTTTAGTGAAAATATACTTACCTTCCTTCCTCTTCCTCCCTCTGTGGACACGGTGCACGACGTCACTTCCTTCTTGCATTGACTCCTGGGAGATGAGCGTCATCGATCCCAGGAGTCAATGCGCCTGCATCGGAGTCACTCCTCACTTCCGGGGCAGGCGCGTCATTCCCTGCTGAACAGCTTCTGGGCATGCCCAGAAGCTGTGCAGGGATGACGCGCCTGCCCTGGAAGTGACGAGCAGGGCATTCTGGGACTCCGACGTCATGGAAAAGGACACGAAGAGGGACGCCCTGGCTTCAGCTGCCCGCACCTGAGATGGCAGCGCTGGACAAGACATTTTGAAAGTAAGTATTTCTTCTTACAGGTAAGTGAAACAGGAGACAGTTCAGAGGCTATTGTTGCTTAAATGCACTAGTCCTGACTGTTCCGGGGGTATTTTTAGGTAAAAAATTTTTTTTTGCCCGGAACTCCGCTTTAACTGCTCAAATTAGACTCTTGAAATCTCGCAATAAAACCAAACATGGCATCCGCCTAGCCGATGAGAGTTCTTCCCCCTGCAATCAGCTCAGCTCCCTTCTGCACAAAAGCTATGACTTCTATATTAAGAGGCTACGCTTAAACTCATATGCGCTGGGTAACAAACCCAGAGCTTTTCTGGCCAAACAATAAAAACGTAGCATAGCTGCATCTAAAATCCCAGATTTTCACAGATCAATCTGGGCATAAATGCATCAGCCCCTCTGACATTGCGGAACAATTTCGAAACCACTATTCCACCCTATACAATTTAAAAGACTCTACATAATCTTCCCCACCAAACCCTGCTGGCCTCCATTCTTTAAAATCCATTCAGCTCCCCACCATAACATTTGATCATCTACGAGCTCTCTCGGATCTTTTTACAGAATATGAAATTAGTATGACTCTAAACCAACTCCCCCTTCACAAATCCCCAGGTCAAGACGGCTTTTCAAATGAATACTATAAAACCTTCACTTTTCACCTAACCCACCACCTCACAACCTCCCTATACTAAATTGAAGATAGAGGCTTCTGTCCTACCAAATTCTTAGTATCCATTATAATTACTATTCCCAAACCTGGAAAGCCCTCTGATTCCCATGGTAACTTTCGCCCCATCTCGCTCCTAAATGTAGACACAAAAATATATTCCAATCTCATCGCTAACTGCCTGAGCCATACTCACCCCATTTCTAATTCGCCATTCCTTTCTTCATCCTTCCCTATTACAAATGGAACAAGACAGGGATATCTACTCTCACCAATCATCTTCTCGTTAATCATGGAACCACTAGCCAAACATATAAGATCTCCCCCTTAAATCACAGATAAATATACTTGATTCCCAACACAAAATTGGACTTTATGCCAATGATGACATCCTTATCTTCCTTACAAACCCCCTACAATCCCTACCTCCTCTATGTGACCTTCTAGATCACTTTGAAACAATTTCTCTATACAAAACTGAACCATTCCAAGTCCCATATGTTAGCCATAGGGCTTGCCCCTCCTCTCAATCGCTAAATTACGTCCGTCGCTCCTTTGTCATGGGCCCTCCTTGAAACCTTATCCTACCTGGGCATACAGCTCACGTCTCCAAGCTCCCGTGGCCCACTATTAAACTTTGCAAAACTAATTACCACCCTACAAAAGGCTTGTACACATCTTCAGTCTGGAGTATCCTCATGGGCAGGATGTATATCTCTAACCAAAATGTTTCTTCTTCCAAAGGTTTTGTATCTATTTCGATCACTACCATTCCCTTACCCATCAAAGCAACTGAAAACTACACAAAGTATTCTCCAAAAATGTATTTGGAACTCTAAAAAACTCTGGGGATGGGAGCACCTAACAAATCATATTATAAAACTACGGTCTTATCACAACTCAGAAATTGGTGGAACCCAGCTTCACAACTACTCTGGGCTCAAATTGAACGTGCAGCCTTACCCACTGATCCCAAACTACTGCAGAGTACCAACTGGATTCAAAAACTACCTACTACATGTTCTCTGGACACTATTAAAGCAGCCCTTAAAGTTTGGAACTCAGTAATGGACATCTCCCATGGACTATCTGAACAAGCACTTCATATTCTTCCATTGCGCTCATTAGAACCTCTCATTCCTGATATATCATTACTAGATGGGGAAAGAGCAGGAATCCGCTCAATTGTGCATCTCTACTCCTCGGACAATCAACAATCCTTCCAACAGCTGTCCACCAAATAACCTCTGAAATCATCAACTTTCTTCAAATACCTTCAAATCCGCCATGCTATTCAGCGCCTGCCACCGTTTACAGACTCTACCCTAACTGAAATCATACATGGCCACACCACAACAATGAAACTTTGCAGTTCATTTACCACTAAAACATTCCAGATGCCTACCCCATTGGGATTTGCTGCAAAAACTCATAAACAACTGGTACTACACTCCTGTCAAACTAGCTGCTATATACCCAAACCAATCATCACTATGCTGGAGAAGCTACAGCCAACTGAGCACCCATTCTCATATCTGGTGAACCTGCCCACACATCACTAATTTCTGGTCTTCAGTCTTCTTCCTGGCATCCTCTATCATCAAGGCTCCACTCTCACCTGAACCAAAACTGGCACTGATGGGTCTAGGCCTGGACTCTTACCTTTCCAAATTCCATAATACACTGACTCATCTCTTCATAGCTGCCAGACTCACCATAGCGAGAAATTGGAAACAACGCCAAAAGCCTGCATAAGCAGCATTTTTTTTAGTCAGTCACATCTGCTTCTGGGGTTTTTAATGCTGACACAGGACTGGTTTATTCTGATGAAATATTCCAGTTCACAGTGTCAGAGAACACAAAAACAGCAGCTTCACTGAAGGACTTCTGAGACAGCACACTGACAGCAGGGCAAGCCAGAAGTGTAGGTTGTACAAGGTCTGGTCAGGAGTTCAGCCCGGACAGCAAATAGTTCTTTGGGGTCCTCACTTTGAAGAGTGCCTACATCAGTTCTGGACCCCAAGCAGTCTATTATATATGTAGCACTGTCCCCATAGGGCTTGCTGTGTGATGACTTGTTGGGCCTCCTCTGATTACATGCAGACAGTCACTTATGGACAATTTACACATTCAGCCATACTCCCAATGGCTAGTTACGCAACAGTCCATGGGTTTTGGTTTTTGGTATTTATTGTGGAACTTGGATGGGAAAAGGGAATAGTGGGATACTCAAACTTGAACAACTCACAGTTGATAAGAACAACTCTCACTTGGCCTCACCAGGTTAATTGTGGAAGCAGTCACACTGCTTTAACCATACTGCCACGTGTATGGAAAGGGTTAAATCTTCTTGCTCTCTCCCCAGCAACAGACTTCATGAACTACATTATCTTCAAGACATTCTCTACCATCCCCTTTACTGACACCCATCCACTGACTCTTCTAGCAGAAGGGACGGTCATCTCAGGACAGACCCTTTGCCACAGATCTGTACTCTCTGTATGCAGAATCAGAGCCTTCCAATGTCTTCCTTCCAGTCAGCTCTGCAGGACCTCTGGGTTTAGTTCCTCTCTAGCTCTTAAGTCCTCAAGTCGACCACCTGAGACTGCATAGCAACTTCTACAGAGAAGGAGGCAGCTGCCCCCTCCCTCTGGGACTCCACTTTCCAGCTGAAAAGAACCCGATCACATGTACCCTTGGCATTTATACAGTATTCCAGCATGCACCAAGGCACTTTCCTCTGCCAATTACCAGGGCTGTACTAAATGCCATGTGCACTTATTTGTCAGGTTTCCTCCCACTGTCCAATATGCCTCCCTATTGGACCAGTGTGAAACACTCCAGGAAAACTGAGCTGCACCTGAGCACAATGAGCAGACCTCACTAGCAGATCTTACTCTCTGGTAGGCAGAGAACAATTATAGATTTACCTGGCAATACTTTGGGTAAGCAGAAAAGATCCAAAAACGATCCTCTCTCTCTAGCACCTAGCTAGGAGGGTGCTATATCCACCCCTGCCAAACTGAGCCATGTCCCCACTGGCTCTGGGCATCCACTTCTACAAAAATACCTGTACAGAAAATGTACATGAAATATCCCACAAACTTGGAAAGAGGCAAAAGGGAAATAACATATGTACAGGGCCACGGGGCATGCCCCATATGTGGCCAGTGGATGCAATAAATTATGTTAACCAAATATAAATCTCTGCTCTACAATATTTACAAATTTACACATATGATTTTAATAGGTGCATTAAGACCAATGCAACCCCGCCAAACAAAAATCTATCGGACAGGAAAAAGTTGGATATCCTGACTAACTATTCTACAAATAACTGTGACAGGAAGTCAGGTAAATCTGGGAATGTAGTCACTGAGAGGAGACACATTCCCACCTGCTTTGAAAAGTTCACTGATACTATAGGGTGTTGGCTGCAAAAAGAGCCAGCAGGAAGTTGAAAACCATTCAGCTGTTCAGAATGAGGAGATCAAGGCCTCTATAATTTGTCCAGAGAAAATCTATTGAGTGCTGCCTCCAGAAGCTGCATCCTGAAGCCATGTGGGCTGGGAGCAGGAGGACAGTCAGCGTGTGCCTCCCGACAGGATGTGTGGGCCTGGGAGAAGACCCCCCGGAGTGATGTGTGCCCGGGACGGTAACCAAGGGTGAATACGTCTCAAAGGTGAGAAGACGAACTGTTGATGTGAAAGAAACAAAGGACTGTGTTGCCCTGTGAAGCTATTATAAAAGGACTATTGAGTGTCCGCTGTAGGACAAGGAAGTCTGCCCGACGGTAGGTTGGAGACAGACACTTAGGCAGGTTCCAGTTGTGAGAAGGTAGCCGCCCACAGAGGCAAGGATTTATTTTCTGTTTTATTTTATTTTGGATGTTTTGCTGCATACAGCCTGGTGAAGAAAACACCATTTAATAAACCACACTGTTTGTTTGCAAGCACTTGTCGGCTACCTCTCTGGGAAAACGCACCCCCCAAGGGGTCATCCACACCCGCCACCGAGCTAATCCCTCACATATTATGTGAGGGATTAGCTCGGTGGCGGGTGTGGATGACCCCTTGGGGGGTGCGTTTTCCCAGAGAGGTAGCCGACAAGTGCTTGCAAACAAACAGTGTGGTTTATTAAATGGTGTTTTCTTCACCAGGCTGTATGCAGCAAAACATCCAAAATAAAATAAAACAGAAAATAAATCCTTGCCTCTGTGGGCGGCTACCTTCTCACAACTGGAACCTGCCTAAGTGTCTGTCTCCAACCTACCGTCGGGCAGACTTCCTTGTCCTACAGCGGACACTCAATAGTCCTTTTATAATAGCTTCACAGGGCAACACAGTCCTTTGTTTCTTTCACATCAACAGTTCGTCTTCTCACCTTTGAGACGTATTCACCCTTGGTTACCGTCCCGGGCACACATCACTCCGGGGGGTCTTCTCCCAGGCCCACACATCCTGTCGGGAGGCACACGCTGACTGTCCTCCTGCTCCCAGCCCACATGGCTTCAGGATGCAGCTTCTGGAGGCAGCACTCAATAGATTTTCTCTGGACAAATTATAGAGGCCTTGATCTCCTCATTCTGAACAGCTGAATGGTTTTCAACTTCCTGCTGGCTCTTTTTGCAGCCAACACCCTATAGTATCAGTGAACTTTTCAAAGCAGGTGGGAATGTGTCTCCTCTCAGTGACTACATTCCCAGATTTACCTGACTTCCTGTCACATAACATTTTTACATCTATACATTAAATAGACAATGAATGACCTTTCAAAGACCGGAGGATCCTCCACAAGCCTACAAAGGAAAGGATGAGCACATAGCAACTATACATCCTACATACTCACAGTGAGACTGCCCTCTCCACAGAGGCAACCCTCTCACCTGCAGAATCTCTAACTCTAACATTCCCGTACAGACTTCTGATGCATCCAGCCCCTTAAGGGCACGTTTGACTCGTCATTCTGTTGTGCACCTGTAATAGACAAAAACAGAACAATCCTGCCAATCTAACTGACTAACACATCTGTACTGGTTTCATCGAGTAACCGTATGACTAGCAATAGGCACAGTCCCTCTCAGTTACCAGGGCACTGAGTCTTTCCTATCCTAATCAGACCCACAAGTTAGGATGAAGAAGTGCCGAGTGTACCCGACTGGTGTTCACATTGTCCTTCTCCCTGTAACACTGAAGCAACACATCTTTTCCTGGCGGCAAGCTATTATTGCTGGAGCCTGAGAAAAGCTTGCCTTACTTGTGAGTGTCTGTAAGAACTCTTCAAGGGATCCTTCACTCTGGCATCCCTCTCTCTGAAGAGACAATGAGCCACAACCCTTCTCTCACAAGGTAGCAACTAGCACAAAGTTTAATCCAACATCACTCTGGCCCACTGACCCAAAGGAATCTTTGCAAAGTGTCCCTTAAACAAAGTATCTTTGCAAAGTGTCCTTTCTCAGTACTTTTCTTAGCAACAGTGGTGGCACATAGCCAAAAGATCTTCACAAAGTGTCATTTAGCTGGGTGTCTCTGTGAACTAGGGGTTTACCCCCTTCAGGTAGCAGCCCCTGGCTTTAACAGGAGAAGTCCTTGGTGGCAAAAGTTTTTTTCTCTCAGGTTAAGAAACTATAGCAGTTTCGCTGATCCCCATATTCTTTTGCAAGGATATAAGGGAAGGAGGATTTGGGAAAAGCGCTCCCAGCCCTAACAGCAACATAGTATCAAAGGGACTCTTCAGGTACGCTAGCCCCTTTGTAACGCAACACTTTTCAACAGCCACAACAAATTCTTCAGGCTTACTAGCCCCTTTGTTACTCAGTCTTTTTCAGCTGAAGCAAGAACTCGGCACACCTCAGCAGTAATGGTCAGGATGCGATATGCGGACGATCTTGCCTTCAGGACTCAGGATACTGATGGCCCAGGCTTGGCGTTTTCCATCTGGGTGGTTGATCTGTACTCGGTCAATGTAGATAGACCACCCCAGATTGCAATTCGCCTTGATTGACAGGAAGGTGTCCCACAACTGAGGCTTAGATTGGATCCTATGTGGCTTGGGGACATATAGGAAGTCCCAAACGGGTTCTTCACACCAGGCCCCTCTTTTGCTCTTGATTTCCTCCATTATCCCCCAGGAAGCGTATGGATAATTGTATCCGTACTCCATGACCACCTTCCTTTGGACAAGGAGTTGAAAACGTGAGAACACGGGGAGTTTTTTGCCTGTCTCCTCTCCCAGGTGGGGTGTAGAGGGTCTCCACTTTCTTGATCCCCTTTCTTGATCAGGTAGACATCATTCTGTGCCTGAGCGCGGGCATAGGTGTGAGGTAGGGATAGATCTGGAACCCTAGTGGCATAGGCCTCAGAGAACCCCATGTTCCTTGCGCACTGCATTCGGACAACTGCTGCCTTTGTCTCTTACCTGAGTGAACTGGAACTTGCAGGACTTCTTATTCCTTCAGTTCCCCAGTCCCACTTAGCCTCCACTTCTGATCCACAATCATCGATACCCTCTTCTAGGGAACAAACAGCAATACTGGAAACTTGGTGACCCCACATCAATGGCCCCATAAAAGAACATAAAAGAAATCAAAGATCAGAGATTTTTTAAGAAATTAACTAGCAAATAGTAAGGAAAACTTAGAAATTTTAATAAAACTAATGTCACTGTAAAAATATAAACTTATACTACCTTAAAGGCTAAGTCACCTTTGTTCACCCTTTTCTAAATTCCAGCTCCCCTATGTATCATTATAGCATTAACATGCTTCTTTTGCAAAAATAAAACCGCTTTCAATTATTTCTATACACGTTTACCTAGCTTTCTTCATGGCTGTTTCAAAACACTAATCCATTACTTCTGCCTTACTTGACACAGGAAGGAGTTGACCAGCAGACCTCATTAGCACATTCCAGGTGCATGTTTTTTAAATGAAACACAATCAATCAGTGATCTTTGTTCTCTACTAAATACTGAGAAATAAGTTTTTTTTCCTACCTTAATATTAGTCTTGCATAGATTGTTCATTTGATATTTTGAAGTGTGCAGAAATGAGTAGTGATGAGCGGAACACCCCCCGGTTTGGTTTGCACCAGAACACCGCAAACAGAGGATACGTTTGTTTGAACAAACAAATCCCATTGAAGTCAATGGGACTCGAACCTTGAAAATCAAACGGCCTCTTTTTGAAGGATTCAGTTTAAGTTATTGCCCCAACTATGTGTATGGGGGTCTGGGTCCTGACCTGGGGAACATGTAGCAATGAAAAAAAAGTTTTTAAAAACAATCTTTTTAAAGGAGCTGTGATTTACTTATTTTAATGAGGCTTAAAGTGAAACTACAAAAATAAAAAAAATTCCTTCAAATATCATGCCTGGGGGTCCCCTGAATGTGCCTGTAAAGTAGTGCATCCCTATGATGTATGTAGCCTGCTGCAGCAATTCTGACATTTCTAAAGCAAAAAATGTCATGTACAAATATACATACAAATTTCAAATCACATGTACTTGTCATACGGGTGCAGAAAAATTGGGCCTTGTTTGTTAGTGATGCCTGAACACCGTAACTCCTTGCAGTTACTCTTGCTTTGCGCAGGAATGGGCCCTGCTGTTAAAAAATACATACAAATTTGAAATCGCATGTACTTGTCATACAGGTGCCAAAAATTGGGCCTTTGCGGTAGGTGGTGCCTGAACACCATAACCGAGGCCTCGCAGTTACTCTTGCTGGGTGCAGGAACGGGACCTATTGGTAAGAATTCCATGCAAATTTGAAATCATATGTGCTATACAAGTGCCAAAAAGTGGGCCTTTGCGGTAGGTGCTGCCTGAACATCATAACCAAGGCCTCGCAGTTACTCTTGCTGGGTGCAGAAACGGGACCTGCTGGTAAGAATTCCATGCAAATTTGAAATTGCTTGTGCTATACCAGTGCCAAAAATTGGGCCTTTGCTGTAGGTGGTGCTTGAACACCGTAACCAAGGCCTCGCAGTTACTCTTGCTGGGTGCAGGAACAGGACCTGCTGGTAAGAATTCCATGCAAATTTGAAATTGCTTGTGCTATATAAGTGCCAAAAATTGGGCCTTTGCCGTAGGTGGTACCTGAACACCGTAACCGAGGCCTTGCAGTTACTCTTGCTGGGTGCAGGAACGGGACCTACTGGTAAGAATTCCATGCAAATTTGAAATCATATGTGCTATACAAGTGCCAAAAAGTGGGCCTTTGCGGTAGGTGCTGCCTGAACATCATAACCAAGGCCTCGCAGTTACTCTTGCTGGGTGCAGAAATGGAACCTGCTGGTAAGAATTCCATGCAAATTTGAAATTGCTTGTGCTATACAAGTGCCAAAAAGTGGGCCTTTGCGGTAGGTGCTGCCTGAACATCATAACCAAGGCCTCGCAGTTACTCTTGCTGGGTGCAGGAACGGGATCTGCTGGTAAGAATTCCATGCAAATTTGAAATTGCTTGTGCTATATAAGTGCCAAAAATTGGGCCTTTGCCGTAGGTGGTACCTGAACACCGTAACCAAGGCCTCGCAGTTACTCTTGCTGGGTGCAGGAACGGTACCTGCTGGTAAAAATTCCATGCAAATTTGAAATTGCATGTGCTATACAAGTGCCGAAAATTGGGCCTTTGCAGTAGGTTGTGCCTGAACACCGTACCTCCTCACAGTTAGCAGGGCACAGGGACAGGGCCTGCTGTTAAAAATTACATACGACATTTCAATTGTATGCACCTGTCATACAAGAGCAGAAAAATTAGGCCTTGGGTGTTGGTAGTGACCTAAACCAAAAAATTGTTGGAAGTAGGGATGAGCTTCGAGTTCGAGTCGAGGCTACGTTCAACTTGAACATCGGTCGTTCAATCATTCGTCGAATGATGAATGAATGTGCTTCTTAGCGGGAAATTCAAGTTTCCCATAATGCAATGCACGTGCGCCGCGCATGCAGCACGTTATGTGATTGGCCAAAGGATGCCCCCTGTCCTCATGCTTTGGCCAATAAAATTATCTCTGCCATGATTGGACTAAAGGCAGGCTGCCTTTAGCCAATCATGGCTCAGGGGCCAAGTACACGCCCCCCACTACATAAAGGCTGCTCGCGCAGCCACAGTGTGTAGTGTCATTGTGCGGGTGATGAGACAGTGACAGGCACGCAATTCAGACTGGGAGACAGTAGGTTTTTTTTTTTTAGTCGTCAGACAGTGCAGAGAGACATTTCTAGCATTTTCATCATATCAGACAGTATAGCACCAGTGAGTGAGTAGCAGTGTAGGGAGGGCCAAGGATCCTGTGTGAGGTAGGGAGAGCTTTCTTTTCTTACATCGGATATCAATCACAGTATTGTTCATTGGTCAGTTTCTGCAACATTCTATAATATTCACAGACCTATAGGAACAGAGATCATATCAGATATCACCCACAGTTACCATTGCTCAGTTGTGGAACTTTCTATAGGGATCACAGACCTCTAGGAATAGAGATCACTTCAGATATCAGCCACAGTAACCATTGCTCAGTTGTGGAACTTTCTATAGGGATCACAGACCTCTAGGAAGATAGATCACTTCAGATATCAGCCACAGTAACCATTGCTCAGTTGTGGAACTTTCTTTAGGGATCACAGACCTCTAGGAATAGAGATCACTTCAGATATCAGCCACAGTAAACATTGCTCAGTTGTGGAACTTTCTATAAGGATCACAGACCTCTAGGAATAGAGATCACTTCAGATATCAGCCAGAGTAACCATTGCTCAGTTGTGGAACTTTCTATAGGGATCACAGTCCTCTAGGAATAGAGATAACTTCAGATATCAGCCACAGTAACCATTGATCAGTTGTGGAACTTTCTATAGGAATCGCAGATCTCTTGGAATAGAGATCACTTCAGATATCAGCCACAGTAACCATTGCTCAATTGTGGAACTTTCTATAGGAATCGCAGACCTCTAGGAATAGAGATCACTTCAGATATCAGCCACAGTAACCATTGCTCAGTTGTGGAACTTTCTTTAGGGATCACAGACCTCTAGGAATAGAGATCACTTCAGATATAAGCCACAGTAACCATTGCTCAGTTGTGGAACATTCTATAGGCATCACAGATCATCCATCTATAGGATTATAGATTACATTAGATATCAGTGAGCGTATTGATAATAGGTCACTTGCGTACTTCTATAACCACTACAGCTCATCTATAGGGCTATCAATTACATCATATCAGGTCATTGAGTATCTATTGGCCAGTTGCGTATACCCTATATTGATCTGTATCAACATCATGTCCAAAAGGCCGACAAGGATAGGCCGATGCTCACAGGCCACGAAAAGAGGGCAAGCAGCCTCTGTGTCCATTGTAAAAGTGGTGGTCACAGTTGACATAGTGCATCCTCTGCAGGCAGAGCACGCCCGTCCTTTATTTCCGGTGCTGCCCGTGCTATTCATCCACAACATGTGGAAGAGTTGGTGGAGTGGATCAATAAGCCGTCCTCATCCTCCTCTTCCTCTGACACCCATGCTCCCAATAGTTTGCCTTCCACCACAGCTGCCAAAGCTGCCAGTTCCACAGGCTCCTTCTCCACAGCTACTCCTTCAGTTGCCCCATTATCATGCATTGGAGGAGTCACCTGAATTATTCTATCATAGTGTCAGTGACATGCTCCTGGAGGATGTGCAGCAATTTGAAAGCTGTGATGTTGGTTCCCAGGTTGATGAAGGGAATAACGTGAGCCTAGAGAGAGGGGGTGACAATGACAGACAAGAAACCAGCAGTCATGCTGCCACAGCTGAAGCGTGTTGCCAAGTTTGCTCCAGTGATGAGGAGGGAGGGGATGAAGAGGTCACTGACTGTACTTGGGTGCCTGACAGGATAGAGGAGGGGGGATGAGGAGGACACACAACTCAAACGAGGCAGGATGTGCTCCAGGGGCCGCCATAGCAGTAGCCAACCTATTGTGTCACAGCACAGAGTTCCACAGGTGCAGGGTGCTGCAAAATCCCTGTGGATCCCTGAGTTAATTAGTGTGGGCTTTTTTCAGCATCTGTGCAGTAGACCGCAGCGTTGCTGTTTGCAACATCTGTCTAAAGCAGATCAAGCGTGGCCAGAACACCAGCTGCTTGGGCACCACATGCTTGACAAGGGATATGATGACCTGCCATGCAGTCCGTTGGCAACAGCACCTGAAAGAGGCACCAGATCAAAACAAGCATACATCACCTTGCTCCTCATCTACGATCTCTAACCCTACTATACCTCATGCCTTCTCAAATTCCAGCATTGAGAGGGATGATGGTATAGCAGTGAGTGGCACAGAGACTTGCACCCAATCTGCTAGCAGTACATCACTGCATGATTTTAGCAGCAGGCAAATTTCACTACCCCAGTTGCTGAACCGTAGAAAGAAATACTGTCCCAGCCATCCACATGCTCAGCTTCTTAATGCTAGCTTGGACAAATTGCTAGCATTACAGTTGCTGCCTTTTCAGCTGGTAGACTCGGCTTCCTTTCGCAAATTTGTGGAATGTGCTGCACCACAGTGGCAGGTCCCAAAAAGGCATTTATTTCCGCGTAAGGCCATTCCGGCTCTCTACCGTCATGTGGAAGGTAGTGTTTTGACCTCGTTGGACAAAGCGGTCAGCAGGAAGGTGCACATTACTGCTGACTCTTGGTCCAGCAGGCATGGACAGGGGCGTTACATTTCTTTCACGGGGCACTGGGTAACTCTGCTGGCAGCAGGGAATAATGCAGGACAGGGTTCGGTGTTGCAGCTTGTTTTGCCACCATGCCTCCATAAAGCTGGGGCTGGTTCAGCCACATCTGGCTACTCCACCACCTCCTCCATGCCCTCTCCTGCTCAATTCTCCTCTGCAGCAGCAGTTCTCCCTAAGCGTTCAAGGGGCTACGCAAGCAGTCAGGCTAAAAGATGCGATGCTGTGCTTCAGTTGGTCTGTCTAGGGGATAGGAGTCACACCGGTGCAGAGATTCTGTCAGCTCTGCAGGGGCAGGCTCAGAGATGGTTGACGCCATGACAGCTTGAGCCAGGAATGGTTGTTTGCGACAATGGCACCAACCTTCTCTCCGCCTTCCGACAGGAACACTTGTTCCATGCTTGGCACATGTTCTGAATCTGGTGGTGCAGCATTTCTTGGCCAGATACCGGGCTTCCAAGATCTCCTGAGGCAGGCCAGAAAAGTCTGTGGCCATTTCGTTCGTTCAATGCCAGTGCTCGCTTATCTGTCATTTAAGGGGAGTTCAACCTGCCCACCAACCACCTCATTTGTGACATGCCCACCAGGTGGAACTCAACGTTGCCAATGCTGCAGGGGCTGCACATGCAGCAGAGGGCCATTAATCAGTACCTGTGTGAGTATGGCACAAGGACAGGGTCAGGGGAGCTTGGATTTTTTTCGCCACACCAGTGGCTTTTAAGTAAGGATGCATGCATCGTCCTGTTGCAATTTTAGGAGGCCACAAGGATGGTGACACTATCCCGCTAGTCTACCTGCGTGGAATCATGGGCAGGGAACTTGAGGCAGAACAGCGGCATGAAGAGGAGGACTTCCTTTCCTCACAAGGCCCCCTTTATGTAGATATAATTCCTGTAGGGCCACAAAACACACAGGAGGAAAAGGAGGAGGAGGATGAGGATTTCGGCAGCATGGATGTAGAGGAAGAGAATAGCATACAGCAGTCTTCAAGTGATGGTCTTGATTCCCCAGAAACCCCAGGAGTTGTACGTGTTTGGGGAGAGGTTGCTCCTGCTGACAATATCATCCTTAGTGACCCAGAGGACTCAGAAGCTCATGCCTCCTCCAACTTACATTGCATGGGCTCCCTGATTCTGCAAATCCTGCGAAAGGACCCAAGGGTATCAAGGAGAGGGATAATTACTGGTTGACAACCCTTCTTGATCCACGTTAAAGTTGCAAAGCTCATCCTGCCTTCGCAGAGGGAGCAGAGGATGAAACATCTTTAGGAGGCCTTGACAAAAAATTTTGTGTACCACCTTTCCAGACACTGGGAGGTCAACATTCTCCGGACGTGTTTCTGAGGCATCGTTCAGCCAAAGGAGGAGCGGTGGAGAAGGCGGCCGGCTGACCGATGCCTTTAAACAGTTCTTTTGTCCTAAGCAGCACCCCGGGCTGTTAGGTTTAAGCAACCATCGCCAGCGTCTCCATCAAATGGTGCATAATTATCTAGGAGCAGACTTGGAGACCTTTCCAGCTGTGCATCCACTGACTTAGGGGGTCTTGAGGATGGACTACTGGCCAGAACTTGCTCAATATGCAATGGAGCTACTGGCCTGTCCTGCTTACAGCGTGCTTTCCGAACGGACGTTCAGTGCAGCTGGAGGTTTTGTGACGGACAAAAGAGTGCGTCTGTCCACAGACTCTGTTGACCAGCTGACTTTCTTCAAAATGAACCAGTCCTGGATCAACAAGAGCTATCAGGCCCCTGATGGTGATGTAACAGTATGGATTTGCTAGAGGTCTGCCATCCCTTGAAGACTGCATATGCAGCCTATCCTTTTCCTCTACCTTGATTCTGCTAGCTTCCAACAATGTTTTTGGTTTAGGTCCCTAGCAACCCCTTCTGCACTTGTATGACAGATGCATCAAATTTAAATGTTGTATGTCATTTTTAATAGCAGGCCCTGTTAGTTTGCTATTTTCTCTGAATGAGTTGGAATCACCAAAAACCCATGCTCAACTCAATCACAAAGCTCATGTGTTCTACTCGATGCTCATGAAATGTTTCTGTGTTGTTTTGAACTGTGTTAGGTTTTTTTTTTGTAGTATGCTGACATCTAGTGACGGTTTTGGGGCACTACAGCTTGTTTAATGTATTTTTGGTGTCTCCCTCTGTCCTCCCCAAATTTTGGGCTAGTTGGTTTAGTCCTAGCTAGACTCCCCCCCAGGTCTTCTATTTTTCTTCATTCCATGTTAGTTATTCACAGAGACAAGGGAAGGAAAATCATTATCTTCTTACACGTTGAAAGACGGGACAAATATCCTCTGTACCGCAATTAACTAACGTAAAATTGCATTGGATTCAACTTCTGTGTCTTAGTAAAGAGTTTAGCTGCCTGTAGATGGTTTCAAGTCAGTAAGTGGCCATACTTTCCGGACAGGCTGGGTCCAAGGAGGTATACCAATGCAAAATGTGGCATTTGAAATAGAAAACATGCCTACTTGGGATCATTGTTTATTTTGCTATATATTTCTGGAATTTCTGTTTAAACTTTTAAAACCCTTACCCATGTATAGCTAGCCTAAGCTGGTTATGGATCAGGGTAATTATTGTGTTTCAAGTCTTGTGATTTACTGATTAAGAAGAAAGAAAGGGTTTGGTAACCACTTGGCATTCAATCTGGGTAGCAGCACTGTGGGGTATTCCAAAACCTGTGGCTGAAACTGGAGTTATAAGTGTTAAAATGTTGGCCCCGGTAAATCTTTATGCAGGACTGTTAGATCTTAGTGCTGGCACCTAAAGTGATTGTAAAGTATCCTTTTTTTTTACACAGAGCAGCCTTGATCCTCCTCTTCTCAGGTCCCTCTTTGCTGCTCCTGGCACCTCCCTCCTATCGAGTGCCCCCAGAGCAAGCAGCTTGCTATGGGGGCACCCGAGCCGAGCTGTAGCTCCATGTGTCCATTCAGCCATTTGGCTCTGCCCCCTCTCTCTCTTGATTGGCTAACTGACTTTAAATGACAGCCGCAGGAGTCAATGGCACTGCAGCTGTGTCCCAGCTAATCAGGAGGGAGAGTCCCGGATGGTTGAGGCACTCGTGGACATCGCTGGAGAGAGATGGGGCTCAGGTAAGTATTAGGGAGTGCAGGGGGAGGCTGCTACACACAGAAGGTTTTTTATCTCAATGCAAAGAATGCAGTAGGGATGAGCTTACAAGGTTTGATCTGCATTTATCTGTTTGAAGGGAGTTGAAAGTCATATAAAATAGCGGCATTACTACCGCTTATATATATTACAGCTTCCCACTGTCTCGATCGTCAACACCATTAACTTAGATGGGCAGGAATCCCCAGCTATGTAAGCAAAAGGTGTGGGTATAATTTAAAAAAAAGGCTTGGCGCCCCCCCCCATAACTAATTTTAGGCCCTTGAGGTATCAAATTCATTTTTAAGAGCAACCCCCAAAAAATGTGTGATGTTAACCCAAATCCCTTTTAAGAGGAAACGTCGTGAAAAAATTAAAAATAAAGTGTGAAGTCCCCCCAAAAAGCCCACATCCTATTATGCAGCCTGACAGGCAATGAAAAGGGAGTGATCATGCGATCCTCCCTCCTGAACCATACTTAGCCACATGCCCTCAACATGGGGGGTACCTTGCAAGGGGGGACTTCCCTGGCAGAGCACCTTGTACCTGTGTAGATGGGGACAAAGACCTCTTCTCCCTAGCTCGGTGGTTGGGGGTGTCTGTGGGCAGGGAGCTTCTAAAACCCTCCTTTAATAATACAGGGGCACCCAGGAACTTGCCAACAGTCCCGTTTATGAATGATACTTTGGTGTACATTGTACATTCTTGTCACCAACACAGGTCCGGTGGATGACATCTGTGATAAATGGAGGGTCTAAAATACCCCTGATGTCATAAAGAGCACCTGTCACTGCCCAAAGTTATCACAAGGGGCTTGTTCACCTCCACCCCCACAATATATGAAAAGAAGTGTAAAAAAAATGAAATAAAACTATAAAAATAATTGAAAAACAATAAAAACACCCCCATTCCACCGTGCTCATGTAGGCCCGGCTTGCATATGTAAAACGTGATTGCACCACACATGTGAGGTATCACGCCACAAATGTCAGAGAGCAATAATTCTAGTGCTGTGGATCATGTTTAACCACTTTACCACCGGAGGATTTTGCTGTCTTACGTCTGGGCCACTTTTTGCGATTCGACACTGCGTGAATTTAACGGACAATTGTGCGGTCGTGCGACACTGTACCCAAACAAAATTTACGTCCTTTTTTTCCAACAAACAGAGCTTTCTTTTGGTGGTATTTGATCACCTGTGCGATTTTTACTTTTTGTGCTAGAAACTAAAAAATAGCGACAATTTTGAAAAAATAACAATATTTTTCACATTTTTTATATGAAATTCCCCAAAAAAATCAAATCAAAATTTTTTATCATTTTAGGCCAATTTGTTTTCTCCTACATATTTTTGGTAAAAAAAATTGCAATAAGCGTATTTTGATTGGTTTGCGCAAAAGTTATTGCGTTTACATAGCGTATCACGTCATTATGACGAATGCCATCAAAGAGACCCTAAGGGGACCCTATTTTTGGGGATTGATAGATACGCAGGGAATTGGAGGGGTAGCAATATGACCCGTGGTGTATCAAAACTTGAAACCAGTTGGATATACAAGATGAGGTGCCATATGAGGTGCCATACCCCAAGGGGGTTGAATATAGAATGGGACCTTAATGCGTTTATTAATAACTCCTAATTTGTCTAGATGTCCGCTTCCTTTTATAAGAATTTAATATCATGGTTGTTTGATATATATTGATTTATAATGTTTTTTGGTCTGTTTTAATATTTTTAACTGTGTGCTTTTAGTCATTGTGTTGCCTCTTGATGTGTTCCGCTGTATGTCCGCTTGATGGCGCCGTTTCTTCCGGAATTGGGCGGTGTTAATAAGTCCGCAATATGTGCCTCTGATGATTGCTGAAACAAGTTTTGCCATTTTTATTTTTATATATTTGGCCGCTTCTACAGAATAATATCTGTGTCACCAACATTGTTTAATAATCTCTAAGGGATTCTTTGTATGTGGGTTACTTATATTCCCACTTCCTGCTAATCGCTCCACTTCCGGTTGTTTGTGAATTCCGGTCTGTGGAGCGCATATGGCTATATCCGGTTTCCGGGTAACCACAAGGACTTCTGCTCTCCTCCATCGCTATATATAGCGAAGAGTGCTGTGAGACCGCGCCCCTTGAAGACATCTGTTCACGACGAAACGTACGTCGGGAGGTGCTTGCGGCCACGCACCTCCATACGGAGGAGACGCGGCGGCCATCTTTTGGGTGGTTTCTGCGGATACACAGCGGGACATGTTGAGATTTACATTGGAGATTACTGAAATGCTCGCTTTATTCATCATTTTGTAAGTGTTCTTGATCCTTACTTTCTTCAATAAACTGTACGTTCTGCGCTATGATGGTGCCTTGTTTTCTGTTTCACATTGATCTATGACTGCTTGTTTGGATACTGCTGTGCGGGAAGCGGATCGCCTTGGGCTTTCTTAAGATTTGGGCGCTTTGGATCTCTGTCATGGGGATTATCCCCATCCGGTAAGAGGCAGTGTGAACAGGGTGTCTGGTGGTGGCTTTCCGGATTTAGCCCCCGTTCACACTGGGGTGACCTGTCAGGCGACCTGGTTGCCTGACAGGTCGCCGTAGGTCGCCTGCCATAGAGAAGCTGTGGACCCGTTCTAATAGGAGCGACACAAGTCGCTCCGACTTAGAAAAAGGGTCCGGAGCTTCTTTGGGGCGACCCGGAGCGATCTGCATAGACTTCAATGTTATGAAGTCCGTGCCGGCCGCTCCGAGGTCGCGACCTATGAGGTCGCCCCGGCAAGTCGGATCGCCCCAGTGTGAACGGGACCTTACAGTTTGGCACCTTTCTGGCAGTTTGGGACACTTTACAGACTCTCTTCACTTTAGTCACTTTGAGATGTTTTTAGGAGCAGCGCCACATTGTTTTATGTATATTGCGTTTACTAACTAAGGGAAAGATTTCTGTCATTTTTGGTGGGTTTTTTTTTAACGAGTAATGGAGGCGATCTGCGATTTTTTTGGGGGGACTGCGACATTGTGGCGGACAGATCGGACCCTTGACTGACATTTTTTACACTTTTGGGGGTACCAGTGACATTACTACAGTAATCAGTGCTATACATATGCACTGTTACTGTAAAAACGACACTGGCAGGGAAGGGGTTCATTTTTATTGGAGAGGGAGGGGTTAATGTATGCCTGGTGCTTACTAACTTGTGTGGGGAGGTGACTGAGTGACACAGGGACAGATCGCAGGTTCAGCTATGCTGAACCCTGCAATCTGACCCTGTCTGTCACTTAGGAGATCCGCCCGCTTTGTTTACATAAGCGGGCGGATCTCCACACTCGATTCCTCGACGATCGGGGAAGAGCGGTGGTGATCACCGCCGCTCCTCCCCTGGCCCGACTCCCGCTGTGGCTGAATACAGCGGGAGCGAGCCTCCGGCGGCGCGTGCGCGCCGCTGAGAGAAGGGAATGTCTGGCAACGTAGGTCTACGTCGCCAGACGATAACGAACCACTTTGCCGCAGTAGCAGCTCAGTGAGCAGCGGTAAAGTGGTTAACTGTAAACTGATGTACCTGTAAGGGCTTTTAAAGTGTTGCCTATGGGTAATTTTGGGTACCGTACTTTGCCGCCACTTTACAGCTGTGTGCAATTTTGAATTTGACTTTATCAGTATCTATTTACTCAACATCATGTTTCATATCTTACCAAAACAGTCTACATTACCTTGTGTTTGTGTGGAAAAAATACATTTAATTGTATTTTTTTCCTGAACATTTGTGTTTGAGAAACGTCTGCGCAAATATTATGTGACATAAAAAATTGTAACAGACACCATTTTATTCTTCAGGGCCTCTGCTTTCTGAATATATATATTTGTGTTTGAGGAGTATAAGTAATTTTCTAGCAAAAAAAAAAATGCAAATTTTAATATGATAAAATAGCCCGAGTAGGAGGAATTTTCTTTCATTTTCCACTTGAAACATTACTGAACTCTCAGCTCCCCACCATACAGAAACATTTTTTTGCTTTGGTATATGTCCCCCAGGGCAGTACCCATCCCCCCATTCCATTTGTTTTACAATCTCCAGCATTTTAGCCTATAAATTTGGCATTACTGTTTTTTTTTTTTTTGTTTTTTTTTTGCATTGCAGCAACAACTGACTTCAAAAGGGTTCATGTTCAGCACCCATACTTCAGTCATGTTCACGAAAACTGCCCTGATCTAAACTCAGGTATGTTCAGTTCATCACTACTTCATAGTTTTAGGAAGCTATTTAGGTTTAGATAAACCAGTTCTGGACCAGAAGGATTTGCCCCTTAATGACCAGCCCATTTTTTGCGATTCGCCACTGCATTACTATAACTGAAAATTGCGCAATTGTGCGACACTGTATCGAAATGAAATTGATGTCCTTTCTTTCCCACAAATAGATCTTTCTTTTGGTGGTATTTGATCACCTGTGCGATTTTTATTTTTTGCGCTATAAACAAAAAAAGAGCGACAATTTTGAGAAAAAAAAACAATATTTTTTCTCATTCTGCTATATAAAGTTCCCCCCCCAAAAAAAATTTATAATCAAAATTTTTCATTTTTTTAGGCAATTTTTGGAAAAAAATTGCAATATGCACATTTTGATTGGTTTGCGCAAAAGTTATTGCGTCTACAAACTAGGGGAAAGATTTATGTTGTTTTTATTTATTTATTTATTTATTTTTACTAGTAATGGCGGCAATCTGCAATTTTTAGCGGGACTGCGACATTGCCGCGGACAGATCAGACCCCTAATTGACCTTTTTGACACTTTTGAGGGGATCAATGACATTACTACAGTAATCAGTGCTAAAAATATGCGCTGGTACTGTACTAATGACACTGGTAGGGAAGGGGTTAACACAGGGGTGATCAAAGGGTTAAGTGTGAGCCCAGGGGAGCATCACCCCCAGCATCACTCCCACGTCCGATGTACCCATACGTTGTTTCACGCAGCCGCGCCAGCCTGCCGCAGTAAATCTGCGGCGGGCGGTCAGCAAGTCGTTAAAAGGGTTAAGTTATGGTTAGGCAGTAGGGAGGAAAAAGTGGGAAGGAAGGAAGGAAAAAGAAAGAAGGGTTGGGGAAGAGGGAGGGAGGCAAAGAAGGCAGTAGGCAGTAAGCAAAATAAAGGGCATGAAAAGGAGAAAAGGTCAAATTTGAGGGGATAAAGGAAAGGAGTAAGAAAGAAATAAAGAGGAAGAATAGGAATGCAGAATGAAATTGCATGAGGAAAAGAAATAAAAGGAAAGGAAAGGAAAGGTAGGGGAGGGGGAGGAAAGATTGGAGAATTAAGCATGGAAGGAGGGAAGGATATAAATAAGGGAGAAAAATAGAAAAGGTAAAAAGAAAGAATGTTTGGATATTAGGGAGGGAGGAAAGGTACAGGGAATGGAGGAAAATAACCATAGAGAAGAGGAAGACGAAAGGGAAGAAAAGAGGAATGTAGGAAGGAAGGAGGGACGGAAGGAAGGAAGGAAGGAAGGAAGGAAGGAAGGAAGGAAGGAAGGAAGGAAGGAAGGAAGGAAGGAAGGAAGGAAGGAATGAAAGGTAAAAAGAAAGAATGGTTGGGAAAGAGGGAGGAAATAAAGACAGTAAGAAGGGAATAAAAGGATAAAAGGTAAAGGTGGAGAGGAAGGAGGAAAAAAGAAAAATTGAGAAAAGGAAAAGGTGTAGTGGAAAAAGATAAAAGGGAAAAAAAGTTCATGAAAGAAGGAAATGATTAACCACTTCACCCCTGCTCTATACCTGAAAAAAGGCTACGGCATGGGCTTAAATTGCCTGGAAGGCTTATAGACACGCTTTTGATCACTGAGTCCCTGGGCCTCGGCTGATCACAGATTGGATTAACGGGCTGCTCCCGGCCCTTTACCACATGATCAGCTGTCAGCCAATGACAGCTGATCACATAATATAAACAGGAGCTAGTAATTTCTGCATGAGGAGAAATAATTAAGCTAATTACAGGCTTCTGTAAAAGGGACATCAATTCCACACAGTGACGTCAGTGCTCCTAACCAGTGCCCACCAGTGCCACCTACCAATGCCCATCAGTACTGCTAACCAGTGCCCACCAGTGCTATCTACTAGTGCCCATCAGTGCCACCTATCAGTGCAGCCTCATCGGTGCCTCCTGATCAGTGCCCACCAGTGCCACCCTTTTAGTGCCTGTCAGTGCAGCCTATCAGTGCCCATCAGTGCAGCCTCATTAGCGCACATCAATGAAGGAGGAAACTTACCTGTTTGCAAAATTTTATAACAATTAATGAAGGGAGAAGGAAGAAAAGAAGCAAGGAAGGAAAGAAAAGTAAAGAGAATGAAAGGAAAGGTTGAGGGGAAAGGAAATAAGAAAGGAAACCAAAGTTCCAAAGAACGAAAGAAGGAAAAGAAGGGTGGATGGGAGGGAGGAATAGAAAGGTAGAGGGGAGAAAGATAGTAGGGATAAAAACAAAATAGAAGAAAATATAATGGGAGATGGGAGGAGGAGAGAGGAAACAAAGGATAAAGGAAGAAAGGGACATGGAAAGGTAAGATAGGAGGAGGGAGAAATTGGGGGAGGGATTGTATATGTAGAAGTTGAACAATATAAGCTGCTTGGGACTTTAACCACTTTACCACCGGAGGATTTTGCTGCCTTACGTCTGGGCCACTTTTTGCGATTCGGCACTGTGCGACTTTAACTGACAATTGCGCGGTCATGCAACGCCATACCCAAATGAAATTTACGTCCTTTTTTTCCTACCAACAGAGCTTTCTTTTGGTGCTATTTGATCACCTGTATGATTTTTACTTTTTGCGCTATAAACAAAAAAGAGCGACAATTTAAAAAAAATAACAATATTTTTCACATTTTTTTATATGAAATTCCCCCCCAAAAAAATGTAAAAATCTAAATTTTTTATCATTGTAGGCCAATTTGTTTACTGCTACACATTTTTGGTAAAAAAAAAATCACAATAAGCGTATTTTGATTGGTTTGCGCAAAAGTTATTGTGTTTACTAACTAAGGGAAAGATTTTTGTCATTTTTTGTGTTTTTTTTCTAACGAGTAATGGCGGCGATCTGCGATTTTTTTTGCGGGACTGCGACATTGTGGTGGACAGATCGGACCCTTGACTGACATTTTTTACACTTTTGGGGGTACCAGTGACATTACTACAGTAATCAGTGCTATACATATGCACTGTTACTGTAAAAATGACACTGGCAGGGAAGGGGTTCATTTTTATTGGAGAGGGAGGGGTTAATGTATGCCTGGTGCTTACTGACGTGTGTGGGGGGAGGGGACTATGTGACACAAGGACAGATCGCAGGTTCAGCTATGCTGAATCCTGCAATCTGTCACTGTTTGTCACTTAGGAGATCCTCCCGCTTGTGTTTACACAAGCAGGCGGATCTCCACACTCGATTCCCCGACGATCGGGGAAGAGCGGCAGCGATCGCCGCCGCTACTCCCCTGGCCCGACTCCCACTGTGACTGAATACAGCAGGAGCGAGCTTCCAGCGGCGCGCGCGCGCCGCCGAGAGAGGGGAATGTTTGGCGATGTAGGTCTACGTCGCAAGACGTTATCGAGCCACTTTGCTGCAGTAGAGCTCTAGTGAGCAGCGGCAAAGTGGTTAAATGAGGCACAAGCGTCTCCATCCCTGTAAAGGAAAAACTGAAAATTAAGGGGATTAAGAGAGGTGCGTGGAAACCAGCCAGCCCCCAGTCTGACGTGTAGAAGTTAAGGGAAAGGAAAATAAATGATAATGATGATGAAGATAGATAGATAGATAGATAGATAGATAGATAGATAGATAGATAGATAGATAGATAGATAGATAGATAGATAGATAGATAGATAGATAGATAGATAGATAGATAGATAGATAGATAGATAGATAGATAGATAGATAGATAGATAGATAGATAGATAGATAGATAGATAGATAGATAGATAGATAGATAGATAGATAGATAGATAGATAGATAGATAGATAGATAGATAGATAGATAGATAGATAGATAGATAGATAGATAGATAGATAGATAGATAGATAGATAGATAGATAGATAGATAGATAGATAGATAGATAGATAGATAGATAGATAGATAGATAGATAGATAGATAGATAGATAGATAGATCTTTAAAAACGAATTAGCATACAAAATCTAATTTTAAAATAACAAAGTCCCCTGCTATTGAAAGAGAGTTTTCGCTGCATGTAGTCATCATCGACAAATCCAAATAATTTTAATCTATCCATACAACTACTGGACTGCAAGAGATAACCTTTGAGCAGCATTACATTTCAGTTAAAGAATGTGGTTGGAATTTTTCATCCAATACCCTTTTGTTCATGACGGTATATATAACTGGCACATAAACAAACCCATTGACACACTGATCATTTGGAAACAAAATGAATGGAAAATATTGCATATTAATTTTAGAATATTTTGATAATGTGACATTTTAAATACGATACCTGCATTGAAAGAAAACCACACTAGCAGTCAGGTGAAATAAAAATTAGAACAAAATAAAAATATTAAAAATAAAGACATAAAAAGCCCACGCGCAGAAAGGTTAATGTTTTTTTTTTTTTTTTTCTTTTCATTTGTAAAACCAGTAGAAAGGCTTTCTGCAGACAAAAAGAAAATGAAATATTATGTGTGTGAATTTTCATGTATGACGATGAAAGTGAGTGTATCCATTATTCAGCTCAGGTCCTGTTCATTTACTCTGGAGAAGCAGAGTGTAGCAGATGACATAGAGGGAGAGGTGTGTCTAAATGGTGATGTGGAGGTTGAGACTGTGCTGAATTGGGGCTGTGCTGTGCTGATGTGCTGCTGTGAACAGCTGAATATCTACTCAGAGCAGCTGAAATGATCAAAAAATGAGCCTTGGCTGGACAGACACATCCATATCAGGTAGGAGTTCTTTTACATCCAATAGGAAAAAAAAAAAAAAGTTTGCATTTTTAAAGAAAAAAACATCATTTCTATACAGTGTGTTTATATTAAATGTGTTTCATCCAGCTTTATGCTGGGGAAAATGTATTTACATATATAGTGACTGTAGCAGGATTTATGAGATAAGACAGGTATGAATATTGAAGACAGTCTCAAAAAACATTTCCATGCTTTTCGTCTTGCATGACAATCTCATTTATTTCTCCCAGCTGGGCATTGCATGTGAGGAATTAATTCAGTGTAGATAGCTTGGAAAATTGAAAGTGTATGAGACTGAAAGTGTACAGACGTTATAGGTGCGCTGTTCTCCCTTTGCAGGTGTTTAAATCCTGGCTGTAGGGAATCTAGCCTGGCAGGGCGAACTGTGACATTTTAATGTTTCAAAGTTAACACATCCAGGATTTTCGGGAAAATTAGAATGTTATCCTTTACATAGATATATATGAATGCAAACTAATGTCACTGCTCATGCATTACATACATTTTTTTTTTTTTTTGTTTACTTAACGTCATAATCATGCACTATAAATGATTAAAAAAAAAAATAAAAATAACAGCAAATTATTAGCTATTAAAAAATCTATAAAAAAAATCTATTTTTTTTTTTTTAATTACAACCGTATTTAAAATAACCAGATGAAAACTGCTGTCGACACAACCAAATAGTGTCTGTATTTATTATGATTAATAATGTATGTATGCTTCCCTTTAATTTTTAGGGGTTTTCGTAATTTTTGTATAGAACACAGTTTGACATGCATATTATAGCAACAGTGAATGCAAGCATGTTATGGTGACATTAAATATTTTAGGCAAAATAAATTTAATTTGTGCTAAATCGTAAACAAAAAATACCAAAATTCCCTATGCGTTGTAAAGTCAGTGCTTTTCTATATGGTCAGTATTATCAAAAGAAAGTAGAGTCCAATGAAAAGACAATATTCAAGTCTTTAATATTTTACAAGGGTTTGCGAGTGCAGGCATTAACATCACCAAGTTATGGATGGAAGTGATTAGGTCTGTGCTAGTTGCTCTCTGTCTGTTGTGATTGCTCTGTTTGTCTTGCTCATTTTAATACAGTGGAATAGAGACTGGTTTGGCTGTGCTGTGTGCAGAGTACTCAAGGTATTGGCATGTATCTTCAATACACCATGCATTTATATTTCACGAAAGCATTAAAAAAATCCAGTAGAGCTTTTAATCATCGCTAAATTCATTTAACGACAGCCACGTTTAGAAAAGGCTTTTATTGTAGGGGATTAGCGTTTGGATTTTTAGAAAATGATCAGCTTCAATTAATGTATGCAAATGTATATGAGAGATTGCAGAAGCAGGGTTTCCTTGTTGTTATTAGTATATTGCATTTAAAGTATGCATATGTATCTACTTTAACTTCATGGACCATCAGTCTATGCTTGCTTTAAAAGAAACTGGGTCAGTTATTGCTTCTGACATGTATCTCTTTCTACAAAAAGCCCAAGGTCATCAATGCTTTGCTTCTCCTCGTCAAGGACATGGAATGGTGGTCTTCTTTGTTTTGGGATGACATTGAAGCAAATCTGAATTTAGTACTGAAACAGCAAACTTTATTTTGAACGTTAAGCTTTTCTGTTGAAGTATCTTCTAGGTTTGGTGAACCAATGTCTTGAACTGACTGATATTAGGATTTTTGGATTTTTTCATTGGTTCTTGAAAATGTCTCCCAATTAGATATTCAGCGTCTGACACCTTAGGATGGTGTTATTTGGCTTTTAGTAAGGTTGTGTCTTGTATTTATATCTCAGTGGGAAGGTTGTGTGTTATCATCATTGAAGCCATTAAACCTTGGATCCTAGTACACCTGTAGCTTCATAGATTTGTCCACCATATTGTCTTTATACCCGTTAATTTGTTAATCTATGTATGTTTCATACCTTTACTGTAGGCATCTGCTGGTTGCAATGATTGAATTCAGTTGTTTGCAAAAATTTACAGCAGTGAAAATTATATAAGCAAAAGAAAACATTACCAATATTTACTTAATTTTGATTTGCATTCTAAACAGTACCAGATAAAAAAAAAAAAAATGAAAGCCTGTGTTCCCCTTTTTTGCTCTGTAAAACATAATCAAATCTTAATTAAATAAAAGATAATTTATTATATTTACTATGCAAAATGCCTGGAATTTATTGTAACGCACTTCAATATATTTGCACCTGCTGGTGGTTTAACATTGCATGCTTTTGAAAGAACATCTTTAATGGTTTACTTGTATCATTTAAAAATGTTGATTGTTCCCATTTCTAAAGCAGCTGTTGAAAGAACTTGCATCTGTACATAAAATTGTTTTTTTTACCCCTTTGTGAAGAGATAATTAGTGTAGGTTAAAAAAAAAAAAAAAAAAAAGCAAAAATACAATAATACGGGAAAAAAGTAGTTCACACCAAGCTTTTTCCAGTATTGTCGTTTTTCAGGTATTGGGTTTAAAACTAAAGGGAGCAGTTGACTTGTAGCTGTGAGAAACACCTCCATTATGCCATCTTCCTATACACATTTGCCTCAATGAATAGATTGTCTTAGGGTTCTCTATATCTAGTCACAGATTGGGTTGTCACTTTAGCATTTTTTGTAATGTATGTGCTCTATAAAATCATATGATAAACAGGTCCACATTTTACACATTTGATGGGTTGAGTAGGAATGGATGAAGCATATACTTTCCAGGTGAATTGCTGTGCTTTATTTATTGAATTGTTGTTTCCATTGAATATGTATGTAGATTTGCGTAATCCATGGTGAACTGGCATTTGATAAATCCCAGAACCCAGAATGTATTTTTTGCTTATTTCAACCAAGAGTGATGTTAATTGCCATGAAAGAATTGCTATTCTCCTGGAAAATATCTCATCTAATCCTACATTTGTATAAAAAAATCTGCAAGAATTGCTATTCTCCTGGAAAATATCTCATCTAATCCTACATTTGTATAAAAAATCTGCAATCCTATTTTCATAATTCTATGGTTGTACATAGCATTAGGTTTGGTATGCACAGAGACTTGCATAATCCAGATATTTTCAGCTCAACCACACAAAAATCTTGCTCTGGAAGGTGCACTAACAACCATACTTGGGTCTGACCGGAAATGGCGATGCACTCAGAGATGGTCTAGTGGCTAGGAAGTTGTAGTACAGTTTGCTAGTGTTTCCTATTTGCTCATTGGAAATTAGTATATGTGTAACTTTTGTCTGCACTAGGGAGCTCACCCTATGTGCCCAGAACAATGGATGTGCTTGACAATGGAGAATAGGAACCCGGATCCTGGATCTGATCCTTTGAAAATGAGCCACCTCTGTCCCCTTTATATGGCTGATCTATCATTGGGGACGATGGGTAACAAGAGATTTCCTAAGCTTATTCAATTGGTACACCTACCAGAGAACTACTGCAACGTTTCCCCCTAATTTGGTTAATGTAGGCATGATCATTGCACAGTAAAGGGTCTGTACCCTTTCTCTGTCAGTGGAAAATCAGAGATTTTGTAACATATTAGGACATGTGTATGTACTATAATGAGCACTTGAATAGCTAATTGTCACCCGTAAATTACCCCTACATGGCACCATTGTCACAAGAATTAACTGAGCTACTCATATCATCTACAGAAGTTGGCCTTTGGCCATTCTCAACCAACTAGTTTAGGAACATCTTTTTATGTCACATGTTCCTTTGAATTTTATTGAATTGAACTTAACAAAATAGAATGGAAGTTATTTGATAGGCATAGACAAATAGGTGAGGAAATCATGAATGAAAATCTAATTTAAATAATTAATACTGATAACCTAACTGTTTAGGGATAATTTTGGAATTGTCATTTGCTACCTACTAATATTATACTTTCCCGAAAATGGCTTGGCTAATACTAACAGAAAAACTTTCCAGGAATTTGGAGATATTTCTGCCTTTTTGGAGCTCCAAGCCTTATATATTGACCAACTGCAATTCTTGCACAGTAAGGACTGTCAAAACAAGTGTGAGCATGGCCTAAGCCAGTAACCTGCTTAGATAATGCAAAAAATATATGTGAAAAAATAACTGAGCAGGATGATAAAAAGTTAAAAACATTTGAAGAAAATCATCCTAGATGTAGTTCTAGGTAAGTTGTTGACAAGTTTTTTTTCTTTATTATTCTATTCATTACAAGACTGAAGACAGTAATGGATGTTTAAGGTCTAATTTTTGAGGTTATGGATGTAAGATGAGGGTAAAGCCTAAAGTGGAACTCTAGCTTCTATTATTTTACTTATCTAGGCTTTCAGTAGGTAAGGGGACTTACATCTTTCATTTGTCACTTCACTGTCTTTGTCTATTTCTCTACTACTGATGCTGCCAAACTCTCTCTACATCAATGACTGTAATATAATTTCCAACTGTGTGACAGGAAGCATCACTCAGCATTTCCTGTCTGCTGTTGTTTACAACCCCCCGCCCCCCCCGTAGTTCTCCAGGTCACAGGGGCGATGTACCACTAGCACCACGACCAAGCAGTTCCTGGGTGAGTAGTTGGCAGTGATGTAGGTGTAGAGTAAGCATTAGACGGTAGAAAACCCCCAAAAAACAATTTTTTTGTGGGCTTGGGAAGGAAAGTGAAAGGGGCTTGAGTTAGAGGCTGATGTTGAGAGTTATGCTGAAGTTTAGCTTAGACCTAGGATTAGTTTCAGGGGTTAGATTGGGATTGAAAGATAAGGCTTATGGGGGTTAAGTTTAGAGTACATATTTTTCTTTGTTTTAGGCCTTTGGAAATACTGGCACATCAAAATCAAAGGTTAAAAAAACTAGCGCAAACGGGGAAAAGATTATAATAGAGATCTCACAGGCTCCACCTAAAAGGCAGGGGGACAGATATAGGTGCAGACAATAAATAATCAAAAATCAATAAATTAGTCCATTATCTGAAAGTCCATATATCAAGTCCATAAAGGATCCATAAATCCCAAAAGTCCCAAGAATCCATAGGCTGCCCTTGTGACAAGTAGAAGAAGCTTGGGGCCAACTGTAAGGAGAACACAGGCGCCACTCTATAGATAACAAACCAGACATGACTTCAGTTACACTTGCAAAATGTGTTGATAATCAGCTTTTGATAACTGGTGCATTTGTTTTTGGTATGAGAAGATATATGTAAGTTTGAAAGTATAGATTGGTCTTCAGCACATGACGTTTCAACGCCAATAAATAAGAGTAATTTTATTGATGATATATATTTGGCTTTGGGGAATATCACATGTAGGATATTTGATGTAAGGAGAACACAGGCGCCACTTTAAGTGCAGTATTTGAAATTTATTGAATAAACCAAATGAAAGGTACTCACAAAGGGATATGTACAAAAATCATCGTAGTATGTGAAGTAAATGTAGATCAGTCGCTCCGTTGTCCAGGTCAGGATGGCTGAGTGGTCTCGATACACAGGCTGTAACCGGTGGATGTCGGTACTTCCTAGTCGTGGGGACTCACTGCTGCCCTCCCGCCGTCACTTTCGGGAATGCGTGATTGCGTAATGGCACCGGCGACGCATTCTCGGAGCATGCGCTTCTTCCATCGGCCTGAGGAAAGAGCGCATGCTCCGAGAACGCGTCATTACGCAATCATGCATTCCCGGAAGTGATGGCGGGAGGGCAGCGGTGAGTCCCCATGACTAGGAAGTACCGACATCCACCGGTTACAGCCTGTGTATCGAGACCGCTCAGCCATCCTGACCTTGACACCGGAGCGACTGATCTACATTTACTTCACATGCTACTATGCTTTTTGTACATATCCCTTTGTGAGTACCTTTCATTTGGTTTATTCAATAAATTTCAAATACTGCACTTAGAGTGGCGCCTGTGTTCTCCTTACATCAAATATCCTACATGTGATATTCCCCAAAGCCAAATATATATCATCAATAAAATTACTCTTACTTATTGGCGTTGAAACTTCATGTGCTGAAGACCAATCTATACTTTCAAACTTACATATATCTTCTCATACCAAAAACAAATGCACCAGTTATCAAAAGCTGATTATCAACACATTTTGCAAGTGTAACTGAAGTCATGTCTGGTTTGTTATCTATGCAGCCAGAGTCTGTTATGTGAATGTGACATCTATCAGAGAGGTTTATGGACAATAGGCTCATTAAATTGCACTGTAATACATGGCTTTCTTATTACTGCAATATGTTATCTCTTTCTGCCACAGCATGCACCTACTTATTGATGGATTCACAGTAGTAATTGTAATTGATCTTTGTGACTGACAGCATGATGTGAAAGATGTATGATAAATAGAAAAACTGGACTCTTGCATTATCCAAATACTTTCCAGCCCTAGAGACCCCCTAAACATTTCTAGCTGCAGGAATCTATTGTGTTTTAAAGCCTCTAAAGCTGCACCTATGAAGGTAAAAAAGAGGTTGCACTGCCAGCAAAGGCACTGCAATAAACCTTCTAAATATGTCCGGCTGTAAATTGCATACAACTCAGATGAAAGATATAACAACATTCTGTCTTCAGTACAGTTGTAATACTTCCCATATAGCATTAGCAGTTCACTCACTGTATTTACTGAATACATACCTGAATATGCTCTGTAGTTGTCTTATAACTCACATTGGCTAGTGATTGATTAGACTTTAATTAGCATGGAAAGTATTCCCAAGTGTGTATAGTCTGTTCTTTCTTGTTTTAATATATTTAGAAATTGGTTGGCACCCTAAATCTGTCTTGATGGGTCAGAGTAGATATTAAAGATCCTACTACCTTAACAAGAACATGCCACCTTTACAATACCTAAAAGGCTTACATATATTTCAGAAATTAGCTTCTGTGATTTTAACTATTTTATATTAACCAGCTGTTCCAATTACTGCAAATATAACAGTATTTGTAAGATATATAATTTTCTTTTTATACCGACTTGGGAGGAACGGTATAGATGAGTTCCTTTATTGGTGTATAAATGAGGCATTCATTTTGTTTGAGGTTTGTTCCAGTTACAATTAAAAATTAATCCTTGAAATGCATATGGAAGTCATAACCTACCTGGTCATGACTTCCCTTCTTTTCATGTCGGGATGGCTATACTTGGGCCATACTCGGATTTGGTCAGTTTTTCTGAAAAAACTTTACTCAGGCAAAGCACATTGGAAGTCCCCACCCAAGAACCACTCCTCCCTGATTTGTTTTACCCTGATTGTAGAAATTTGGGATATCATTAAGAGTGCAGCCCTTGTTACAGTGACAGCACATGGAGTGGGGATGCTCTCCTTTGGCCAGCAAATGATATCTAGGGCTGGAGGGTATGACTGGAGCCTTAAAGTGGTGCTGCCTTTCTTAATTCTACTAACAGTAGGCATTGCTAAATTTCTTTGCAGTCAACATAGGCTGTGGCCCAACGCATGCAGCATGGCTGCTAAGAACAGTGCATAAACATCCATGAAAAATGTTTCTGCTTCACAGCAACACATTTTTTTGCATAATGAAAGGTTTTAGATTGCTGCTCTACTTGGGAAAATTATCTGAATCCTCATTTTTGCTGTCCCTGCACAGTTTGTGCATTTTTGACAGTAAAAAAGTGCACTTTATACTTAAAGTACTTCATTTTGGGTCTGTATGCATACAACCAAAATACTTGCAAAAAAAAAAATGGCTGTTCTTCTAGTTGTAAGGTCTAGGTGTACTTAAAGAGAGTAGACAAATGGTTGCTTTCAGCATATTTATTGCTAGACTTCGCATTCCGTTTCTAACACATCTAATCCTGTTAGTATGTGATGCTACAGTTAGCCAAACAACTGGGATAAGAGGAGTACAGCACAAAATACACTATAATACCAAAAGTATTGGGACACCTGCCTTTAGACGCACATGAACTTTAATGATATCTCCGTCTTAGTCCGTAGGGCTCAATATTGAGTTGGCCTATCCTTTGCAGCTATAACAACTTAACTCCTCTAGGAAGGCTGTCCACAAGGTTTAGAAGTGTGTCTGTGAAAATGTTTTACCATTCTTCCAGAAGCGCATTTGTGAGGTCAGGCATGTTGAACGAAAGGCCTGGCTCGCAATCTGCTCTCTAATTCATCCCAAAGGTGTTCTTTCAGGTTGAGGTCAGTACTCTATGCAGGCCAGTCAGGTTTCTCCACCCCAAACTTGCTCATGTCTTTATGGACCTTGTTTTGTACACTGGTGCGCAGTCATTTTGAAATAGGAAGGGGCCTTCCCCAAACTGTTCCCACAAAGTTGGGAGCATCAAATTGCCAAATTGTCTTGGTATGCTGAAGCCTTAAGAGTTCCCTTCACTGGAACTAAGGGGCCAAGCTCAACCCCTGAAAAACAACCCAACACCACAATTCCCCCTCCACCAAATGATTTGGACCAGTGCACAAAGCAAAGTCCTTAAAAGATATGGATGAGCGAGTTTGGGGTTGAGGAACTTGATTGGCCTGCAAAGAGTCCTGACCTCAACCCAATAGAATATATTTGGGATGAATTAGTGCAAAGACTGCGAGCCAGGCGTTCTCTCAACATTAGTGCCTAACCTCACAAATACTCTTCTGGAAGAAAGGTCAAACATTCCCATAGACACATTCCTAAACCTTGTGGACAGCCTTCCCAGAAGAGTTGAAGCTGTTATAGCTTCAAAGGGTGGGCCAACTCAATATTGAACCCTACAGATTAAGACTGGGATGCCATTAAAGTTTGTGTGCATGTAAAGACAGGTGTCCCAATACTTTTGGTAATATAGTGTAGTTAGTCTAGCTGGATAGTAAGTGTAAATTCAGCCTTGCTTTTCATGGGCTAGTGTGCTTCACCCTTTTTTGTTGGTGTTCTGGGAAACTACTTCTGCTTACTTGTTTTCAATAGAAAAGTTAGCTCCAACATACCAATTGAATGCTCATTGCATACTTTTACAGATAGAAATTGCTTGTATTAAAGTTTCCCTACTAAATTAAATTATCACAGGCATCAGTCTGAGTCAAACCTACATTATTAGTTTGAAATTTACTTATTTATTATACAACCAACAAAGAGAGTATGTTATACATAACAGACTAAGGAGTAGACCTAACCATCCGCCATGTGAGAAGCTCTCTATAATCTGGCTTCAGTGGGTTACTGAGAATGTAAATTAAGGTAAATTAAGTGTACTTTTTTTACTTAAGTACAGCTAAACATTTCCTGCAAAGAATTGCATTTCTCTTGTCACCTGTAATTGCTCCCTAACTTTCAATTAAGCTGCTAAAAACAACCTGCCAATAATTAGTTCTAATGGTAGGCTAAGAAGGTTAAGGATAGCGTTCCCAGTTTTCCAGGGACAAAGATGTTATTCACTGTATTAACATATTGTACATCATTTTAAATGTAGCCTGTCATGAAAAAATATGGAGGCTACTAATGATGCCCCGGTCTTGAAAATGCTAGGTGCCAGCTTCATACCATTCTTGTTCTCTTGTGTGGAGTTCAAAATAGTGCTTGGGTCAAGTAACAATAGCGCAGGCTTCTTCAGGGCCTGATGTAAAAGGTCCAGGGGGGGGAGGGGTAGCTAAGGAAAACAAAACTGTTAAGTTTTTAGAGAAGAAGAGATGAAGCCAAAGCTTAGAACCATTGCTGATCATAGATCTTTGTGCACTAAGAAGCATTTGCTTATCTGTCCTGGTAGTGTAAATTCATTGCCCTTTTAACGTCTGCTTCAGATTGAAATAAACCCTGTTTGCCAAATACAGTCAAAAATCCTAGAGTTCCTCCTCAGGTAAAACTTCATAGGACCTTTGATGAAATTAAGGTTGTTGTTGTTATTATTATTTATATTGCTACTACAATTATAATTTTTATCTACAACACCGATCCCTGTAGTGACTGCTGACAGCTAATGTTGCCTGACCTTTATTAAGACATACTTTATGTAGTGCTTTGCCCTAAAGGGGGTTCACATATTTAATGTGTTTGGTCCCCTTTTCCTGTGCCCACAACTCTGCAAACAGCTCCAAGCACGCTGGCACACCTGGGCTAAGTGAGGAGCATTTAGTGCAGATATCTCTGTATATACACCCCAATAGCTGAAAGTGCATAGACGCCAAGAATGACATAGCAACTAGTTAAGTAATAGTTACATAGTTAGTGATGTTGAAAAAGGACACTAGTCCATCCAGTTCAAGGAACAAGAAAAAGATATTGAAAACCCCCATATACAGTATCCCCAATAAAGCATAATCCAATTCACATAGTGAGGGGAAAAAACATCCCTTTTTCATCCCCCGAGAGGCAATCATATATTCCCTGGATCAGCTCAAGAAAAAAAAATTCAATTTAGCTAATCTTTACTCATAACTAAGATCCTCTATGCCTCTTCAGTTTGGTTTGGTAGCAAAAAAATATATATTGCAACAGGGTAAACAAAGAAGAAATATGCTGCAATAAATAAAGGGTAAGAGAATTATGCTGCAATGGTTAAACAGTATACAGTAGTAACATTAATTAAGCAATTTGAATAATACGCAGCTGCAACAATAATTCTTAAAAAACACAACCCCTACTGAACCTGCATGGGGCTACCCTAACTGGGAAGGGGGTATGTATGTATATATATATATATATATATAGAGAGAGTATGCCACAATAACAGTTCAGCAGTCAATATTAGTAAGCTTTCCTATTTCTTCTGTTGGCCCGCTCATTGGGGCCCACCCATTATTTTGGATTGCTCATGGTAATGACCTCCTAAAAGAACTGGTGCAGACACTGCTGCTATAGTCCTTACAGACATGTCTGTCCCTCTTTTATCAAGGTGTTATGCAGGGTTGGTCAGTGGCCTCTGCTCACCGACCAAGTAAATCCCAGTCAGTGTTCTCAGCGTCTGGCTCCTCAATCAGGCAGCAGGCTCAACCAACATTTAGGACATACTCTGCTGTTCTGGAATCACTCAGGTGCAGCAATCCCCTCAGAGCCTCATTTTTCCTTGCCCGATGTGTCTACTTCTTTTCGACAGCATGTGGAAGTTGCAACCCCTCCTCTTTTCCAGTACAGTACTGGAGTTGAAGTTTAAGAACAGAACTGTAGTAAAGACTAATACTCTTTGGGGAGTACAGTCCTTCACACTCTTTCTCAGAGTCTCTAGTATAGGGATATGCAAACTGTGGCCCTCCAGCTGTTGCAAAACTACAAGTACCATCATGCTTCTGCCTCTGGGTGTCATGCTTGTGGCTGTCAGAGTCTTGCTATGCCTCATGGGACTTGTAGCTCTGTCCCTTCTGCAGCACAAACACAGAGTCCTTTTCCTGCCAGAAATGCAGACTTTTAAGATCAAAGACACATATTGTCATAGTTAACAGATAAAGCTGATACATAGAAAGTTTGCCAAAGGGACCCATCAAAATGTTTCTATGGGGCCCCTAATTTGTGGTTATGCCCCTGCTTAGGCCAGTCAGTCAATAAGCACCTTTTGACCTTTAACTGTTCTTGAAGTTATAGTTGAATTGGTGCATGAAAAAAGGATTGACTACCCTGTGCTGACGTGAAGTTTATTAAAATCATGTGACTCAGATAAAATAAGCAGATCAGTAAGTCAAATAAAGCCAGATCTGATGTGACAGGCCAAAAAATTGCATCTTCTGAAGGTGGTCAGCAATGTTAGATGACATATTCCTATATTGACACCTTTTCTTTAAAGGAGTTGTAAAGGCAGAAGGTTTTTTTTTTTATCTTTATGCCTTCTATGCATTAAAATAAAAAAAAAACCTTCTGTGTGCAACAGCCCTCCTCAAACCCCCTAATACTTACCTAAACCCATCTTTATCCAGCAAGGTTTCAGGAGTGTCTCAGCTGCCCAGGACTCCCCTCCTCATTGGCTAAGTCAGAAGTGATTGGCTTCCACTGCTGTTAATCAAAGTCAGTCAGCCAATCAGGAGAAAGATGGGGAGGGTAGGGGCCGGGTCGCGGCTCTATGTCTGATTGGACAAAGAGAGCTGTGACTCTGCTCGGGTGCCCCCACAGCAAGATCCTAGGTTACCAGCCAAGGCCAGAGTTAAAAGAGGCCTTCTTGACTATTGGATTTATCAATTACCTTCCCCCCATGACCTCCAATAAATACATAGACTGCACGACACAGATTTGAAAAGGCCACAGCTGCCCTTTATTTCACCGCAATGAAACAACCATTTAATAAATAACCATGACAAAATAAACCATACCTGATAAGTCAAATCAGAGCTGTTGGGTATGTTTGTGTCTGTTGGCCTAAAGGCATGACTAAGATCCAACCCAGTCCCCAGTCTCACCCCACAGGCTCAAGGACAGCTTCAAATTACCTTTTTTTCACCTTACCAAAGTATACCAAAAAAAATGGGCCCCTTATTTTGTAACCATCCCGCTATTTCACAGCCCCCCAAAGATCCTCTACCCTACCCTACACAAGCTGCTGTGGCATATGTCTTATAATCCAACCCATTTCTTATACGAAGAATGAGGGAGGTTGGGTAGTACAATTTTCTCCTCTTGTCCATGCTGGAATGATTTCCCCAAACATCACAACAGCTCCTACCCCTGATCCATATGAGCATCAACCTCCAATCAGGTAAGACTTTTTGCACCCATTTTGTCCATTTGAACTCTTTCTTAGGACTAGTCTTCCCTTAGTCATGTACCCCCCCCCCCCCCCCAGTAATTCTATTCCTCCAGGTCCATCCTTACATTTAAATATGATGAGGGTCTTAGCAATTGCTTTTGCTAGACATGTGTATACATGCAAGTTGAACGCCTAAGGCTTGTAACTAATTTAAAACAGCAGCTTGTGTGTTACCAGACATGTTTTGCACAAGTACACATGTCTATGCTCTCAGCAGACATCCAGTGAGCCAGCCCCACCTTTAGGCAATCATAGCTTTAAAAAGTACCCAACCCTGGTGACCTGCCCTTCTCTAGCCTCAAGCTCATTTAAAGTGGAACTGGAACATAAATGAAAAAAAAAAAAACCTTTTATCAAAATATGAATGTGAAAAAAAAAAAAAAAAAAAAAACGAATCCGGTATCTGAATATTTCCTTCCCCACCACTAACTTGCCTTCTTATTATACAGACATTAGTGCCATTTTATGTCTTCCATATTCTTTTACCAACTGCCCTTTCCAAAAGGCTTTAAAAGGCTAGTTAAAAGATGGCAGCCCAATCGCACATGACAGCTTGAACCTATTTGCACCTCTCTGTGCACACGATCCCCCGGAATGGTTTCACATCACCTGGCATACAACATCTCACAGATGTAGGGAATAAAGGAAGCAATGCGCATGCACAAAAATTGGAAAGACAGAAAGACAGCGTTCATGTGCAGCACTGAGAATAGCCCTGAAAGCTGTAACGTACAAATCTTTTAAATCATTTGGACTTTAACATAGGTTCTGCATGACATTGTCAGGATAGTAAGGGGACCTGCTTAGTCTACTATGTCTAAATTAAGGTATAAGGTGGAAAAATGTGCAACTGGCGTACTGCTACCTCCTTCTTATCAGGGGGTACAATAGTACACTGGCACATAGACCACAGTATAAAAAAAAAAAAAAAAACAATTCCTGCTATATAAGTGATTAATTTGTAAAATGAATGTCACATTGTGCTGCTAATTTAAAGGCTTGCAACTTCTGGCCTGTGGGACTATAAAGTCAAACAAGCCATAATTATGCAGCAGTTACATTTATACTAGAATAATTTGTACAATGCAAATATGAAGGTACAACACTTGTTTTCTTGCAGAATCTTTCTAGATCAGACAGTGTTCTCTCATTGGAATTGTGTGCAATTAATATATACATTAACCACCTATACATTATACCTTTTTTCCCCTGATTGCCCCCCCCCCCCCCACCACCACCCCCCATCCTTTTTCCCTTATGGATTGCTCTCTTTTGTTAGTGGTGCTCAACACTCTCTAGACTAGATCATCATAGGCAGAATTTCCACCACACATAGTACTTAGAACAGTGACAGTACACCTTTTGACCAAATGATGGCAATAAAGTGTCAAGCAAATCTTAGCCATATATATTTCCGTTTTACAATAAATGAATATTTGGAACATTTTTACAGTTGTTACATGAAATAAGCACGAAGATAGAATGAAAAAATAAGCAGAGTAAGAGTTTTACATGCAAGAGCTTAGCACAGCTATAGTGAATTAGAAGGTTACTTCTGGAGAAAACTAGGTGACATCTTTTATGCTGAAACTGGTAAAAATTTAGTGCCTAGCCCTTAGGCACACTTAGTGTTTAGCCCCTATACCTCTGATTGTTTGTGGGGGCGGAAGGCACAGGTCTGCGTTTCAGGCATTTTTTCCTGGGTACATACAACCATAAAGGTTTGTACCATTAAGTACAACTTTCAGTCTGTCCAGCAGCCCACTTTGTCAGCCTCTATTAGACTTTTATAGGATATCTGTAGCAGGACTAGACAGTGCATCTGTGCCTTCCACCTGCATGGAAACACCAGAGTCTGGGACACAGGGGCTAAATACCCATTATGCATAAGGCCTTAACGAAAAGCAGATAGCTGTCATTGCTGACCGAATCTGGGTTTCCTAGCAGTCTCTGGCTGCAATATTTCTCAGTTGATTGAGAAAATTCAAAAATCGAAATACTTATTTAAAGTACAAACCTCAAAATATTGAAGCAACAGGATCACAATAACAGCCAGTGATTAACATTTTCAGAAAGAGAGGCCAACAATGACAACCTCCATAGTCTCGCTTTTCATCTAATATATATATGGAATATACTTGCCTAGCAGACAATAATACATAAAGATTATTCAGATATCTCTTACAGTGTTACTGTATATATTTATTTGCCTTGCTTTACTTTGTGGCTGATTCAAATTATTCAAGTCCAGTCCCTATTTTTTCCATGTCATTTTTTTTTTTAATGTCCTTTATTACTGGCTCCCTTTCTCTTATGATTTGGAACTTTCACAGGGCTAAGGACTTCCTCCCCACTCCGAAGTGACAAGGCTATATGCCTAAACATCCAGTTACCAAGCCAAAGCAATGTCGCATTGGAAAAAATGGGGGTTGCTCAATGGTCACATGCCCTATTGCTGTGAGTACTGGGTTGGGTGTCACTTAAAGCAGTATTCAAGGGGTTGTAAAGTCAGAAGATTTTTTTAACTTAATTACTTAATACTTACCTGAGCCCCATCTCTATCTAGCAAGATTCCATGAGTGCCTCCATCTCAGTCACTCCCTCTCCTGATTGGCTGAGACACGGCAGTGGCGCCATTGGCTCCCACTGCTGTCAATCAAACTTAGTTAGCCAATCAGGAGAGAGAGAGCAGGGGGCAAACTGCATCTCCGTATCTAAATGGATACATGGAGCTGCAACTCTGCTCGGGTGCCCCCATAGCGAGCTGCTTGCTGTGGGGGCACTCAACAGGAGGGAGGAGCAAGGAGACCCGAAGAGGGACCAGGGAAGAGGAGGATCTGGGCTGCTCTGTGCAAAACCATTGCACAGAGCAGGCAAGTATAACATGTTTGTTATTTTAATTGAAAAAAAAAAAATTACTTTACAATTACTTTAAACCCAAAAGTAAAAAAATTGTTGATTGCAGCTTACCAGTTCTTAGATGTAATGGCTGCATTGTTTTTAGCCTTTCTTTTCTTTATTTGCACCTGGTAATCCAGCCAGTAAGTCTGTTGTTTTTCAACAGAACAAGATCCCCTTCAGACGTATCAGTTAAGAGTGTTGAGACAAACCATTTACTACTGCCAGAGGTGCTTACAATGATCATTTTTTATTTCTTGTAAAAACCTTTAGCCCAAAAGAAAAAAAGAACTGTTGCTGTAACTGCTTGTATAATTACACTACGAGCTGGAGTCTGGCTTCAATTTGTTAGTGCATCTATTACATCTAACGCTATCCACCCCCCAGGTTAACAATGCTTCTGCCTAAAGGTGCCCCTGTGTTCCTTCATCCAGAGTGGTGGCACTTTAATACAGAAGATGTCTTACTGGCCAGATCATCAGGTGAAAACAGAGGGAAAAAAAACCTAAAAAAGAAAACCAATGTAGTCACCACAGCTGAGGATTGCAGTATTTAACATATCTGGTTTTGGGTTTAATACGGTTTTAAATAAACCTGTTGCTTTGCTCTGCATGGGCAATACATAAGTTCACTTCTGTCACTATCCACAAGGGATTTATACACAGGCCTTTTATAGGTATGTAACATAAAACTCTTCCCCCTATGGTCATCTGATGTGAGCATTAGGAAGTTGGACTGATACTAGCATGCATTTGAGTTTCAGAATTGATCCTCTCATGTACACAAGCACAAAAACAAGAAAGAGCCTTAAAACACTTTGGAGTGGTTTAGGGATGTACCCAGACTTCCCTTCTGGCTAGTTCTAAGGTGCATGTGTTCATTTCCATCTTCATTGCCGAGTGTTCCATTATCCTGAAATCCTGGGGTGCTCTAGAAAGAAAATTGAAGCCAGGTCTTGCTTATAGCTACTTTACATCATCTACACATGCCTGTTGATCCACAATATCATGACTGGCCCACTGGCCAATAGAAAGGCAGAGAGGTTGATTTACTAAAGGGAAAAAGACTGTGCACTTTGTAAAGAGCAGCTGCCCTCTGAAAGTGCAGTTGCTTCAGAGTTTAGTAAATGAGAAGAAACTCTGCTGACTTCCATTATCCAGTTATGTGCAAGCAAAAATGCTGTTTTATTTTTCCTTGCACGTGCATGGGGAACTCTTTGCAAAGTAAAGCCTTACCTCATTTATTAAGCTCTGGAGAACAAATGTACTTAGTGAACAACTCCAAGAATTTGCGAAAGAGTATTTAAACTAGGAAGGGGGGGCAAAAGAGTGAAAATACAAGAGTCCAATTGCCCCCCGAAACAATGCCAGAACAGGTCAGAAGCACAGAGGTTAAGAAATGATAAGCTCAGAGTCCTGTCTACAAATGCTCGCAGTTTAGGTAAAAAAATCAATGAACTTGGGTCAATAATGGCATCTGAGAATGTAGATTTAGTGGCTGTTACGGAGACATGGTTTAATGAAAGAAATGACTGGGACATAACCATACCAGGATACTCTTTATACAGAAGAGACAGAGAAGGCAAGAAAGGAGGAGGAGTGGCCCTGTATGTGAAAGATAGCATTAAATCTAACCTAATACAAGTCGGTGAGGCCAACATAGAGTCAGTTTGGGTTACGTTGCAGTTTGCTAATCATGCAGTAACTCGTGTAGGTGTGATATATAGACCACCTGGTCAAGTTAAAGAACTAGATGATCTACTAGTTGAAGAAATAGCTAAAATGACAATGAAAGGAGAAGTTATCATTATGGGAGATTTCAATCTTCCAGATATAAACTGGAAAACCAAAATAGCAAGTTCTACCAGGAGTACAGATATTCTAAATTCCCTACTGGGGTTGTCTCTGCAACAAGTGGTTGAGGAGCCAACCCGGAGGGAGGCCATTTTGGATTTGGTATTCACAAATGGAGATTCGGTATATGATGTAATTGTAGGTGAAACCTTGGGATCTAGTGATCACCAGTCAGTGTGGTTTAATATAAGAACTGTGAAAGAGTCACACCACACAAAAACAAAAGTTTTAGATTTTAGAAAAACAGACTTTTCAAAAATGAAATTAGTCATAAATGAGTCCTTATCAGACTGGAACGGATTACATGGAGTCCAGGAGAAATGGGACTACTTAAAAGGTGCATTATTGAAGGCAACAGAAAATTGCATTAGACTTGTCAGTAAAAGCAAAAAAAGGAAGAGACCACTGTGGTACTCAGCCGAAGTGGCCCAAATCATTAAAAATAAAAAGCTAGCATTTTGTAATTATAAAAAAACCCAGAGCAATGAAGATAAGGAAATCTACAAGATTAGGCAGAAAGAGGCCAAGCAAATTATAAGAACTTCTAAAGTGCAGGCAGAAGAAAAACTAGCTCAGTCTATGAAAAAGGGGGATAAGACATTCTTCAGATATATAAATGAAAAAAGGAAATTAAAACAAGGAATAACTAAATTAAAAACAAAGGACGGAAGGTATGTAGAAGAGAATAAAGGGCTAGCCAACTGCCTTAATAAATACTTCTGTTCAGTTTTTACAGAAGAAAAGGAAGGAAAAGGACCTCCACTTGAAAGGATGACTAATGAATCGTTTGATGCATGTGTCTTTACAGAGGAAGACGTTCTAAGATTGCTGTCTAAAGTGAAGACAAATAAGTCACAGGGTCCTGATGAGATACACCCAAAATTATTAAAAGAGCTTAGTGGTGAGCTGGCAAAACCATTAACAGATTTATTTAACCAATCATTAGTAACAGGAGTCGTCCCGGAAGATTGGAAATTGGCAAATGTCGTGCCCATTCACAAGAAAGGTAGTAGGGAGGAATCGAGCAACTATAGACCAGTGAGTCTGACATCAATAGTAGGCAAATTAATGGAAACCCTATTAAAGGATAGAATTGTGGAACATCTTAAATCCCATGGATTGCAAGATGAAAAACAACATGGGTTTACTTCAGGGAGATCATGTCAAACAAATCTTATAGATTTTTTTGACTGGGTGACTAAAATAATAGACAGTGGAGGTGCAGTAGACATTGCATATCTAGATTTTAGTAAGGCTTTTGACACTGTCCCACATAGAAGACTTATCAATAAACTACAGTCATTAAGTCATTGAGCATGGACTCCCATATTGTTGAGTGGATTAGGCAGTGGCTGAGTGACAGACAACAGAGGATTGTAGTCAATGGAGAACATTCAGAACAAGGTCATGTTACCAGTGGGGTACCTCAGGGATCTGTACTGGGACCAATTTTGTTTAATATCTTCATAAGTGATATTGCAAAAGGCCTCGATGGTAAGGTTTGTCTTTTTGCTGATGACACAAAGATATGTAACAGGGTTGATGTTCCTGGAGGGAATCGCCAAATGGAAAAGGATTTAGGAAAACTAGAAGAATGGTCAGAACTCTGTCAACTGAAATTTAATGTGGATAAGTGCAGGATAATGCACCTGGGGCGTAAAAACCAAAGGGCAGAATATAGAATATTTGACACAGTCCTGACCTCAGTATCTGAGGAAAGGGATTTAGGAGTAATTATTTCAGAAGACTTAAAGGTGGGAGGACAATGTAATAGAGCAGCACAAAATGCCAGCAGAATGCTTGGATGTATAGGGAGAGGTATAAGCAGTAGAAAGAGAGAAGTGCTTATGCCGCTGTACAGAACACTGGTGAGACCTCACTTGGAGTATTGTGCGCAGTACTGGAGGCCATATCTCCAGAAGCATATAGATACTCTAGAGAGAGTTCAGAGAAGAGCTACTAAACTAGTACATGGATTGCAGGAAAAAACTTACCAGGAAAGGTTAAAGGACCTTAACATGTATAGCTTGGAAGAAAGAAGAGACAGAGGGGATATGATAGAAACTTTTAAATACATAAAGGGAATCAACTCGGTAAAGGAGGAGAGCATATTTAAAAGAAGAAAAACTACCACAAGAGGACACCGTTTTAAACTAGAGGGGCAAAGGTTTAAAAGTAATATGAGGAAGTATTAGTTTACTGAGAGAGTAGTGGATTCATGGAATAACCTTCCTGCAGAAGTGGTAGCTGCAAATACAGTGAAGGAGTTTAAGCATTCATGGGATAGGCATAAGGCTATCCTTCATATAAGATAGGGCCAGGGACTATTCATAGGATTCAGATATATTGGGCAGACTAGATGGGCCAAATGGTTCTTATCTGCCGACACATTCTATGGAGCAACTGCACTTGCAAAGCGCAACTGCACTTTGCAAAGTGCACTGTCTATTTGCCTTTAGAAGATCAACCCCAGAGTGTGACAGAAAAGCACAGAGATAGGCTGCACAGCATTTTAGAAGCTGGTATCAGGGCAGGACCAGGGTTGGGCAGGAGGGACAGCTATCTTGGACACTGTGGCATCATGTGAGGTGGGGGGTTCTGTGAGAAGATTTGGGGGGGGGGGTTTGTGGCAGCAGGGGGTAAGAATTGTTCTAGGAGTGAAAAGGTGGGTGGGAGTGCTGGGAGTGATGATTTAGGGGGATTTGTGTTAGGATGGGGGATGGGAGGAGAGGGTTTATGCTAGGAGGGGGGATTTGGGGGGTTTGTGCTAGAAGAGGTGTTTTTTTTTGGGGGGGGGTTGTGCTATTAAGGATGATTGGGGAGTATCTGTGCTAGGTAGGGAAATGTTTGGAGGGGGGGGGGGTATTTGTGCTAAGAGGGGGAGTGGGGTAGGAATTAGTGCTGGGAGGGGGATGTGTACTCAGTGAGAACTTTGAGGGGTAGAAGATCTGTGCTAGGAGGGATTTTTTTTTCTTGGGGGGGGGGGGGCATTTGCATTGGGTGTTGAAGAATAAGGGGCACTTTTTACTGCTGGGAGGGGGGATTTTAGCAGGAGGGGTGGATTTGTCATGGGAAGAAGGGGAATTTATGCTTATGGGGTAAGAGTGCAGATTTGTGTTCAATTTTTTGGGGGGAATCTTTGCTGACACATAATGCTCATACATCTTAGGGGGTGCAGTATGGCATGTTCGCCCTGGGCTCTGGATGAGCTTGATCCAGCACTGGCTGGAATGGTCTATTTAAAATTGACATTAAAATGACAGGATTGTACATTATACAGGTAGCTGCTTTTGAAGACTTTGAAGAAATGCACTTGCAACAGTCAGATTTTTAGGAAAATATAGATTCCAAGGTTAAGAATTCAACTGGCAATCGCTGACACTTGGAAAAATAAGCGATATCTCTAAGAACCTCCTTGGATATGAGGGGAAGATTGAAGGAAAAAAAAAATCAATATCCAATAAATAAGAGAGAATAGCACATTATCTGCCCATTAAAACTCAGGGTGAAAATGTCGAAGGTTGCCTTAGAAGCCATATACTGCTGTCTCTTTAGTAAATCAATCCTAACACATTCTACATTTAGCCTCCGCTGATTTTCTGGCCATCCATAGATAAAGCTCTCCTCACTCCATTTATTGAACGACCTCTACTGTTCTGTATGCCAAACCAGCTACTTTATAAGCTCCCAGGTTTAGTTATACGGGGAAAAAATTGGGAGAAGAATGCACATTTGCTGAAATAAAAGTTTGTCTTTTTATACTGGTAAATGAAGATATAATAGACATAGTATAAAGTAAGATTTTTCAAGTAACCCTGTACTGTCATTGCTGTCTCTAAAAATACTAGTCGGCTACCTGTCATGGTGATCCAATGGATTCATTACTTTCTAAAGAGCTGACAAGATCAGAGATTTAGCAAGTATTGATGTCAGAGATGGACAGAAATCAGCGGTTCGTGGTAACGGGACTTTAAAGGCAACACGTATATTGTATTTTTTAATTAGTAGAGTTTTTTTTTTTTTTTTTTAAGTTGGAAGATGATAATTTGTCCATATCTGAACAGAGAAATGCAAAGAATAGAGTGCAAGGGCTCATGCACACTGCAGCTCAAAAAAAAAAGCTTTTACAGGCAGTTGAGCTTTTATTTCAGCTTGACGAAGCTTGTACATTTTTTTTTTTGCTCTTTTGCATGTTTTTATTGAGCTTCTTTGAGCTCTTTTGAGCAAAAGTTTTTTTTTTTTTTCACAATCCTTCTCCTCTGCTCATTTTTCCTATTTTTGTGCGTTTGAAGGTTTTTTGAGCTTTTTCATGCTTTTTCACACTTTTTGGTGTGTTTTTGGGTAATTTTGAGTCTTTTCTGCTCGAAAGCTGTTCTCAAAAATGCAATTTTGGTGCTTTTTTTTTTTTTTTTCTGCCTATAGAAGCATATGCCTGTAAACTCCGTAAAAAGCCATAGGGTGCATGCACATATTGGGTAACATAGAAGGGGGTTTCCAGGCAGAAAAAATGAGCTAAAGAAAATCTCTAAAGCCTTTAGGAGCAGCTTCTTTGAGCTTCTTTGAGATGCAGTGTGCATGAGCCCGTAGACCCTGAAAAAGCCCATGTGTCCTGGTGTTCTTCTAATTTATATTTATATGAATGGTTCTTCTTTTTTTGCACACATGTTAAAATGGAAATCTGAAGATTACATACAAGCAATAATTCTGTAGAATAAAATGGTGGCAGTTACAATTTGTGTAGGTCACACGATATTAGTGCAACTATTTATTAAACCAATATTTCCATAAACTGAAATTAGTTTAAATGCACACAAACACAATATGATACCCATTTTTTTTGTAAAATGTTAGATACTAAACATGTCATTCCTTAAAATTGCGTGCTTCCATAAAACAGCTAAACATTACAGTACCCAAATTTTTCCACTCTTTAAAAGCCTTAAAAGGCCATCAATTTGGAGTTATTAATAAATTATGGCTCTGAAATAATTGCGCTCACTCTGCCCTGTGCGCTGTGATACCTAGCATGTGTTATCATTTTCATATGTGTGCAAACCTGTGTTTTTGCATTTGTATGTGGGGGCTTTAAGTATTTTTTGTTTTGTTTTTTAAATTTATTTTATCATACTTATTTTTTAAAACATTTTATCTTACATACTTTTATTGCTTTAGCAAGTATCATAATAATATATATTAGCATAGTTCAGGTAGCAGGTTCAGGAGGATTTATTAAACGATGATGATACCTTGATGATACCTTTGCACTCTTTTGAAGCTGACTGAGCAGAGATCAGCTTCTTCTCCAATCAGGGAGACCAGAGATTGACAGCCCTGAACCAGAAAGTGAATGGAGCTGATGGATTCAGGGTTATCATTGGGGAGAACTTATGTCCTCCCACTCTCCTCTCCATTTTGACACCCACTAAGATGGCCCAGGCACTCACAATAGACAAATAAACCTAGGACACATGGTGTGTGTGTAAGGGGGGGGGGGGAATACTACAACGGGCTGTAGAAGTGATTGGGGGGCTTTACATCCATTTAAATCATGTCTTAAAAAAAAACAACAGCCTGGAAAAGTAAACAAGCTCCTGTTTATATAATGGTTCTGGCACTGCTCTAATTGTTGTGGCAAAGGGATTAAAGCAGAACTCCACTCAAAAATAACAAGATTTGAAAAATAGTCCATTAAAATAAATGTATATATGCCTTTATAAATCTTTATTAAACCTTTATTCCAGAGATTTTATCCACAGTACTTTTTACTACCATAAGATGTCCTCAGTTTGATGTACAGCATCATTTAACCTACTTCCCCTAAGCCCAGGCTATTTGTCACCTGCCACAGCCTGTCACTGGAAATTTGAAGGAGACGTAACACATTGATAAGCTTATCTCTTTGTCACTGTGCTTTATCCCCCTATTAGAATGCTCTATATTATAATAATTTGGCTGGGCAGGAACACTGTTATCCCGGTTGGAAGCCATATGACGTCTTACCAGTTGTGTGCCTAGTGTGCACTCTAGAGGCCACACAGTGATGAGATCTATGACCTGCCGTGCCCATTGGACACAGCAGAACACAGATGGTTGTACCGGATTGATGTGAGCAGCCTTGGTACAATTTGATTGCAGTGACCAATCACAGTTATCACATTTCAGTTGTAAACAATGGCAATTATTGAAAGTCATTGTGATATTGTGGCGATCTATGTGAATGGTCACAGTGATCACATGGTACTGGGCCAATCACAGCTATCACAATTTTTTATTTACATACTGTCATCAGTCAGTGTCCCTTATCACTGACTATAGGAAAAAAATGTTTGAAAAAAACTGAAAAAGAAATTATTTAATTTCTTAGTTTTCCAAATATACTGTATGTAATAAAAAAATTACAATTCCAAAAAAATAATCATGCCTCCTACTATATATGTGGGGTGTCTACTTTAAAAAAAGGGGGTTACTTTGGAGGTCTTTGTACTATTCTTGAATTTTAGGGTCTCAAGAAATGAGATGGACTGTCAGTATATCAGGATTGATCAATTTTCCAATATATATATATATATAAAGTATCTCACAAAAGTGAGTACACCCCTCACATTTTTGTAAATATATTATTATATCTTTTCATATGACAACACTGAAGAAATGGTATACGGTATATAAATGCCTGCTATAAATAATAAATGTCTTTTTAAATGTTTACACTCCTTCAACCAGTGCAGTCAACAAATCACATACATAGGTGAGAAGAACCATGGTCTATTGGCTCAACCTTATATTCTAGTTTTGGATTAATGTTGGATGCCTCCTTTACAATAGAGTTTTGTTTTTCTATAACAAAATAAGTTAACAATTTTCTCCTGCACATGCACAACATGCTGAGTGGAAAGTTACAGTCATTAAATTGTTCAATCCCCACTTGGCACCTCTTGTTTTCTAAACTCACAGGATGTGTGAGAGGAACATGTGAAGGGAAGGCTGTTAAAGTGAAGAAGGGAAAACAGAAGAAGGTGTTATTTAGGAATATCCTACAGAGAAACTTACCTTTGGCCCTGCCTGCCCTGCTCCCCCAATCTTTGTTTGTCTGGCACCTGTTCAGGGGTATTGAAGGGCTCTGCCAGGACCTGAAGGTCCTGGCAGAGCCCCTCAACATATCTGGCACAGGCATTTTGGAAAGGGGGGGGTCAATTTTCCATGCATGTACAAACCTGGAGAGGTTGGGAACTTCTATACCCCTTAACAGGTGCATGTGCAAGATGTGTGTGTGCAGATTGTCCGCAGGGCTCTACCAAGCCCCAAAGTCCTGTGCCGCATCTGCACATGCTTGCTACCGTATTTATGGGCGTATAACACGTATAACACAATTCTAACATTTCTCTCATAAATGTAAAAATCTGCATTTTTTGCTAAAATATTACTTAGAATCCCTAAACATTACATATTTTCTGAAAGCAAAGGACCAAGAGGATAAAACGAGGGCTATTGCAATTTTTATGTTGCACAATATATGCACAGCCCTATATCAAATGCCAAATTCAGAAAAAAAAAAATAAACTTTAATTAATTTTAGTGCACATAAGAAATATAATACCTAGTTTTCCAATGTTATGCTGAGTAAATAGATACCTAACATGTCACATTTTAAAATTGCTCACACCCATGGAATGCCGACAAACTACGGAACCTAAAGATCTCCATAGGCGAAATTTTAAAAGTATTTACAGGTTGGAGTTAAACAGGAGATCTGCTGCTAGAAATATTACTCTGACTCACGACAATACCTCACATGCCCTCAAAAAATAGTGCGCTGTCCCTTTAAAAATAATACATCTTTTACTATGATCAATACGTAAAGTACAAGCCAATATTATAAAATTAGAAGAATTAGAAGAAATTGTGCAAATTGTTATGATGTATAGACCTTAACCGCTTGCCGACCGCCGCAAGTAGATATACTGCGGCGGTCAGCCCCTCACAGGTAAAGTGACGTATATATATGTCACTAGCCTGTGAGGCTCTGGGGAGCGAGCGCGCGCCGCCGGCGCGCGCTCCTGCTCCCATGCGGTCACGGACCACCCCGCGCGTGTGACCGGCAGACCCGATGTCCGCCAGTCACTCTGCGATTGTCGGGGGAGAGGGAGAAAGGCAGGCAGCTTTTGTAAACAAGCTGCCTGTCATTCTCCCCTGTGTAGAAACACGGATCATACGGTTCTACTATGTAGGACCGTTGATCAGTGTTCCTACAGCTCAAGCCACAGCCAATCACAGTTAGAATCACGCCCCTAGGGACACACACAGCCCCTCCCTCTCAAATAAAGTTAACCCCTTCACTGCCAGTGTAATTTTACAGTAACAGTGCATATATATAGCACTGATTACTGTAGAAATGTCACTGGTAACCCCAAAAGTGTCAAAAATGTCAGTCAAGGAACCAATCTGTCTGCGCCAATGTCGCAGTACCGCAAAAAAATCGCAGATCGCCGCCATTACGCGTTTAAAAAAAACAACAAAAATGACAAAAATCTTTCCCTTTGTTAGTAAACGCGATAACGTTTGGGCAAACCAATCAAAATACGCTTTTTGCGTTTTTTTTACCAAACATATGTAGCATAAAACAAATTGGCCGAAAATGTTAAAAAATTTTGATTTTTACTTTTTTTTGGGGAATTTCATATAAAAAAATTTGAAAAATATTGTTATTTTTGCAAAATTGACGCTCTTTTTTTGTTTATAGCGCGTGATCAAAAAATCGCACAGGTGATCAAATACCACCAAAAGAAAGCTCTGTTTGTGGGAAAAAAAGGACGTCAAATTCGTTTAGGTACAGCGTCGCACGACCGCGCAATTGTCCGTTAAATTCACGCAGTACCGAATCGCAAAATACCCCCTCGTCTTTTAGCAGCCAAATCCTCCAGGGCTTAAGTGGTTAATTGTCCTACATACAAAGTTTAAGCAGTGATTACAAACAATATGTCCAAAAATAAATATAATGACAATCAGTAAATCAATTCTAGTAAAAGTCATATACATATATGTGTAATAAGTGCTTGATGTGCAGTATGCTCTCAAAAGTTCTAAAGTGCTCAAAGGTGCTCCTTTAAATAAGATGGCCGCTTACCAAACAATGTGGAGCCTGAATTACAGGGATTTATAAGGCATAATATCCATGCACTGATTGGTAATTTTCATATCAAAACCATGTCTTAGTAATATGTTCCATAATGAATTGGATTGGATCATACAGGGTCTCCTCTCAATACCTCCTTAAACCGCTCACCAATGGGATCATATGTGGGAAGCAAGCAGGGAGAGACTCATAGTGAAATACAGCAGGATATTTTTTTATTAAAAAGGGTAATTCTACTTTCATTTAAGCAGTGCATATCAGACTAACAAAAAATTATGCCTTCGGCATGCGGTGACATCACACACACACTCTCTTCCTAACGTGTTTCCCCAAAACTGGCATCTTCTGGGGTTGGAACCCGACGGAACCCAGTAACGTCACACACACACTCTCCACTGACGCATTTCCCCAAAACTGGCATCTTCTGGGATTTGAACCCTCCAATTTGAAGCCTGATATGCACTGCTTAAATATAAGTGGAATTACCCTTTTTAATAAAAACATATCTTGCTGTATTACACTATGAGTCTCTCCCTGCTTGCTTCCTACATATGATCCCATTGGTGAGTGATTAAAGGAGGCTATGAGAGCAGACCCTGTATTATCCGATCCAATCAATTATAGAGCGTATTACTAAGATATGTTTTTGATATGAGAATTACCAATTGGTGCATTGGTTGTATGCCTTTTTGATCCCGGTAATTCGGGATCCACATAGTTTGGTAAGCGGCCATCTTCTTTAAAGAATCACCTTTGAGCACTTCACTTTTGAGAGCATACTGCACATCAAGCACTTTTTCCAGATACTGTATATATATATGTATATATATATATGTGGAAAAAGTGCAAATATATATATTTGTAATCACTGCTTCAACTTTCATCAATGTTTGTTTGCACTATTGACTATAATGAAAGATTTATATTTAAAGGGACAGTGTACTTTTTTTTTGAGGATTTGTTATTGGGCCAGTGTTGGGAATATATAAGGCTGCAGCAGTCCAATTAGGTTAAATTATTAATTTTTTTTAGTTGGGTTACATTGAGCACAAGAGTTTCTTTTACATAATACCTTATATATAGGTGTGTGATCTTGGTGCACAGTTGCATTTGTGCATGAGCATGGGGGGGGGCACTTTATTTGTTTTGTTAATTTTATTATTTTTTTAATTTTTATTACTTTTGGGTCACCTTTATTGCTATCAATAAGAAATAAGAATGCAAGAAATAAAAAACATCCCTTGTGATAGCATGAGCTGTGACAGGTACTCTTTACTTAGAGATCTGGGGTCTGTTGGACTCCAGATCTCTCCTCTGCCCTCAAAAGCATTTGTTCAAACCAAGATTGGTTTTATCAGATGCTTTGCAAGGCGGTAACTGCTTAAAAACAACAAACCAAGGATTTTGTCACTTCCGGTTTTGGTATGTTGTTTACAAGCCGTTACTGGAGTGTAAGGCTGGGTTAACACTGTCGCACAGAGTGGCTCACAGCAGGGGTCCGGTGCGTCCCTGTTCACCATCCCAGGTCTGATTTCATTTTGAATTTTTGACTGAATTCAGACCTGAAATGGACTAAAAGACGCACAGGACTCCTGTGCAATTCGCATCGGAGCGGCTCCAGAGATATGTGAACCAGCTCCATAGAGAGACGGTCACAATTTCCTGAAATGAGAATTGGATGCATGGAAACCCACATCTAATTCGCAATAATGTGAACCCAGCCTAATGCATTTATTAAAACTAATCCTAGTTTAAACAGATGCTTTTGAGGGCAGAGGAGAGATCTGTGGTCTTATACACCCCAGATTTCTCAGTAAGGAGTACCTGTCATTGTTCATGCTAGCACAGGGGATGTTGTTCAGCAATAAAGTTGATCCCCAAAAAAAAAAAAACAGAAACAGTGTAAAAAATACATTTTCATTCATAACAAAAAAGGGGAGGGCACAGATGTACCTCCCTTTTCTCTGTGTTGAGTAAGCCCGACAGAGATCAGCGGTCTCAGGCTCCCCGATCACAACTGAGAGCCTGGGAATGGCAGCGGGAGATGGGGCCTTTTTCTGTACCCTGTAAAATAGATTAGGTAGCTGTAGAGCTGCTTGGATCACTTTTACAGGAAAGCCCATCGCTGGTTCAATGCCAGCCATGATCCAGGTATCAATGCTTGTTCCTGAGGACATACAGGTATGTCCTAAGGACAGGAAGTGGTTACCCTACCAGAAAGTATACAGGAGTACCCAAATGAAACCCAGCCAAGCTCAGGGAGAACATGCAAACACCATGCTAATAGTGTCCTGACTGAGTTTCAAACCAATGACCCCAGTGTTGCAAGGTCGAACCAGTAAGCCAACGTCCTTTAGCTTTTTCTAAGGGTTTCTTCTGCAAATGTGCCATTTTAGTACTAGTGAAGTTACTCTTTAAGAGTCAATGTCTGATTTCAGTATATGCTGTAGATAGTGGCTAACATCTACAAACATATAATAATATAAATTGGTGCAAACTCTGTAAAACTGAATGTGTATACAGGATATCTTAGAAGTCTTTTTTTCATAACTTAATCTCTCCTTCAGAAGTTAGAGAAATATGTGTAAGCAATTAGTTCATGATAATTTTATAATACCACAAATCCATCAGAGGTGCTGAGTTACAAGGTTTTGACTTAAAACTGACTTTTTGGAGTTTAGAGAAGTTCATTGGAATATGGAAATTTCCTAATCTGTAGAGTATCGACTTGACTGAAATATTTCATTGTGGAAGTGTCAGTACTATTGCCAGTTGCCGGTCAGAATATTTAGCAGTGTGATGCGTATTTAAAGTTGAGGTGGATTTTCTTTGCATCAAACGAGTCTTTAATTCTAAATCTTCTTTAATATCAGATTTTGTGCTTTTGTGCTTAGCACCGCTAGGACTTTTACTTCTGTGTATATAATACTGTAAATTCCATCTGACACAGCACGTGCCTTTTGAGATATCTGCAACAGGAACATGTCATTAAACTTTCTTAAAGTGACTCTGACACCAAAAATCAATCAGTCCACAACAGTTCCTTATGGGTCTATTACTTCTCCAAAGTCTGGCTACTTTCTAAATCTAAGGTATACCATGTATTACTGGGACATTAAAGATGGCCATGAAAAGCCAATGGGCTGAACAAAAGAAAATAATAAAAAAAAAAAACAGATTTCTCCATCCACAAAAATTAGATGGATGGAGGAATCTCCCTGCTGGGATATTGTATTCTGATATTGGCACCCAGTGCTGAAAGAAAAATCAAATCAATTAATTGGCTGCAGCTGCTGATGAAGCAACATTTTTCAACATTTCCCTTCAAAAGAAGTGGATCAAACATTTTTACTGAATGCCAGTAGCATAGCTGTTACTGTAGTTCCAGCACTCCGACATTGGACCTTTGGATCTCAGCTCCTGCAGCTGGAGAGTTGTGTGCCACCACTCTCTCCTCTTGCTCAATTACTGAGCACTTTGTGTTATGTAAACCCATTCACAAAATACAAAGCCTCCTGTGAATGGACAGTGGAAGGGAGAGGTGGGCAGAGCAGCTGCTGTATGAGAAAGCAGCGTCTCTCCTGTCAGAGCACTGGGAGTATAGTGAAAGCTGTATTCCAGGCTCTCAGTAAAACTGTGATTGTAATACAAGAGATAATTCCACAAGGAAGCATGCATCTGCTTGGACTTAACCTAGTGTTTAGTAAGCCAGCACATGTTGGAAAATGTCTGGATTCCTGGAGTTCATTGTTAAAGCTGAACTCCAGACAGATATAAAAAAAAATTAACTCTGTAATCTTTGATACATTTGTAAATGTATTTTTTGATTCTAGTAGAGTAGGTACTTTAATTTGACCCAGTATAAGCCTCTTGCAATCGACCTTACAACAAAGCTTAGACTGGGAAAAGTAAAAACAGTGCATTATGCAAAGGCAGTGTCCATGCACAGGTTGGGGAAGAGCAAGCCTTTAAGTATTAATTAACAGTAAGTGTTAATTAAATACAGCAGAGAAAGTATCTGTTCCTGTCAGACAGTGCTGTGCAGCAGAGCTGTATAAATGTCAGGACCGGATGAACAGAAATACAACCCTTTTTGGAAGGTAAAAAGTTTCCTTATATGTATTTCATATGGGTATTACATTGTTTGCCTGGAGTTCAGCTTTCAACAAATGTCATATTACAAAAAGGAACTATATGTAATGCAATGAAACGTATTGTGCAAACAAGGACAGTCTAATGACTTCATTCTTGATTTATTGATGAATTGATTGTGCTGGAAATAACAAAGTATAACGTTTTAATGTAATCTCCACCTTTATTAACTGCCAAGAACTTGTACAGTAATCTAAACCTTTCTTCACCCATACCCCAACATTACAATTATATACCTCTAGGTAGAGTATTACAACATTTAATTTGTCATTGGTCATTCATACTCTTAGCTGTTATAATGAAAATGGGAATTTTACTAAAGATACTATATAAGTTTCAAATGCTCATAATATATTTACCTCTGGCGTATTTTAGAGCATTGAGGGTCATTATTTCAAAGTTTATATAATGGGGTAAACTGCCTAAGATCTCTAATGCAGTATTGACTAAAGCAAAAAAAAGGGTAGCTTGGCAGTGCCAGATTTTAAGAGGTGGGGATAACACACCCCCATAGGGGGGTACCCGATACCCATTCACTTGGGGGGTGGGATCTGGGGGCCCCCTTGTTAAAGGGTGCTTCCAGATTCTGATAAGTCCCCCACTTGCAGACCCTGACAACCACAGCCCAGGGTTGTTGGGAAGAGGCCCTTGTCCCCATCAACATGGGGACAAGGTGCTTTGGGGTGGGGGGGCAGTGTATATATAAGCAAGCATACTGTACATCTTATGTCATTGCTGTTTATACTTCTTTATTTATAATTCCCACCTATACTTTATTTGATTTATTTGACTGAGTAAAACAGTCCTCATTTTGCTAGGAGAAAAAGAAAAGAAGAAGAAGAATTCAACATCTGTTATACGTTTTTTTTACAATCTGATTGATGATTTGTAGGGAAACAAAATGAATAGTCTTTGTCAGCTTGTTTTGCAAGATCATTTGTCGTGTTGTGTATGAGAGATGACACAAGGAGGTGACAACTGTATTCAGCACAAAGACTACATTTGGAGCTATGAATTACATGTATTACAAATGCAAAGCGTCTTTTTTTTCCAGCTCTAAGCTGTTTGATGGGATACATGTGTATATAAATTCTGCCAGTGAGCAGTACACTTAGAGCAATAAGTTATTCAGTCAATAATAATGTTTTAAAAGACAATGGCAATACTATATCACATACATTTAGGTGGAATATCAAACTAGAAAACATCTTATTTGTTTTTATTATGAGTGAGATGCAAATTTTGTTATAACATTTTTTCAAAATCCTTGTTTCACATTACAGTTGTTGGTGAACACCTTGACGCCGACTCAAGGTCAACACATATATGTGGCCTCACTGGACTGGGCTTTTTTGCCTAGGGATCGCATTTATGCATTTTTGTCTTTTTGCTGGGACACAGCAAACTAGTGTGCTGCTGCACAGCACACTACCAGCACAGAGACCAGGGTCTCACCAAGACCCCAGGGTCCCGTAAAAACAATCAGGACCCGGAACACCCGGTTCCAGATCACCTTATCATTGTGGTAGCCTCTGACTGGCTACCACAGTGATCAGTCACTGTGAAGCCCGCCCCTGAGTTTCTTTCTCTGTGAATGGAGAGGAAAGATACATTGTATCTTCTCTCTCTCTCCTTGCAGAGAGAAGATAAAACTGTGTGTCAAATAAACAAATAAAAAAATAAATAAAATAAAGAAATAATACCTGGATCAAGGTTTGATCTAGGTCAGTGCCAGGGTTAGTGTTTGGGTCAAGAAAGGGTCAAAGGTCAGGGTCAGTATATTTTGGCCAGGATTTTATTTTTGGAATTAGTATTAGTGTCAGTTAGTGTGTTTGAGGTAGGACAAAAAAAAGCAAAATGCGCATTATTGTTTCTGAGCCGTACTACGGGTACAAACAACAAATAACATACACATATGTAGTATCACTGCAATCATCAGGAGCAGGAGAATTTATTTTAGGTTGTTCTTTGGTGCTAGGTTATGGTAGTAATGAGAAATATACAGCTAAATTATTTTTTTTTTAACTATTTTGGGCCAGTTTTCCTTTGACAATAATAATAAGTAAAAAAAAAAAAAAACAGGAGATGTCCATTATTATTTACCACCAAAAGATTTATCCTGTAAAAAGCAAGGTATAATCCACCTGGATACACAAAGTAGGTGTGATGTTATGTACAGTTTTACTAACACATGTCAAAGTTGCAAAATTGGGCAGTATTATGTTTTTCCTTTAGGTGTGAAGGGGTTAAAGTGACATATATATGGTTCAGCCTGTCAATAGTAATAACATAGCATGTATTGTGTATCTGAGACCCCACCCCTGCACTCCTGGCAGTGTTATACTGCGTGTCACACTCACAACCCCTGTAACTTTGATTTTTGTTGGAGAGCTTGATTCATCTTGTTAGTGTGGAGAAAATAGAAATAAAAGCAAGTCAAATAAAAAAAAGTACTTTATATATTGAATGCTCTCCTTACAAGCATAACCGCATAGAGTTACGAGAATACAAATATGTTTTGTGACAGTGGGCCTTTAAAGATTAAAAATGTACCAGTCATTATTACTGTTGTTGATTTCTTAGTTGCACTTTTATTAAACAGTCAATCTGTATATGATGTAATCAAGGCTTAGAATATAGTCATGCCCTCAAAGTCCAACTCCGGGAAACTTTAAAACTATCCCTTGCATTTTTTACTTTCTGCTATAAAACATTCCCAAAAAAACATTTACCGTAATAAAATAAATTTTTCTCATCAATTTAGGCCAATATGTATTTTGAATGAAAAAACAAAATTAAACCCGCGCTACACAACGTGAAAATTAATATAAGTGAGGTAATGAGCAGCTGCTACAGACTCTAAGAAAATTCTTAGGAAAATGTGATAAAAACGAATTTATGCAGCGCTAGCTTCAATAAAGTGATAAGTGCTGTGATATATAAACAATATTCAATAATTTATAAAGTGCATAAAAGGATCATATACACAAAGTGCTAAGTGCTAAAAAAATATGCAATATCCAATAAATTATAAAGTGCATGTATACACATAAGTGGTTAGATATACTCCAAAAGAATGTTCAATGCTTGAAACAAAAAGTCCTTAAAGTGATCCAATTAAGGTGCCAAGGTGCCAAAAAATAATTCAGGTGCTTGCAAAGTGACAAGGTGCCCCTCAAGGTTCCCCACTCACCAGATTGCAGATAAATTAAGACCTTCAAGATTATTGCACATTGCCCAGGATCTTTAAGGACCAGAACTTCTCCTGTGTAGCCTTCACACTTGTTGGGTCAGCTTCCGCCTCCACACGTTTCGCCGTCAATACAGCGTCTTCAAATCTTTGAAGACGCTGTATTGACGGCGAAACGCGTTGACGCACTTCCGGTTGCGGACCAAAACGAACGTCACTTCCGGTCAGGAACTTCCTGTGTGTGGAACGCACGCCGAGAGCGGCGCCGCACGAGTTCCTTGTACATGCTTTATCTTTTTACATGCTTGTGAGTACCCATCTGAATACCTTATTGGGAATAAAATTGTTTTAAACGTACTTCACCATGTATGGCCATTCTTTTGTTTAACGGTGGAGGCGGAAGCTGACCCAACAAGTGTGAAGGCTACACAGGAGAAGTTCTGGTCCTTAAAGATCCTGGGCAATGTGCAATAATGTGGGTGGCTGGCGGCCATCACCTCCGCTGGACCCACTGATTGGCTCCCCCTGTGTCCAATCACAGAGGTAGCAGTGCTGCACAAAATCATGTACTTGTACGTGATTTTGTGCAGCCAGGCCGCCCTGCTGCAGTAAATATGCGGTGGGCGGTCCAGAAGTGGGTAATTACTCGTCTCTAAGAGACACAGAAAAGACTACTAGACCGGTGCTCACAGTGTCTTTTCCCCACACACTCTAGTGGTCTAAGATCTTGGTGTCATCAAGACCAATGCAGTCCATTTCTGTAATGTGGATGAGCCCCTCCTCCTGGGGAGGAAGGGGGAATTGGGTAAATAAAAGTGCTTCAACCCTGTGTTTACAAGATTATTTTATTGTTGCTTTTCAAAATCTATAGTGATAGCACTTAAGACTGGTAGTCTGTCGGAATTATTTGTTTTTGCCTGTGAGATATTTTCTCCAACAGCTCCTTCGATAGCAGACCTCTGTTAGCCTTTCCAGCTACTGTAATGCTTATTCTCGGCTCATGCAGTTTTGTATGTACACTTCTGTGTCACGATGGGACAGATATCTGCTCCCCTATGTACCATTCCTTGTGTCTAAAATGCTTTCATTATGTTTTGCTTTACTTAAAGTGTTACTAAACCCACAACAGTAATAGGGCTCTTTCACACGGGCGATCCGATCAGATCCGCCTGTCAGTTTTTTAGGCGGATCTGATCGGATCCTCCATGCAGCTCTATGGGGCAGCGGATGTCAGCGGAGACACCTCCGCTGACACCCGCTGCCATCCGCATCCGATCCTGTGCGGGAAATCTGGACGGATGGAAACCCTGTTTTTCCATCCGTTCAGTAATTGGATCGGTTTTGATGAGAGCGGACAAGCGGTCCGCTCTCATCCGATCCCCCATAGAGGGCAGCGGGGGCTGAGACACCTCCCTCTCCGCTCTGCAAGCGGAGACGGAGCTGTCATCCGCCGGCTCAGCGGGGATCGCGGATCAATCCCCGCTGAGCAACACGGATCCGCCTACGGAGGCGGACCGTGTGAAAGAGCCCTAAAAGTCAGTATATGCAGTATAGCATGCTTGTTATAATTACTGTGGAACCTAAGGGGTAATTCTCTGCATTGTAAAAAAAAAGGCTGTTTGAGCTTGTATGCACAGATCTCCCCCTTCTTCCACTGTCCTCTTATAATTTCCTGATAACAGAGTCAATGGAGTCAGGCTGCACGTGCTCAGTTTGGTGTGTATTGCTAGAGATTTTTTTTTTTTCTTGGGAGAGTGCTTATGATCAGCACATGGCCAATCAGCACTGTCCAGACAGAGGGTCAGGGGTCTTGCAGCGTCATAGGGCAGTCAGAAAACTCCTCCTACAAGCTTTAACCAGTGCTTGGCTGGACACTGATAGAAGTCACAAGACTATATACTGCTATATACTGCTGATGAGAAAAGGTATTTAGCAGTTTATATTTACTAAATGAATTGCATTTCCATGTTCTGTGTACAGTGGGAGATCAGATATAGGGAGTGCAGGGTCCTGGGTTTAGTAACACTTTAAATACCAATAAACAAATTTGACAAATAAAAGTGTTTCTCCTCCCCCTATACAAAATGAGCAACACATTAACCCTTGCAGTGCAGGTGCAGCCCCATTTCAAGAAAAAATGTTAAAGTTTTCCAGTTCGGCTCTAACTTTATTTGATCCCTGGCCTTAGCAAACCTCTATTGGCCAAGACCTTGTATCATGTCCTATGGGTCAATTAGTTGATTCAGAAAAAAAGGGCAAATGCATGTCCACAATGTTGCTGTGTCTTCCCTATTGTTCAATGGTCAATGATGATGTCCAACACATAAAAGTGATTTTTTTTTTTTTTAATACCAAATATGTTATACTTACCTGCTCTGGTTTTGCCCAGATCCCCCTCTTCTGGGGTCTCTCCTAATGGCCCCTTCCTGCTGCCGAGTGCCCCCAAAGCAAGCACCTTGCTATGGGGGCATCTGAGCTGAGCCGCTGCTCTGTGCATCCATTCAGACATCGAGTCACGGCTCGGCCTGCCCTCTCTCTCTCATAATTGGTTTACTGACATTGATTGATAGTAGCGGAAGCCAATGGCACCCACTGCTGTGTCTCAGCTAATCAAGAGGGAGAGACAGCCGAGGCTCTCATGCAAGATCGCTGAATCTAGATGGGGCTCAGGTAAGTATTGGGGGGCTGAGGAGGGCTGTTGTGTTGTACACAAAGGTTTTCTTATCTTGATACATAAAATGCGTTAAATTAAAAATAACCTTCTGCCCTTAAGGTAGCAACAGGGACCCCTGGGAGAAGGGAAAATACTGAGCCAAAATGAAATGTAAAAGAAATGTCCATTTGTCCTCCTAATTGCAGTTTTCATATAGTTTTCATTCTCAGCTTTGTGCCAAGTTTACATTGGATAGGTTGGAACACTTTGTAAAAACTACTCACTGTAATTCACATTAGGCATTTAAACAGTCACAGATGTGTCCTTCCCTCCTACCACCCCCAAATTCCTCAAGGTATTCCCATTTTTTGTCCTAAAAGCATTCAGTATGGGTTTATGTCTACTTTGCAGATAACGGACATCTGTAGATAAAAACAACCTGTGCAAATTTGACCAAAATTGAATAATGTTTTTGCTTTAGGTGTAGACCATTTACATACCCCCATGAAGCCTGACCTGAAAACTCCCAGTACATTGCTAAGACATTGTTCAGCGTGGCCTAGCTATTGCTGTTCACCTTCACCATCATAGGAGTGAGCTCTTCATACCCATGCTTCATACCCCTGATCCATACCCCCTCACCTGCGCTTTCTCTGCCCTGATGCCCTAGCTCTGAGCTCAGAGTCTGAGACTTCCCTCATGTGATGGTGAAGGTGAGTGATAGCAGCTTGACTTCGCTTAGCAACATTTTAGCAACATCCTGGGAGTTCCTAAGGTCAGGTTTCATAAGGGACATAAATGGCTTACACCTATAGCAAGGGCATAATTCAACTTCAACAGCTTGTTTTATCTACATACGCCCCATATCTGCATATGCAGTTTTTGGTAAAGGTGAACAAACCCTTTAAGACACCTGTGCCTACAAGCCTTACACTAAGCTGTCCGAATGCACTTTACCACAGCTAAGCACATTGTCAATATGGTTAATGGAAACCCTGTTTTTAAAGTGATGGCTTGGCACATACAGAGCTTCCATTCTGAGCCAGCTGGTTGCTGTAGCAGTGAAGTTTGCCATTTTCGAAAAGCTGCAGACAGGTTGGGATCGCCTTGAACTTAGCTTCGACCCAAAGCTCATCCTGCTATATATGGCAAATACTTTTCACCCTGGATTTCACATTTTCTTAAAAATTTGTCAGGTTGGTATTTTTATGAATTCTTATATCCAGAAATCTAGCAAAAGAACTGTATTGAATATAATAGATTTATGTCAGCAAAATTTGGTTTAATTCTATGATTATATCCAGTTGCCATATCGACAATATGAAGTGCAGTGCTCAGTGCTTGTATAGCAGGTACTATGATTATTGTCTGGACATGTTCTAGGTATGTAATGTCTGCATTGTGTGTAGATTAAGACCAGATCAAGTATTCCAATCTTGTTGGTTTTAGGTATTGTCAAATGCCTATATAGAATGTTAATAAATAACATCACAAACACCTCAGTAAAGTTAAATGCAATGGGTAAATATCCAATTTCTGTATGGAGGGCTTATGCGCTGTTCATGATCATGCCCAATGGTCATATCATGTTTTTTGGTTTATTTTATTATGTCTGTATGGGATGTAACTGTTACAGTATATTATTTTTTTTCACACTTTGTTCACGATGGAAGAAATAGTATTATATAGTATGTCTATATAGATTACAGTGAAATTGGAATACAATAGAATTCTGACATCTAATAATCATCTTGTTGGATTGTGTAATATTTTGAGTCTGAAAAGAAAGTTAAAGGCTTTTTGTCATTTTTTCAATTGGAGTAATTCAATAAGGGCAGTGGTCTGTTTTCCATATAGAGTGTACAAATAATTCATCTTTATGTCCAATATTCAGTTCTTATTAGTTAGGGACAATGTGAGAAAGAATGCAACTAAATTATTTTAAGACTATATTCAAATGCTAAAGAAATGTAATTTCCACTTTTTTTATTAGGTTTTTTTCAACATGCATTCCTGTACAATGATTCCTAGTATCCAGTGTATGTGAATTGCATTAAATAGTCCAAAAGTTACCTTCACTCAACAGGGTTTTGTTGTATTGGACTGACACTCCAACCCATGTTTTTATACAGTATATTGCATCCATGAGTGGGCCTAACCTCTTAGCTGACAACTAAAACAGGGTCCTTAAAGGTCATTGGTCTTATTGAACAGTGGAATTACAGTTGTCAGGGCATGGCCATAATGTCATGGAAAGTCAGGTTGCAGCAACAAAGTCATTTAAAGATGGGCGTGGAAGAGGCTATTCTGCCTAATAACAATAATAGAATCGGTGCTTTTGAGCAAGTTTAAATGCTGTACCAGTTCATATTAAGTTTAATATTATTTTATTAATACTTCATTGTGACCATATTAGGGGTTAGATTATGATGGACCTTCAAAAAGTTCTATGTCTGCAAAGCACATAATAGAGTTATGTTGTTATCATTGTTCTTTTTCACTAGAGTTCTTTATTCTTAACTGCAGCCAATCAGAACAAAACTTGACAGATATGACTCTAGCAAAATAATTCTAATAAGTTCTGTTATTAAACAGTAGGTAAGAATTAGCAGTTAAAGAGGAAGTAAACTTCCATGGATTGTTTGTACCTATAGGTAAGCCTATAATAATGCTTACCTATAGTTACAGTAAATATCTCTTAAACATGCACCGTTAAGAAGATATTTACTGTATATGCCGCTGATGACATCCCGTGGTGATGTGCGGATGCGACGTCATGCGGCTCCGGCCAGTTAAGACAGCCAGGGACCGTGGACCCGGAAGGAAGAGGGGCGAAGATAGATGCGGCCTCCAGCGATGCATATGAGCACATTATGCCTTTACTTTGCAGGTCAGGTAAAAGAAAAAAAAGGAAGAGTTTACTTCCTTTTTAAGAGCTAAAGTGATATTTTTTTTTTTTAAAGGACTTTAAGCAGCTGATTTTATTACTACTTGAGTATTCTGCTTCCTCCTCTTTAAATCTTTACCTGTGTTCCAGATGAAGCTGATGCCATGAACACTACTCCAAAATTTCTGTTTCAGTGTAGCGCTTTTCTCTTGCGGCATTTTATGCACTAGGGACTATGTAGGGACTAGAGTTATGTCACTATACACTGTGTGCATCTATAGAAACACACATCCCTGTAGCCTAGGGTGGCAGAGCACCCTTCTACTCCTCCCCCTTTTCCTCCCTCTCCTTTCTCTAAGCTAACAAAATGGCTCAAAACTGCACTGTTCACTGTTAATTGTTTGCAGCTTTAAGATAGCAGGAGCCAGCAGTAAGTGCTGGGGTAAGAATTTTAACAAATATTTTAATAGGGAATGTTAATTTTATTGTGCTCAATGCTTTAAGCTAAAAACAAATGCCTGGAATTTAATTTCACTTCAAGGTCTCTTTATCATATATTCAGTAAATAGGCAGTAGTCAGTTGGCTAGAAGAATTAGTTCAAGGGGTATCATGAACAGATTGTTTTTTATTCTTACTTCTATACCAATTTTATATATTCTTTTTTTTCACCATAAAAATACTAATGAAAGATGTAAACTATAACAGACAAGAAAACATTGCCATACCTTTAGATCTTGAGAATGAAGAACACCGTAAGGAGATGAGAATCTGTGGCACACATAGTGCAAGTGCCACAAGTTTAAATTACACTGCAATATAGGGCTTGGTTTAATAGAGCCAGAGCTTACAAATAATATACACCAAACATATTATGCTGCACTCCTTGTGCTCAAAAAATATTCCTTTATTACAGTAGTACAAATGAAAGTCTTACAGAGATGCATATCCCTCAGGACAATAATACAGCAATATAGTCTGTCTAGATCTATGGTCACTGTTACCTGTGCAGTTGATTAAAGTGGCACAAGTCGGGTTTACTAATTCTTTCCAACTTCTTAGTGAGCATGGGAAAGGATCAGCCAAGTTCTATCAACGGTTTTTCAACAAGTTGGAAAATGCCTTTTTGTGAAACTATTACTTTCTACATGATAAAATAGGGAAAAAATAAATAAATATATAATTCCAGTAGTGCAGGGATGGTGGTATCCTCTCACTGCCACTTAAATTACACGGGAAAGAATGAACATAAATACAAATGAAACTGTAGAAGGGATGGTAAAATAATCACCCCCCACTCAATGGTCATATGCATGAACTTATGTGTAACATTTAAACACAAAATAAATTCAAAGTAAACAAAATTGGACAAAATCATCAAAAAGGTCCAATAAAGTCCATAAAAGGCCCATAAAAGACAACGAGCGAAGCATCCAAGGAATGATACATGATGTGAAGTGAGATAATGGGTCACCGCTCTCTGCCACCATCGTGTCCGGGGAAGATCTGAAATGCACACTCACCAAATAAAGTTGCTTACCCACTCTCGTGGTTAAGCTAGAAGGCATAGATCATAAACACATCCAAATGAATCACCATGGACAGCACTTCTATAGATGTATGCAGAGCCGCAGCACTCCTGAGGAATATATGTTAGAAGCAAATAAATCCACAAAAAAGGATCCGAGGATACTTGGAGCCGTCACTGGGAAGTAGATCTACACTCTCCCTGGGTACTTCTCTCCAATGCTCACCATTAGTATCTCCTTTAGCAAATCATCCTAATATGTAAAGATTGATTCCAATCAGTATCTGTTCTGTAGATGCTAAGTAAGACACCCTTGCTGAAACCTTTGAACAAGGAGATTTTCTGAGTTGCATCCTGCAGGAACAGCCATGGTCTGCAGAGAGCTTCCAAAGCTTTCAATGCTTTTTTTGACTGGGATACCTAATTTTTTATTAAGTCTTAATATGCCTGAATTGATCAGTGAACGTAGCAGCCACCAGATCAAAAATCTTAAGCAACATAAAAAAAGGTAAGCCCTTAACTTCATATACATTTTCCAGGAGCAAAGCAGTTTCATAATAGAGTTTTTTTCCCCAGCACCACACTACAGTATCCTAAAAAAAATATATATAAAAACAGAGTGCACAAAATATCACACTCCCAGCACCCACTTCCAGTACATGAGCACTTGAATAAGCAACAAATAGAAAGAGACTAGTCTGATATAAATATTATATATATATATATATATGTATATATATATATATATATATATATATATATATATATATATATATATATATATATATATATATATATATATATATATATACATTTAAATATTGTTCAGTGCCTAGAAAGTAAGTAGCTTGGTTAGGCTGCAATATAAGAGGGAGAGACGTGGCAGGTTTTATCTTGAAATAAGCGCTAAGTTGTATTATCTGAGAGACAATAGCCACAAATATTTTGAGTGCCAGAGAACTGAAATAGGTTTCAAATTTTGAGGCAAAGCAGGGTTTATTACAATGCAAACCTTAGAAATTTGGCAGCTGAGGTCCAGCTTTGAACACATTATATGGCACTTTTACAGTGCCAAAGCACCAGAATAGGCAGGGGGAGATGGAAGGAGGTGTTAACAATGGCAGGTATCATCTTTTAAAGGGGGAGTGATGACAATTACAATTTGAATCTATAGGATCAGCGGCAGGTAATGCATAGGTATTGGAATTGCAAGACTGAAAGACTGGTCCATTTAATTGAAAATGAGCCGGTCCACACTTTTAAGGGAACCGGCAGATTTGTCTCCGTAGTAAAACCTCCTGTTGCCCTGATGGCAAGCAGGGCATTCGTTTTGACTCATTGTACTCAGTAATCATTTGGTATAGGCCCACACTGCAGAGCTCTGGACTGGCCTTGGGGAAAGTAGTGTCCTGTACCTGTGGGCACCAGAAGGATAAGAAGAGCTGCTCCATCCAGTCCTCTGTAAACTACCCCTGGACAACAGTCTACCACGCTATTGTTCTGCCTCTTGCTTAAATCTTTCCTGCTCCTCAATTGGTGGCATCTATGGACAGCCTTCCACCTCATCATCCACCCTCTCCTCATCTCCGAAGCCACAAGGCTTCATCTACTAGGACATCACTGCCACTTGCTGCTCTCTGCCTGATGTCCTTTCCTGCTATATTCATGGTGTTATCTTCCACACCCTCAGTATTTGAAGGGAGAAGTGCTTATGTATGACCAAGATCATCTTTCTACAGAAAGTCAGCGAAATAATTTTACCAACTCCTCATTGCCACTTTGCAGAGCTATGATGGGATTAGCAGAAGGGTAGGAGTAGGAAAAAGAGGGCGCAGTAGCCACAGATGCAGACAACTGGCTGCTCTGCATATGTAGTAGAGAAGGAAGAAGAGGAGGACTTGGTCAGCCTTACGACTACCTTCTAAGTGTGTTGTGGCTGTATAGCACAGCCACTCTGAGATAGTATAGGCAGATATTATTTGCCTTTAGATGGTGCAGCCTGACCAAAGCATTGTCCTGCCCAACCTGCTTGCCCACTGCTACTTCCACATTCAGAACCTCTGCCTCTCCCCTTAGGCATACCTGATATTTTTAGTAAAGGGGCTTGCCTTAATTTAATAGCAATTATGGCAATAGGGGGGACAAATGTGTGGTGATTTGGTGTATACTACTTTAATGCACAAGCATGTGGTGATGTGCTACAAACAAATGGCAGTTTTGCCCATGCTGTGTCTTGCAGACCCCGAAAAAAAAAAACAGCAAATAGTAAATGAATAAGATCATAAAAATAAAAATGATACCTTCTTCCCAAAAAATAAACACTAAACTCCAAGCCAGCTTATTTTTTGGATATGAAATGGATAAAGATAAAATAAAAACAAAACATAAAACTCAATAAACTTAAGAAAAGACTGTCAAGTTTGTGTGTGTTGTAACCCATCATACTGCAATTCACAGTAATATAGTAAAACATCGGTCAATATTGTGTCATATAGCAACTAACTCTCCCTACGCAGGCTGTCAGCTCCCCTTAATCTACTGACAAAAGGCAGCTGATGAGTAACCATTTTGGCTACTGGCAAATTTTCTCTCTAATTTGCCACGACTGTAAATTTTGAACTTGCTAGATCCGCTGTGAATCCATGATGGCAACAAACTTGAACTTTATCCCTACTTCTGACTTTTGACCCTTCACTGTACTTGGACACTGAAAATATTATTTGAAGTGACAACCTTTATGCTAAATGTAATATTACATTATCAATTTCAGCAACTTTAAATACTTGTCATTGTTTTGTCTAAACCAGTGAACTTGTCTATGTCAAAATGCTTTACTTAGGGAATAGATTTCCTTTAATATAAGGATATAATTTAAAGGGTAACTCTACTTTCGTGGGGAAAAAAATATCAAATAAAGAAAAAATAATATAGCGTGCACAATTGTGTCATGAGTCATACTGTTGTTGAATGTTATTCAAAATGACCTTTCCTTTTCAATTTGCAGCTCTGTAACTTTCTGAAAATGCAATGCAATATGGCTACCTGAAGGTGTTCTGTACACAGAATGTACTGAGCATACCCCAGAAACATAATTTCCCTCTTGTGTGATTGGCTTACCAATTTTCCTAGAATTCTACACTAAGATAAAAGTCAGATTTCTGACATCCCCTGCAACACAAATTTCATTTTTGGCGAGATACTCCCAAAAGGAACATGTCTAAACGGATGCAGGGTCTGCAGCTTACCTTATTAGAGCCCTGCAGCTGCTGCAGCTGATTACTAATTATAAAACCACTCCCATTAGACTCACCCAGCACAGAGGCACAGAGAAACAAACAGGGATTCCTTCAGAATAACAAAAGGTAGGAATCTGCAACAACATTTGTTAAAATTCTTGCTATGTACAGAGATCACTGAAAGGGGAATGTTTTTTTCTCAACAAAAGTGGAGTTACACTCTGAAGAAGGAGCTGTTTAGTTTAAGCCTTTACCATTATTTTCTACTTGGTGATATATTACCAGCTTTGTATAATGTATAGGGGTTCCTCAGCTGCAGAACGCAACTCAAGACTGAACTCATAATGATAATTTATAGACTATTGTCTCTCATTTCATGTTAAATTCATGCTTTAATAAGAACCTAACTGTGCAAGACGAAGGGATGAATAATCTGCAAGCAGTTTGATAAATATAATCTGCATTTAAAGTCTGATTATCATAACTCTTTAAACAGAGCGTGCATTTGTAACGATTTGCATAAAATAAATGCTGAAAATTAGATTTTGTTTCTACTTGTTTGATATCACAGTCTGTACTTCCTGTGTTATTAATTATTCATTGCTTTCACAAATTTACAGCTGGCATGTGTTTGTATATATACAGTATATATATATATATATATATATATATATATATATATATATATATATATATGTATATATATATATATATGTATATATATATATATATATACACACTTTTTTTTTTTACAAGACAGGCTGTATACATGTGTATGAACTGTATATAGGGGAATGCATACTGTGTACATATTAACAGAGAATTACAGTCAGGATAGCTATCACCATAAAACTACAGCTGGTGACAGATATCTGAAGACAATCAGACATGGATGTTTAACAGAATAGGTAATTGACCAAATGATTAGACAGGGAGTAACAGTAAGGGCTCATTAACACATACATTGTCTTCACTATTTGACAGGCAGTAAAGAAGCAATATATCATCTCCTGACCGCTTGTTTTATGCCTTAAAAGCCTACACCAATGTTCAGCAACAATATGCAATATGTAATAGGTCACGTTAGATGGGTGGTACTGCCCCGCCAAATGTGACAGGGGTATATTAATACCACTTGGTTGCCTTTGTAGCTTAAAGGGGTTGTAAAGTAAGAAGGTTTTTTTATCTTAATGCATTCTATGCATTAGGATTAAAAGCCTTCTGTGGGCAGCAGCTCCGTTCAGCCCCCCTAATACTTACTTGAACCCTTTCTCTAACCAGCAATGTCCACAAGTACCTCAGCCGTCCGGAAGTCTCTCTCCTGATTGGCTGAGACCCAGCAGCAGCACCATTGGCTACTGCTGCTGTCAATCGAACTCAGTTAGCCAATCAGGAGAGAGAGTGGTGGGGCCTAATGGCAGCTCCTTGTCTGAATGGACACACTGAGCTGCAGCCTGGCTCTGGTGTCCCATAGCAAGCTGCAGCGGCTGCCCTGTGCAAAACCAGTACACATAGCAGGTAAATATAACATGTTTGTTTTTTTAATAGAAAAAAAAATAGACTTTACAATTACTTTAACCTCCCACTCGGGGTGGATTTTTCAGTGCAGGATCGGTAACCCCGAGTCATGCTTGGGGTAGATGTGCAGAGAGCGCAGCGATGTTCTCTTACCTTCTCCTGGCGATCCAGCGATGATCTCTCATTGCTGTGACCGCCAGCCGAGAGTCCCGCCGCTCCTCCGTCCTCCGTCGGTGTGATGACTTCCTAGTTCCGTTCCCTGCAGCAGCAAAAAAAAAAAAAAATGTTGCACAAAACACAAACACATAACACATAACACATTTTATATTATATATATATATATATATATATATATATATGCATATATATATATATATATGTATATATGGATATATATATATATATATATGCACACACACACACACACACATATATATATATATATATATATATATATATATATATATATATATATACCTATATACACACACATATATATTATATAATAAAATTATATTATTGATTCGATTATAATTCATGCGTTTGTGTTTCAAATTTATCACATCTGGGATGTCTACTAGAGTCTTATTTTGGTCAGGTTTAAGTCAGTAATTACTAAGAATTGTAGGCCTATAATACATAACGCCAAATTTCCATGAAAAGAATTGTACCGCTTTTGGTACAGAATTCCTGACAGAATCATACCGCCAGGGAGGTTAAGGAAAGGTAAGGAGGTAAAAACGCAGGTCAACCACCTGTTTCTACAGCAGCCTTTTTTAACCAGGGAGCCAAGGCACCCTGGGGTGTCGTGAGGTTTTTCCAAGGGTGTCTTGGAAAAAGGCCTAAAAATTGCCCGAAAATTGTATACAAACCAGCATAGAGATGAAGCCTGCCTTTTAGTTACACAAAACCACAGGTTTTCATTGTGCACCATTACAATCTTCTAGCTGCCGGTGTCCTAAAGACCAATGTCATAATCAATTGATAAGGGGGTGTCAGTCGCCTGCATAGCATCCTTGTCTGACCCTCCCCTACCCCTCTCCATCAGCATTGTGGTCACATTAGCTGAGTGATAGAGAAAAACTGAGAGATAAGAGAAACATTGGAATACTAATCAGTACCAGTTTGTAAAGTATATTTGCTTCGGAAGAATAAATCACCTCTAATGTTGGGTGTCCTACTTGTGTGGATGTTGCTGCATTATGTAAAACTATTAGAATCATTTTTACATTTTAGAATGGGGCACCCTTTAAAAATTTGTGCCTTGACTGAAAAAAGGTTGAGAAACACTGTTCTACAGTCCGCCAACCACAAATTTAAACTTAGCCTAACTAAGCCTAGTTTAGCTTAACTTGCAAAGTTGGAGGCAATAAGGCAAAACAGGTTTAGGATGACATACAAACACTACAGAGTAAAATAAAACAGGTTGATGATGGCAAAAACATGTATACACTGCAGGGTCTGATTATGAAAGCTGCACCTACATATACTGTTTACCACAAAGTCTTTGTAACCAAATAAGTGTAACATGGGGCTACATAGCATAGCATACCCCCAATAAATGTCTGCTCACATAACCTGGATTATAGGGCAAACCCTAATGCATTAATACTGTATGTGGCTTTGGTAACTAAGGTGGATTTACAAAACTGAGCAAAGCTAAAGACAGCTATTTAAAAAGTCATGTTAGCACTAGGTTGCTTCTATATTGTCTTGAAACATAAATACATTACCCATCTTCTCCACTCCAGTCCATTTGTCTCCTATTTATTCCTCTCCTTTTGCCACACCTCCCATCCTCTCCACACTTTTTACCCTCTCCTTCTCTCTTTAGAAAATGACAGTTGGAGTATGAATATCTGGTCATTGTGGTTTAACATAAAACTGTTTTTTGATCATATAATGAGAGAGCAGCAATTTTATAATTACAGTAATGGAGATAATCTATTATGGGTAACAATAAATGCTATTTTTCAAAAGCCAATTACTATAGTTATTCTGAATCTTGTATTACATGTCTCAAACTGACTTTTATGTAAACTGAAAGTGAAGAGTGTAGGACATAGTGGTTACATTAAAAAGCAAGAACTCAGCTTTCTAGTCATTTTAAAAGACGCAAACTGACTGGTATCCCAACATTACGTAGATTGAGTACTAACACATTGGCATTGGGAGCACTATTTGTAATTTCATGGCATATGTTTTGTGACACCAGTTATTGTGTACTGTATGAGTATCCAAAACATTTTTATTTAGTCTGGGATAGCCTACAAAATGGTTAGAACAATTCATAGTTTTGATCCGTATAAATAGGCCACAAGGGCCAAAGAGCGGAAAGAGCAGGACTTTTTACGATGCCAAAGCAAAATATACAATTATGCAAGAAAAATCTTTTTATAAAATAATGAAAATTTTATTGGTAACAGACCATATTAAAATAACCCCAATAATAGGGGTATATAGAAAACACATAAACCCATGTATCATGCCACAACATAGACTTAACAATATGGATACACAGCAGGGTGCAATCACAGTGTTTATAATCCAAGGCCCCTTGGACAATAATCACTGGGATTGCTTTTGCTGTGCATCCATATTGTTATGTCTATGTTGTGGCATGATACATGGGTTTATGTGTTTTCTATCTACCCACTGGTTTACAGAGGAGGGTATTACGTGTACTGCTCTAATGGACACTCCAGGCACAGGTCAGGGTAAACAATTGGTAGAGAGGTGCAAAAATACTTTGGGATCTAGCAACAGTGGCCACTTGCCAACAAGAAATAGGCCCTAATTCTGAGGGCTCAGGGTCACCCTAGAGCAAAGGAGTTCAAGGGCAGCCATAAGCATGGTCTAGGCTGCAAAAAAGAGAAGGAAAAATAAAATGGAGAAAGAAGTAAGGATCAAAGTAGAGAAAAGAGGGGGGGGTGAGGAGAAGACCTACAGGAGGGGGAAGTAACAAATTAGTTCTTAGGAGAGACCCAGGCTGTTTTGATGGAAGGTTGGGAGAGCATAGGACCACCAAGGTGACCATTTAGAGTGAAAATCATTTAGAATACTTGACATTTTCTCGTTGATCATAGGATCAGTTAAAGTGCTATTCACCATAGCAAACGGAACAGAGTTTTTTTTCCCAAGCTCTGGTTTTTACCCGTTTAGCAGACTATAATCAAATAAGATGTCAGTTTTTGTTTGTATGAGAACAAGCCCTGAATCAGGCAGTGCAACAAGGTGGTTCTCAGTTTATTCTTATTCGACTCCTTTGCAATTTCCTTGTTTCTACCTACCACAGTTGATGCACTTTATGTACTCTTTTTTCCAACAACCCTCTTAGTTACTATATGTCACATCCTTCTGTAGCTATACCACTCTATGCCTTATTTTGGGCTTTACCAGATAGCCAGTGGAGATTGTATGCTGCAATATGTAATTGCCATTGTCACCATAGATATGTGATAGGTGTAGCGCTAATCAAATATTATACAGTCAGTGTCCATATCAAAAAGGGTGAAACCAAAGAGAGTGTTTATATATTAAAATAATTTTCTGTAAGTGGTAGAGGGCCCATCACCAGCACCCAATTATAAAGCCTCTTACCAGATCATATTGACCCTCATTACAAAGGTCACCATAGACAGCAACTCCAATATACAGCAAGTGGGGCCGTGAGGTCCTCCCCATGTTTACCCCGTGGTTACTCTAAATGCTCCAGGTGGTGCCATCACGTCATACAGGAAAAAACACCTCTCATAGTGTAGTATGCTCGCAATAGTTTATTAAAAAGAAGTATAGCAACTTACATTTGAAAAAGTGGTCAACAGCACAACAGTCGTTTGTATGCAGACGTTTCCCATCCACAAACGCTGGTTAACAACCAACAAGATAACTCAGCAGGTGGCCCTGTCGGCTTCCTCCTGCCCAACATCCTTTAATTGAAAAATGAAAGAAGCCTGGTGACAAATTGTAGGCCACCCCCGTTAACTATAGATACCACACCTGCGTGTGTAGGCTTTTAAATGATTTCTTGTTGAGACATCTCAAATTGATATTATATTGTTATCTGTCTTACCGCAATGTCAGCATTTACGATACGAGCATAGCTGTCACCAAGTAGCTCAATTGTTTTGTATCATTTGTGTTTCTTTCTTTTTGAAAAATAATAAAAACGATTGAAAGTAAAAATTGTAGGACAAAAAGCAGCCATATCCAATCAGCTCAGACACTGTTCAGGAATTTTAACAGCTAGCAGGGACAGCAATCAAAATATGTTTGGCACACCAATTTAGCATGGATCGAAAAAACTGTTAGTCTGGCTAAAAAAAAAAAAAAGCAAAGTGGCCAGCTCTAGGGGTTGAGCTGTGCTCAAGCATAGTTAAAACACTTAGTACATCCTTAAAGTCCCACTCTAGGCTAAAAAAAATTTTTACGATTGCTCCCTCCCACTAAGCCATCTTACTATGCATTTTTTAAGGAGTGGGGCTGTAAAGTCTACCTTCGAGTTTAACTTCCCCTTTAAATAGTTTGTTTGGGCCAAGCTAGTGCAAACAAACAATTTATTGCACTTAAAGGTTCACTTGCTGGGAATGCTGTATTACCTGTATGTAGCCTCAGCTAACACACTATATATATATAGTATACAACGCTGTGTTCCAGCAGTAGGTCTGGGACTTCCCATCCCACTCCCTGAACAAAATAGAGTCAGGCTGAGTGCTGCTCAGCCTATAACAGGGAGTTTGTATTCTTTGAATGATTATAAAGCTTCTTCTAATTGGCTGAGACTGAGTTTGTAACGTCATCTTTCCAGCTTTCTGTCTCAGCCAATCAGAGGAAGCCTTGTATTCATTCTTAGAATGCAAAACTTCTTATGACTGAATGAGCAGCACTCAGCCCAACAATATTTTGCTCTGGGAGTAAGACGGGAAGTGTTTGGTTTTGTATTTTATCTTTTAATTGGTTAGTCGGTTTTTTTCATATTTTTGGATGGCGTTCTGCTTTAAATGAAGTAAGCTATTTACCATGAGTTATATCACTATTCTTTCACATTCCTTGTTTTATTTGACAAATGTAAAGGTTGGAAAGAAAACAGAATGGTTTATACTGGGGCCTAATTTCAAAAGAAGGTTAGTATTTTGATAAATTCTTTTTTTTTTTTTTTTGTTCCCACTACCGATTGCATTGAAATGTAGTACTTTTACTTCTCATCTTCTTGAGTCTGAAACCATCCTATTGAGCCACAGACACAAAAAATAATTCCATGAATGGTTCTCCTTAACCTTCTTTGTCAGCGTTTAGTGTTGTAGAGTACTGAAAAGTAAAGTGCTCTGCCTTTTATTGTAGCAGTTGTGCGTTTTCCTTCTATCTATAGCAGAAAACATTAAAGGAGCTTTGGTGCAGTTTAAACAAGAAGGGAAACAGGAGAGCACTTTGTAACAAATTTTATATAGTGCTCTGAGCTTCAGACAATACCCCTATTCTTAAATAGTACTGGCAAGCATTGATAAATCTATAGATTATTTAGTTGTGAAAAGCGATGCTACAGATATATAACATTTCTGATTGTGAATTCAGAATGTACTCTAACTGGAACTAAAGGAATTAAAAGGCATATCCAGCTATAAGTGTTTCCCATTTCTACTGCTTCTCCTAATTATTAGGAGTGGAATGACCTTCTATATTCTACTGGTGGTCCTCCTGTAAACTCATTCTTGTTTTCCTAATTTTTACAGGCTAGACAAATATAATATGCAAAGAGATGAAATACTTTCCATCCCCTTTCCAGGGGAGAATTTCACTATCTACGAATTTCACATTAGGTTCTTTCCTTTGGGCTCGAATAATCACAGTCCTCATAGTATTATTATTATGTTTGAGCTTTTATGTCTTTAGACCCCAAATGTATAATGGCACATATCAATGCTTTACCTATCTCTCACCTCATGTTAATGTTACACCTCATAAGTTTACATAGTGAAGTACAAAGAGGACGTATAATCACATAAAGCTAGGGAGGATTGAAAAAGATCTGGTCTGATGTTTCAAAATGCTTCATGAACATGACCTCAGTGGAATCTATCATTTGTGGTTTGTGTCCAAGAAGTATTCCATTTTATTCCAGAGTCTTTGGTCTTTTACACACTTTATTTCACATCATGATCCATAAATACCCATGGATTGTAAAATAGAAAACCTTCCTTAAATACAATAAAAACTAGTCTCCTCTGCCTTTTGGAAGCTAAGCAGGACATACAGAAGACTTGGAAAAAGGCTAGTATGCACTTTGGTTAAGTAAAAAAAGAAAACAATATACACAAGGAAGCACAATCCAAAAACCTAAACATTTGGAAAACCAGGAGGCATTATGACTAGTGTTGAGCGAACACGGACTGTATTATTCGTGTTCGTACCGAATAATTGGATTTTTTTTACCCGAACACGGACACGGACACTTTACTGTATGTTCGGGTAAAAATCCGTGTTCGGTCGTTTTATTTCCGGGTTTTGCATGCTTTGGCGCTCTTTTCATGGCGGGCTTTCAACAGCCAATCAACAATCGTTTAACTGGTGTGCCTTAAGCCATCCCAGCCATGCCTGCAAATGTCTTAGTAGCTGTGATTGGCCGTCTGAAGCATGTGACCAAGTCTTTATAAGTTCGAGGCAGCCGCCGCAGCAGCGTCATTCTGCTGCTTAGCTAAGGGACAGAGCACACATCAATGTGCTGGCTGCTGATTAGGGAAAGATAGGCAGGAAAAAACCATTTGTGTCCGGATAGAATTGAGGGACAGGTCGGAGTGTTTAGGCAGGGCGAGTTGTAGGCATTTTAGGGATAGAGTCTGCTGAATTATAGGGTCAGTGTCTTCTACAAACTACAATCGATATTGCTGTGTGGGGGGTGGGGTGAATCTGCACTCAATCCTGATCTACGATCTCTTCTCAATCCTGTTAGGGACAGAGTCTGCTGAATTTTAGGGAAACTGTGTTCTACAAACTACAATCGATATTGCTGTGTGGTGTGGGATTGGAGATAGGCAGGTGTCAGTGATCCACATCCATTTTTCTGTGTGTGAGCTGCAGTGAACACAATCTTTTTGGGCTGCAGTGAACACAATCTTTTTGGGCTGCAGTGAACACAATCTTTTTGGGCTGCAGTGAACACAATCTTTTTGGGCTGCAGTGAACACAATCTTTTTGGGGTGCAGTGAACAAAATCTTTTTGGGGTGCAGTGAACACAATCCTTTTTGGTGTGCAGTGAACACAATCTTTGTGGGGTGCAGTGAACAAAATCCTTTGTGGGGTGCAGTGAACACAATCTTTTTGGGGTGCAGTGAACAAAATCCTTTTTGGGGTGCAGTGAACAACATCCTTTTTGGGGTGCAGTGAACACAATCTTTTTGGGGTGCAGTGAACAAAATCCTTTGTGGGGTGCAGTGAACACAATCTTTTTGGGGTGCAGTGAACACAATCTTTTTGGGGTGGAGTGAACAACATCCTTTTTGGGGTGCAGTGAACAAAATCCTTTTTGGGGTGCAGTGAACAAAATCATTTTTGGGGTGCAGTGAACACAATCTTTTTGGGGTGCAGTGAACACAATCTTTGTGGGGTGCAGTGAACACAATCTTTTTGGGGTGGAGTGAACAACATCCTTTTTGGGGTGCAGTGAACAACATCCTTTTTGGGGTGCAGTGAACACAATCTTTTTGGGGTGCAGTGAACACAATCTTTGTGGGGTACAGTGAACAGAATCTTTGTGGGGTGCAGTGAACACAATCTTTGGGGGGTACAGTGAACACAATCTTTTTGGGGTGCAGTGAACACAATCTTTGTGGGGTGCAGTGAACACAATCTTTTTGGGGTGGAGTGAACACAATCTTTTTGGGGTGCAGTGAACACAATCTTTGTGGGGTGCAGTGAACACAATCTTTTTGGGGTGGAGTGAACAAAATCATTTTTGGGGTGCAGTGAACAACATCCTTTTTGGGGTGCAGTGATCAAAATCCTTTTTGGGGTGCAGTGAACACAATCTTTTTGGGGTGCAGTGAACAAAATCCTTTGTGGGGTGCAGTGAACAGAATCTTTGTGGGGTTCAGTGAACACAATCTTTGGGGGGGTACAGTGAACACAATCTTTTTGGGGTGCAGTGAACACAATCTTTGTGGGGTACAGTGAACAGAATCTTTGTGGGGTGCAGTGAACACAATCTTTGGGGGGTACAGTGAACACAATCTTTTTGGGGTGCAGTGAACACAATCTTTGGGGGGTAGAGTGAACACAATCTTTTTGGGGTGCAGTGAACACAATCTTTGTGGGGTGCAGTGAACACAATCTTTGGGGGGGTACAGTGAACACAATCTTTTTGGGGTGCAGTGAACAACATCCTTTTAGGGTGCAGTGAACACAATCTTTGTGGGGTGCAGTGAACAACATCCTTTTAGGGTGCAGTGAACACAATCTTTGTGGGGTACAGTGAACAGAATCTTTGTGGGGTGCAGTGAACACAATCTTTGGGGGGTACAGTGAACACAATCTTTGTGAGGTGCAGTGAACACAATCTTTGTGGGGTGCAGTGAACACAATCATTGTGGGGTGCAGTGAACTCAATCTTTGTGGGGTACAGTGAACACAATCTCATACTTCTGAAGATTTGAGGGTGCTGCCTGTTCCATACTCCCCCTACTCCTCATCTAGCCTTTTAGGGGTACAAACAATAGTAATTGGGGCCTAGTGTGGTTGTGTACGTGTGATATACATACACTTTTTTTGGATCATATTTTCTATTCCGCTATTTAATCAAAAACCTTTGGGGATCAGTTAAATTGGGGGATAGTCTGTGTTGGTACGTGTGAGAGAGATCCACCTTTCCAAGTTGTTGGGGTTCATCTCATACTTCTGAAGGTTTGAGGGTGCTGCCTGTTCCATACCCCCCCTACTCCTCATCTAGCCTTTTAGGGGTACAAACAATAGTAATTGGGGCCCAGTGTGGTTGTGTACGTGTGATATACATACACTTTTTTTGGATCATATTTTCTATTCCGCTATTTAATCAAAAACCTTTGGGGATCAGTTAAATTGGGGGATAGTCTGTGTTGGTACGTGTGAGAGAGATCCACCTTTCCAAGTTGTTGGGGTTCATCTCATACTTCTGAAGGTTTGAGGGTGCTGCCTGTTCCATACCCCCCCTACTCCTCATCTAGCCTTTTAGGGGTACAAACAATAGTAATTGGGGCCTAGTGTGGTTGTGTACGTGTGATATACATACACTTTTTTTGGATCATATTTTCTATTCCGCTATTTAATCAAAAACCTTTGGGGATCAGTTAAATTGGGGGATAGTCTGTGTTGGTACGTGTGAGAGAGATCCACCTTTCCAAGTTGTTGGGGTTCATCTCATACTTCTGAAGGTTTGAGGGTGCTGCCTGTTCCATACCCCCCCTACTCCTCATCTAGCCTTTTAGGGGTACAAACAATAGTAATTGGGGCCTAGTGTGGTTGTGTACGTGTGATATACATACACTTTTTTTGGATCATATTTTCTATTCCGCTATTTAATCAAAAACCTTTGGGGATCAGTTAAATTGGGGGATAGTCTGTGTTGGTACGTGTGAGAGAGATCCACCTTTCCACGTTTTTGGGGTTCATCTCATACTTCTGAAGATTTGAGGGTGCTGCCTGTTCCATACCCCCCCTACTCCTCATCTAGCCTTTTAGGGGTACAAACAATAGTAATTGGGGCCTAGTGTGGTTGTGTACGTGTGATATACATACACTTTTTTTGGATCATATTTTCTATTCCGCTATTTAATCAAAAACCTTTGGGGATCAGTTAAATTGGGGGATAGTCTGTGTTGGTACGTGTGAGAGAGATCCACCTTTCCAAGTTGTTGGGGTTCATCTCATACTTCTGAAGGTTTGAGGGTGCTGCCTGTTCCATACTCCCCCTACTCCTAGCCTTTTAGGGGTACAAACAATAGTAATTGGGGCCTAGTGTGGTTGTGTACGTGTGATATACATACACTTTTTTTGGATCATATTTTCTATTCCGCTATTTAATCAAAAACCTTTGGGGATCAGTTAAATTGGGGGATAGTCTGTGTTGGTACGTGTGAGAGAGATCCACCTTTCCAAGTTGTTGGGGTTCATCTCATACTTCTGAAGGTTTGAGGGTGCTGCCTGTTCCATACTCCCCCTACTCCTCATCTAGCCTTTTAGGGGTACAAACAATAGTAATTGGGGCCCAGTGTGGTTGTGTACGTGTGATATACATACACTTTTTTTGGATCATATTTTCTATTCCGCTATTTAATCAAAAACCTTTGGGGATCAGTTAAATTGGGGGATAGTCTGTGTTGGTACGTGTGAGAGAGATCCACCTTTCCAAGTTGTTGGGGTTCATCTCATACTTCTGAAGGTTTGAGGGTGCTGCCTGTTCCATACCCCCCCTACTCCTCATCTAGCCTTTTAGGGGTACAAACAATAGTAATTGGGGCCTAGTGTGGTTGTGTACGTGTGATATACATACACTTTTTTTGGATCATATTTTCTATTCCGCTATTTAATCAAAAACCTTTGGGGATCAGTTAAATTGGGGGATAGTCTGTGTTGGTACGTGTGAGAGAGATCCACCTTTCCAAGTTTTTGGGGTTCATCTCATACTTCTGAAGATTTGAGGGTGCTGCCTGTTCCATACCCCCCCTACTCCTCATCTAGCCTTTTAGGGGTACAAACAATAGTAATTGGGGCCTAGTGTGGTTGTGTACGTGTGATATACATACACTTTTTTTGGATCATATTTTCTATTCCGCTATTTAATCAAAAACCTTTGGGGATCAGTTAAATTGGGGGATAGTCTGTGTTGGTACGTGTGAGAGAGATCCACCTTTCCAAGTTGTTGGGGTTCATCTCATACTTCTGAAGGTTTGAGGGTGCTGCCTGTTCCATACCCCCCCTACTCCTCATCTAGCCTTTTAGGGGTACAAACAATAGTAATTGGGGCCTAGTGTGGTTGTGTACGTGTGATATACATACACTTTTTTTGGATCATATTTTCTATTCCGCTATTTAATCAAAAACCTTTGGGGATCAGTTAAATTGGGGGATAGTCTGTGTTGGTACGTGTGAGAGAGATCCACCTTTCCAAGTTGTTGGGGTTCATCTCATACTTCTGAAGGTTTGAGGGTGCTGCCTGTTCCATACTCCCCCTACTCCTCATCTAGCCTTTTAGGGGTACAAACAATAGTAATTGGGGCCCAGTGTGGTTGTGTACGTGTGATATACATACACTTTTTTTGGATCATATTTTCTATTCCGCTATTTAATTTAACTGGGCCTCCATGCGAGACCTGTGTGCCTTGTTGCGCTGTTTTGAGTACTCCACCAACATGGCCAGTGGCAATGACGCCGTTCTCAGCTTAACTATCCCACTTCTATGCCTCCTTGAAAAAACAATTCGGGCGATGATGGAAGAGGATGTGGCACAGGATGAGGAGGAGGAGGAGGATGAAGAGGTAACATTTCCAAGGCTTTCAGGGCAGTCATTCGCAAGGGGCTCCGAGGGTGGGTTCCTGCACACGCAAACGCCAGGGACGCAATTGTCCAGCAGGGGCACAGTTCTGGAGGATGAGGAGGATGAGGAGGAGGAGGAGCTGGAGGAGGAGATGGAACCATGTTCACAGCAGGGTGGCACCCAGGCCAGCTCATGGCCATCACTGGTGCGTGGCTGGGGGGATACAGAGGACACGGACGATACACCTCCCACAGAGGACAGCCTTTCGTTGCCTCTGGGCAGCCTGGCACACATGAGCGATTACATGCTGCAGTGTCTCCACAACGACCGCCGAGTTGCCCACATTCTAACTTGTGCTGATTACTGGGTGGCCACGCTGCTGGATCCCCGTTACAAGGACAACGTACCGTCCTTAATTCACTCACTGGAGCGCGATCGCAAGATGCGCGAGTACAAGCGCACGCTGGTAGACGCCATGCTGCTGGCATTCCCATCTGACAGCGGGGCCACAGTGGAAGCACAAGGCAGAGGAGGAGGAGGAGGAGGTCGCCAACGCAACCAGGGCACCGCCAGCACCTCAGAAGGCAGGGTTAGCATGGCCGAAATGTGGAAAAGCTTTGTCAGCACGCCACAACAAACAGCAGCACCAGCAGCTCAGATGGAACGTCTTAGCAGGAGGCAGCATTTTACCAACATGGTGGAGCAGTATGTGTGCACACGCCTACATGTAGTGAATGACGGGTCTGCCCCCTTCAACTTCTGGGTCTCCAAATTGGGCACATGGCCTGAGCTTGCCCTTTACGCCTTGGAGGTGCTGGCGTGCCCTGCAGCCAGTGTATTATCTGAACGGGTATTTAGCACGGCTGGGGGCGTTATAACAGACAAGCGCAGCCGCCTGTCCAGAGACAATGTGGACAAGCTCACGTTCATTAAAATGAACCAGGCATGGATCCCACGGGACTTTTCCGTACCTTATGCAGAATAGCAATGGATACCGACCTTACCCACCCATTGTTCCATTTTTGCTCTTTCTCACTCTTTTGGGGTGTACCCTCATTTAAAATTTTTGAAAAGAAGCAGTGTTGGCTACCTCGTCCTCCTCCTCAGGGCCAGATTAATGTAGGGGCTATTGGAGCTGCAGCTCCAGGCCCCTACCTTTTATATAGGCCCCGGGTTGGCCATATTCACTGTTACCGCTCTTCTGTCACTTGTAAACACAGAAGTCTGGCTTCTATGCTCGCTTCCCCAGGCAGCACCCTCAGAACCTCCCCACACAGCGTGAAGGCCGGACAAGGAGGGACAGTTGGCGATGCATGGATGTGTTTATGGGCTTCAGAGACAGCATCCCATGTTGAATTAGGCATGCATGGCTGCACCCTTCCTCCTCTGGGTGCATGGCAAGGCACGGCCCTTAAGGCCCTTCAAAATCCTCAGCACCAAGCCCATGATGCTGTTAATCCGGCCCTGGTCCTCCTCCACCGCCGCTTCCACCTACACCACCCATAGGTGTGCGCAGCCTATTGCATTAAGGTGTGCACCCCAAAGTTGAAATACACATGCATGTGTTTGCCAGCAGGGAGAGTAATGTATCGGGGCCATGTACCTGTAGGCAAGGAGAAATAGAGCAGAGCAGGTCCCAGGGAGATCTTTCCCATCTCCTCACTGGCAATGCTATGTGCCCTAGGTGATTAGGGTGTGCCCAGGCACACCCAGCACACCCTGTGCGCACGCCTATGTCACCGCCACATCCACCACCACCTCAACCTCCCTCCTACTCCATATGGGCCTCGTCCTTCAGAGATGAAGAAGAACATTGTTTTATTTTTCTGTTTTTTTTTGTTGTTTTAAGTTATTTCCCTATCCACATTTGTTTGCAGAGCACTTGCCATGCTCTTAATTACGTTTTGCTGCCATTTGCAGCACTCTAGCCCTTTCCTTTGGTGTTTTAGAGCCATTTTAGTGCCTTAAAGTTCGGGTCCCCATTGACTTCAATGGGGTTCGGTGTCCAGGAAAAGTTCGGTAAAAGTCCGGGACACGGACCCGGACTTTTTTTTAAAGTTCGGCCGAACCCGTCGAACACGGACATCTAGGTGTCCGCTCAACCCTAATTATGACTTTCCTTTAAAGCCATCTAGCTTAGCTATCTGAGTTACCTGAGTTATCCCGAGTTATCTGAGTTATAATTGAACTGGGGAAGTTTGCCATTGTCCCCTGCCTGCCATCTTTTTTATTATTTTCTCTCAGGGCTTGCATAGTTACATAGTTAATCCATCCAGTTCAACCAATAGAAGGGAAAAAATAAATAAAATCATACATTTACAATCCTATACCCAAAGTTGATTCAGGGGAAGACAAAAAACACCCATAAAGAATGATCGAATTTGCTCCAGGAGGGAAAAAGAGGCAATCGGATGTTCCCTGGATCAACTATACCTATAAATATTAGTATTCAGTTATATTACATGTATCCAGGAAAGAATCAAGGCCTTTTCTTTAAGCGTAAATCCGCTTTTGTTGACAAAAAAAACATTCCCCTCTGGGTGATTTATGTACAATACAAGGATTTTTACAAACTGTGTTGCAGATTCCTACCTTTTGTTATTCTGAATAAATCATTGTTTTATTCCTCTCTGCCTCTGTGCTGAGTGGGCCAAATGGGAGTGGTTTCGTAATTATCTGTCAGGTGTGGCAGGTGCAGGGCTCTAATGAGGGAAGCTGCTGTGCTTACATCCCTTTAGACGTGTTCCTATTGGGAGTATCTCACCAAAAATTACATTTTTGTTGCAGGGGATGCCAGAAATCTGTCCTGTATCTTAGTGCAGACTTCTGGGAAAATCAGTGAGCCAATCACACTAGCAGGAAATTATATTTCTGGGGAGTGTTCAGTACACATTCTGTGTACAGAACTCCTCCAGGTAGCAATACTGCATTGCATTTTCAGAAAATTACAGAGCTGCAGATTGAAAAGGTCATTTTTTAAACATTCAATTACCATATGACTTGTGTCGCAATTGTACATGCTATATTATTTTTTCTTTATTTGCTATTTTTTTTCCCCTACGAAAGTGAAGTTACCTTTTAAACAATCTACTGAGCTGAACAGAACCACCTCTTACGGAGTCTTTTCCACATTTTCACAGCTCCTACTGTGAAGCAGCTTTTATGTATTTGGAGATTAAATCTCTTTTCCTACAGGTGTAAAGAGTGCCCCCTTGTCTTCTGTGATGACCTTAAAGTAAATAACCCAACACCAAGTTCACTATATGGACTATTGCCCTTATTTGTTTCATGGATCCCTATTTCTTCTTTCCTTATTTTCCACCTTTTTTTCTTTTTGTTTAGGAGATGTTTTATTGATAAAGGGAGGAAGACGAGCCAGCCTTTTTTTATCATGGTATATCTTCAGCCTTATTCAATAGACAGTACACATGCAGTAACCCAAAGCAACCAATCAGAATTTACTTTATTGAAATCACTCCATGATGGATTCTAATTGGTTGCTGTGGGTTTTACACCAGCATTTGATCTTTGTGCAGTTTTACGAATAAAGCCAATTTATGTGATACTTTGGAGAACATAGACTTTTCAGTTACTGCATGTCCTGAAATGACTTCGCTTGTGAAGTTCAAGTCTCCTTTTTTAGCTCTGCATTAAATGGATTACTAAAGTAACCAGACCGTGTTTGCTATAGATTGTATATAAATACACAAGTACTTTGGGCTACTACTTGATTAAAAATAATTAAAAACTTTTTAAGTTTAAGTTTCAATACATTTCACGGGCATTTTACAGTCATTATAATTGTTTAGCATGTTTTTCTCTCCAATATTGAGGTTTTGCTGCCATGATTGTGCAGGAAGCAAAAATAATAGTATTACATTCTGCCAACAGATACATACAGTTTAAAAGAACTGTCACCATTTATCAGAGATCTGCCCTGATGCTGGCATCAATCTGATGTGTTGTGCAATACAGTAAATTCTTAGTTAACTGATTACATTTAATTACCCGTGTCAGAATATGCACCCATCTTAGTTTATCTCTTGGGACTGCATAATTTTCTCTTATTTCATGCCTCGGTCCTTGCATCTGTAACGTGTTTAAAACTGGTAACTTAAAAGAGCTCAGAATGATAGCCTTGGCACAAGAGAATACAAAAGCCTGTAATAGCCATAATAATAGACTTGCTTGAAGGATACTGGTTGCCTTGACAACAATGTATGTGCAATACAAGATAATGTAACTGCTGGAGTGGAGGGTTCTGAGCTGCATATTAATAATCCCAGTTTGTTGTAAGGATTTGCTGATGTGTGGTTGCGCTTTCCTCTGCTGGCTGTGACGATTCATTAGATGGAATGTTATTGTTTCTATACATCGAAAAGGGCAAGAGGAGACAAAAAATGATTCATATACGGTAGACACATAAATAACAATTTGTAGGGAGATTAAGATGTGTGTGAAAAAGGCTTACTCTGTAGTACCATGCATACATTGCATACATTGAGCTTTGCATTTTTATCCACTCAGTTTGCTGTGATTCGCCTTTTCTTTTTACATCTTTTTTTTCTTTTTATATTTATGTAAATTAATATTTTGATCTTCACACATGGTCTGCCAATGGGCCGCAGCTGTTGAGGAGCTAAAGCTCTCAACCTATATAAAGTCAATAGATACAGAGCTTCAACGGTGCTACTAAATATAACAAACAATCACAAAGCAAAATATATGGCATTCAATTGACAATAAATGTGATATCTCAAATATTACAATCTTATCTGTACAAAAAAAAATGCTTTCCAGTATATTTGTTCCTGAATCATCCACGAATATCTGTATCTTCATTCCATACCTTTGTGATAAGGTAATTCCCAACATATCCATTTACAGCTAGTATAAGACCCCTATTACGAGAAGGTCATAATAGCTTAGTGGAATTTAGATAACTTTTCTCCACAAATATACTACAATATTCGCCTGATCTTTGTTTAATTTTCCACCAGATGCTAACTGGTGAAGAAATATGGGAAGAGTCTATACAGAAAAATGTAATTAAAAGCAATGAAGAAGCCACATCACATCTGTACCAACCATCCAACCGGAGCCTTAACAATATCCAATAGACAAAATGGGATAGATTTACTAAAACTGCTGCAGCTGTGTATAATGGCCAATCAGCTTCTAACTTCAGCTTGTTCAATTAAGCTGTGGCAATAAAACCTGGAAGCTGATCGGTTTTTGTACAGAACTGAACCAGATTTTGCACTCTCCAGTTTTAGTAAAAAACCCCCAATGCATCCTGCAGGAAAGAGGTGTTACATTACATCATTATGCTATTGCATCACTGTGCACACTCACTATTATTGTACAGGATTTATATAGCCCCAACAGTTTGCAAGTTACAATTACAATATGATGCTACACAAGAGGGCTTGTTTTGAGAGCTTACAAATTAAAATGGAGGGGAGTGATACAAAATATAGTAACTGTGAGGGAATTAATAATTGGGGAAGGTAATTTCAATTTTTAGATAAATGTGGGATATGCTTTCCTGCAAAGATTTTTTTCAGGGATAACCCAAAGATGGGCAGGATTGAAGATAGCCAGAAGGATTGGGGTAGGGAGTTACAGAGGATGGGAGGGACTATAAGGATGTCCTGGAGGTGGACATGGGAGGTGGTCATAAAGGAACTAGAGAGCAGGAGGTCTTGGGAGAAGCAAATGGGATGGTTTGGGTGATATTCTAAAATAATGTTTGTGATGTAGCTCCAGGCAGACTTGGATTGAATTGAATGTTGTTGTTGTTAGCACTGAATTTATTCATTGGGCAAATAGACTCCAGTGAAGGGATTGACAGAGATGGGCAGCAGATACTAAATGGTTATATAGCAGACTTCATCAAAGAGTGAAAAAAGCATAGCCCGAGTAAAGGTTCCTACAAGGAGGGAGTTTAAGTAGTCAAGGTGAGAGATAACAGGAGTTTAACTTAAAGCGGAGTTCCACCCAAAAGTGGAACTTCCGCTTTAGGGAGTCCTGACCCCCCGACATGCCACATTTGGCATGTCATTTTTTGGGGGGGGAGCGGGTACCTAGTTTTGACAGGTACCCGCTCCCACTTCCGCTCGGAGCGCCGCGGCGCCCTGAGCGGAAGTTCTCCTCTCCCCCTCCCTCCCTGCAATCTTCTGGGACACGTCAGAGGTCCCAGAAGATTGCCGGCCAATCACGGCGCGCAGCGCGACTCGCGCATGCGCAGTGGGTACCCGGCTGTGAAGCCGCAAACTGTAACAGCCGGGTGCCCACAGCAGTGATGCCGGCGCCGAGGGAGAGGATCGAGGCTTCCGGCGGCCGCATCGCTGGACCGTTGGACAGGTGAGTAAATGGCTGGAACTCCACTTTAAGTATCTTGGGGTGTGATTAGTTAAAAAGAGGTTTATTTTTGAAAAGTTGTGGAGGTGAAGGCAGCAAGATTTGAACAGTGGCTGGATGCGAGGCTTGAAGGCTAGGTCAGAGTCCAAGATTACACCTAGCTCCCTGGAACGAGGGGAAGAACTGATAATTGTTTTATTGATCTTGATGGAAATGTTGGGGCAGGAGGCATGGGGTCAAATATTTTGTAAAGACTGAATTTTAGAGAGTGGTGTGACATCCATACTGATGTCAGTTAGTGAATTAATAATGCATTAGGAGAATGAATAGGTTGAGCAGAGAGTAGATTTAGATGTTGTCAGAAGAGAGATGAGAAGTTTTGGAAGCCATAGGAGGCAATCAACTGATCAAAGGGGGTTGGGAGGAGTAGACAGAGAATAGCAGGGGTCCAAGAAGAGAGCCTTACAGGACACCTGTGGAAAGAGGAAGAGAGGAGGAGATGGAGTTGTGAGTGACACTGAAGGAGCATTTAGATAGGAAGGAAGAGAACCAGGAAAAAACAGAATCTTGGAAGCCAAGGTAGTGAAGTTTTTTGAGGTCAACTGTAAAGGCAGAAGAAAGATCTAATAATATGGAAGACTGACCATTGGTTATAGTAGTTAGGTAGTTAGGTAGTCAATAGTACATTTCCAAATTATTCTGGATAGTTTCTGCAGAGCGTTGTAGGAGAAGGGCAGATTGTAATGGGTTGAAAAGATTCTAACTGGTAAGGTAGAAGTTCAGACGGTTGTAGATCAGACAGTCTATAGATTCCGACTCGGATTAAGACTGGTGGGGTCCAGTTGGCTTTTTAAGAATAGGGGCATTTTTTAGAGGAAAGGGAAAGATGCCAGTATAGAGGGTGAGACTGAAGATGTGAGTTAGACAGCATATACTAGAGCAATAGGGTGACCAGAGGAGTTGTGAGAGGATGGGATCCAGAGGGCAGGTTTTTGGGTGGGTGTTAAAGAAAAATTTTGCAACTTTCTCTGTAATAAATAGGTCAAAAGATAAAATACCATAATTGAATGTTGTGGTAGACATTGTATATTAATTGGGGGAGATGTCTGGACAGTAATGATCTCATAATAAATGGCATTTATCACGTTTTTTTACTTTTATTTATTGGCAATATCCTGGGCCGTAAGTGAGTTGATTAGTGGGGGAAGGGTATGAGTATGTAGAAAATTAAGTTTAATATGGTTGCTGAGGACTGGATGAGGGGGTGGTAATGAGAGTAAGGTCATGGGTCTGTCCGGCAGAAGAGAGCAAAGAATTATATTTAGGAGGGTTTAGTTACACATGATGAAGTCTTAAAGGGAATTCTTTTTATGTCACACTCACTGAAGAACAAGGCTATGTCTTTTGAGACTTTAGGTGTTATTTGTTTGCCAGGATTGTAGTGGTTGGGACCCAAATCTGTGTAGGGAGGGGAGCAAGTGTATCTAGGGAGGAAGAGAGTAACATGTTTTAGACAGAAGTGACCAGATCAGAACAGGGAAGATATTTTATCTTTTAAACATTTTTTATTGAAGGCAAAAGAAACATGGTACAGTAACATGCAGTGAAAATATTAGGTACATACTGTGATAAAACAAGGCGTCATGAAATACAAAACTGCAGCATATAACATTCAAATAACATGTAACAATGCAATACGTATAAGGGATTGACCCGGCGTCCCGTCTGAGATGCAATGAGGGTACGCTCAAACTGTAGGTGTGGCCGAGGCCACACTGCGTGGATGGACCCCCACACAGGAGGGGTTTCAACCAAAACCAAGGTATAGCACTTAATAGGGTACGCCAGGGGCCGAGTGGGGGGGGGGGCTGGTTTGGCAGGGTTGGAAAGAAAGCTGGGTAAGTAGGAGAGGGTCGTGGGGGGGAGGTAGGAAGATATTTTATCATAGAGAAATCTGTAGAAGAATAAAGTAGAAAAGGGTTAAAGCATCAAGGTTTCTATTGGTAACTGTTTGCTGTTTGGAGGGATTGAGGGTTGAAGACAAGGAAACAGTGAATCTGATAAGGTTGTGATCAGAGAGAGAAAAGAGGAGACTGGAGAGGTTGCAAGGAGGTGGGAAGTAAAGGATTTTTAGAATGAGTAGGAGTGTATGTCCATCGTCAAAACATGAAATTAGGTTGAGGCGTTAAGAGGTAGCAGGGGTCTTAGCATTAACAGAGATGTTAAAGTCACCAAGAATGATGGTGGGTATTTTAGAAGATACAGTAGAGACAGTATAGACATTAGAGTAGCCAGGCAGGGAAGTCAATAATGACAAGTAGGTTAACAGAGCTGAAGATGAAAAGGCCATGGACGAATGTAAGCTTGTTACAGACAAAGCAGGCATTCTAGATGGCACATGAGAAGGGAGAACAATTCATATTGCCATCACACACCTTCCTGGATATAGGCACATCAGTTGTGGGTGCTGCTGTGATCACCAGCTGGACACTGGAACAATCACGGATACATACATATTCGCCAGCACACCAAGGATCTTGCACAGCAGTCCGAAGAAACTTTTTATTGCAAAAGGATCACATTAAAATAGATACAACGTTTCGGAGTCGCACAGGACCCCTTCATCAGGCATGTGACATGCCTTCACCATCACATGCCTGACAAAGGGGTCCTGCGCGACTCTGATACGTTGCACCTATTTTAATAGGTGGGAACTCCCCCCCCCTCCTTCCCCATTGGCTGCAAACACTGATGTAATGCTGATTTTCCAGCAGAACCTTCGACAGAAGCTGGTTTAATGACCGGTTTCTGTTAAACAGACAGCAGTACACATGTATTGAAAATCAGATGGTTCCTGCTGAACCAGCCTAATTTCAGTATGTGTGTGTACCCATCTTAAGTTATATGCTCCTAAATACTCAAAAGTACTTAACTGGGAACTTAGCTGGTAAAAGGGAATGAAAGGGGGAGGTAAGCTATGATAAGTATAGGCAGTTGTGAGGACCAGCATTAAAATGTGTATAGACCCTAAATTTGCTAATATGTTTGGTATCATTCTTTACTGTTTAAAGTTTTTTAACCGATTGCCGACCGCCGCAATTAGATATACTGCGGCGGTCAGCCCTTTACAGGCAAAGTGACGTATATATACGTCACCAGCCTGTGAGGCTCTGGGGAGCAAGCGCGCGCCGTGGGCCCCCCCGCGCGTGTGACCGGCGGACCCGATGTCCGCCGGTCACTCGCCGATCGTCGGGGGAGAGGGAGAAAGGCAGGCAGCTTGTGTAAACAAGCTGCCTGTCATTATCCCCTGTGTAGAAACACTGATCATACGGTTCTACTATGTAGGACCGTTGATCAGTGTTCCTACAGCTCAAGCCACAGCCAATCACAGTTAGAATCACGCCCCTAGGGACACACACAGCCCCTCCCTCGCAAATAAAGTTAACCCCTTCACTGCCAGTGTAATTTTACAGTAACAGTGCATATATATAGCACTGATTACTGTAGAAATGTCACTGGTAACCCCAAAAGTGTCAAAAATGTCAGTCAAGGGTCCGATCTGTCCGCCCCAATGTCGCAGTACCGCAAAAAAAATTGCAGATCGCCGCCATTACGCGTTAAAAAAAAACAACAAAAATGACAAAAATCTTTCCCTTTGTTAGTAAACGCGATAACTTTTGCGCAAACCAATCAAAATACACTTTTTGTGATTTTTTTTACCAAACATATGTAGCATAAAACAAATTGGCCAAAAATGTTAAAACATTTTGATTTTTACTTTTTTTTTGGGGGGAATTTCATATAAAAAAATGTGAAAAATATTGCTATTTTTTCAAAATTGACGCCCTTTTTTTGTTTATAGCGCGTAATCAAAAAATCGCACAGGTGATCAAATACCAACAAAAGAAAGCTCTGTTTGTGGGAAAAAAAGGACGTCAAATTTGTTTAGGTACAGCGTCGCACGACCGCGCAATTGTCCGTTAAAGTCACACAGGGCCGAATCGCAAAATACCCCCTGGTCTTTTAGCAGCCAAATCCTCCGGGGCTTAAGTGGTTAAATGAATTTTTATGAATCTGTTGCAAAGGTCCCTACACAACACTTCCTGTTTTATTCTAATAACACTAAGCCACTTCCTCACAATTAAAAAAGAAGTTAACTCCCCTTGTTTGTTTGTACCTATAGGTAAGCCTATAATAAGGCTTACCTATAGGTACTGTAAATATCACCTAAACTTTTAGAAGATATTTACTGTATTATGTCATCTGCGCATGCGCTCTAAAGGAGCAGCTGCCTGTGCTGTTTCTTTACGGGACTGTGCTGTGACATGTGCGGGAGTGACCTAATCTTGGCTCCGGCCAATCACAGCGCTGGAGCCCACAAACCCGAAAGAGACACTAGGGAAGATGTCGACCATGTCATTGGCACTGCTGCAAGGCTTTGTTTTAAGGTAAGTATTTCATAATGAGCTAGTATGCGATGCAATGCATACTAGCTCATTATGCCTTTATGTTGCAGGTTGTTTGTTTTTTTTGTTTTTTCTTTATGGGGGTTTACAACCTCTTTAACAGCAGCATTATCAACCTGTCATGCAAGCTCCCCCAGTTGGCTATTGGACTGATATCTGAAAGCCCATCTGAAAGCCCAATGGCCAATTAAAGGAGCACAGCTAATGAGGTTGTCGCTATGCTCCCTTTTCCTGTAAAAGTGCTTTTTGGTTCACCTGAGAGTATAGTGCATGGCAATAGAGTCCGGAAGGCCTGAGAGTTCTGACCCTCCCCCCCTCTCCCCTTCTCTCTGTCCTAATGCTGCTGTAAATTGTGCATAAAATTACAGGTGGTTGAGATAAAAAGGGAGACTGGTGGGTATTCCTCTATCATGTTAACCACTTTACCGCTGCTCACTGAGCTGCTACTGCGGCAAAGTGGCTCGATAACGTCTGACGACGTAGACCTACGTCGACAGACATCCCCTCTCTCTCTCTTAAAGTGGTTAAAATACATTTGATGAGTATGAAGCAGAATACAGTATATGGAGCAAAGTGTAGTATCAGGGGTCAATTTACTAAATGCAAGGGAAGTTGCACTTTGCAAGAGAATTTGCTGCAGAGCTTAGTGAATGAGGTGAAGCTCTGCTGACTTCTGTCATCCCATCATCATGTGCAAGCAAAAATGCAGCCTTTTATTTTTTATTTTTCTTGCACATAATTGGGTATTCTTTGCATTCACTAAGCTCTGGGGTGAATTCCCTTGCAAAGCAAACATCCTATTTGCGTTTTGTCAATCAACCCCTATGAATAGAGTGTGGAGAAGTGTGGGATACAAAGCACCATACATTGATTGGAGCACATACAGATTATACACTTCCACACTATATATATGCAGCAACAACATATAAAATAGAATATTATTATTGTTATCAATAGGAAATGTGCAGAAAAAAGAGGATCAGCAGTGTCAGATCCAGGAGTGGATTAGGCAAATGGTGGCAGTGAGTTTTTTTAGAAATTCACTCAACTCTATGCAGACTACAGTGCAACATTTCAAACTGAACATCATAGGAAGGACACATCTGGTGCAATCCTATCTTCAGCCATACCCAATTTACTTTTATTGATTTAGCCCATAGTGTGGGTCATTTTCTTGTTACCAGTTATCTGAGTTATAATGAGCATAGGTTGGCAGAATGATTTCAGAACTTGATTCTGCAATGAGCCTATTAGAAATAGTGTGTGGTGCTATTCAGTTGTTTTGTCTAGCCCAACATTTTATGCTCCATTTGCCACCATTTTCTGCACAGGTCAAGATTGAAATGTTGCAGCTGACCCTTGTTCCTAATCATTGGATTTTGCCAAATCTTTGTAATGTGGCTATTTATTATAGAAGCTAGGTAACACCTGAGGTTTCATCAAAGATTATTACTTTATAGTATATTGGAGTTTTTATATTAAATTACATTCGTGATTTAAAAATGTATCTGTATGTTTGTATAATAGTATTCTTCTATAGTATAAAATGCTGTATGTGAATACTACTAGGAAAAGAAAGAATAGAACATCTTAACAGCAATTTCTGTTTTGCAAGAACAGTCAGTTTAAAATCTCAGTTGGTCTTACATAATATAATGCTGCACGCACATTTTCTTTTTATTTTTGACATAGAACAGCACCCACCTAAACGCTGAAAGTTAGCATTTACAAAAAAGGTCCAGAGGGCAAATTAATGGGGACGGAATACTATTGCATCAAACTCTATTGCATATAGAGTAGCTTTTTGTCCAAAAATGGAAAGCACTGACAGAACCTTTAACATGACCTGCTCTTTCAAGTAGAGAATAATTGATTTTTTTCCTGGTTCTCTCATATTTTGGCCCCCCAAAAAAATGTGAGCAGATCAGGCTTCATGTGGAAACATTTTAAAAGGCATGAAAATATACACCATCAGATCTGGAAACTAGAATGGTTTTTGGACTAGTTTATTGTATGTTTAAACGTCATAAGTAGTTAAATTTAGTGGCGTACAATATATATATATATATATATATACAGTATCGTACACCCCTCACATTTTTGTAAATATTTTATTATATCTTTTCATGTGACAACACTGAAGAAATTACACTTTGCTAGAATGTAAAGTAGTGAGTCTACAGCTTGAAAAACTGTAAATTCCCTGTCCCTTCAAAATAACTCAACACACAGCCATTAATGTCTAAACTGCTTGCAACAAAAGTGAGTACACTCTAAGTGAAAATGTCCAAATTTGGCCCAAAGTGTCAATATTTTGAGTGGCCACCATTATTTTCCAGAACTGCCTTAACCCTCTTGGGCATGGAGTTCACCAGAGCTTCACAGGTTGCCACTGGAGTCCTCTTCCACTCCTGCATGACGACATCATGGTCAGCTGGTGGATGTTAGAGACCTTGCGCTCCTCCACCTTCCATTTGAGGATGTCCCACAGATGCTCAATTGGGTTTAGGTCTGGGGAAATGCTTGGCCAGTCCATCACCTTTAGCCTCAAATTCTTTTGCAAGGCCGTGGTCATCTTGTGTATATATATATATAAATATATATACAGTATCTCACAAAAGTGAGTACACCCCTCACATTTTTGTAATCTTATATCTTTTTCTTATATCTTTTTATGTGACAACACTGAAGAAATTACACTTTCCAGTAGTGAGTGTACAGCTTGTATAACAGTGTCAATTTGCTGTCCCCTCAAAATAACTCAACATACAGCCATTATTGTCTAAACCACTGGCAACAAAAGTGAGTACACCCCTAAGTTAAAATGTCCAAATTGAGCCCAGTTAGCCATTTTCCGTCCCTGGCATCATGTGACTCGTTAATGTGTGAACGGGGAGCAGGTGTGTTAAATTTGATGTTATCGCTCTCACTCTCTCATACTGGTCACTGGAAGTTCAACATGGCACCTCATGGCAAAGAACTCTCTGAGGATCTGAAAAAGAACTGTTGCTCTACATAAAGATGGCCTAGGCTATAAGAAGATTGCCAAGACCCTGAAACTGAGCTGCAGCACAGTGCCCAAGAATACAGCGGTTTAACAGGACAGGTTCCATTTAGAAAAGGCCTCTCCATGGTCGACCAAAGCAATTGAGTGCACATGCTCAGAGTCATATCTAGAGGTTGTCTTTGGGAAATAGATGTATGAGTGCTGCCAGCATTACTGCAGAGGTTGGAGGGGTGGGGGGTCAGCCTGTCAGTACTCAGTCCATATGCCGCACACTGCATCAAATTGGTCTACATGGATGTCATCCCAGAAGGAAGCCTCTTCTAAAGATGATGCACAAGAAAACCCACAAACAGTTTGCTGAAGACAAACAGACTAAAGACATAGATTACTGGAACCATGTCCTGTGGTCTGATGAGACCAAGATAAACCTGTTTGGTTCAGATGGTGTCAAGCGTGTGTGGCGGCAACCAGGTGGGGAGTGCAAAGACAAGTGTGTCTTGCCTACAGTCAAGCATGGGGGTGGGAGCTTCATGGTCTTGGGCTGCTTGAGTGCTGCCGACACTGGGAAGATACAGTTCATTGAGGGAACCATGAATGCACACATGTACTGTAACATACTGATGCAGATCATGATCCCCCACTTTGGAGACTGGACCGCAGGGCAGTATTCCAACATGATAACAACTCCAAACACATCTCCAAGACGACCACTGCCATGCTAAAAAAGCTGAGGGTAAAGGTGATGGACTGTCCAAGCATGGGACATCCTTAAACAGAAGGTGGAGGAGCACAAGGTCTCTAACATCCACCAGCTCCGTGATGTCATCATGGAGGAGTGGAAGAGGACTCCAGGGGCAACCTGTCTCCTTGAATCTCCTCCATGCTCTTCTGACTGTGCTGCGAGACACAGCAAACCTTCTTTCAATGGCACGTATTGATTTGCCATCCTGGAGGAGTTGGACTGCATGTGCAACCTCTATTGGGTCCAGGTATGTAGTGACACTGACCCTAGCCAAATACAAAACTAGTGAAAAACAGTCAGAAAAGATGAGTAGGGAACGTCAGTGGTCTCAGCCTGTAAAACCATTCTTGTTTTGGAGGTTGTCTCATTGTTGACCATCTAGTGCACCTGCTGTTAATTTCAATTAAAGTTCATTTAATTTTTTTGAGCAGTGTGTATCATATCATTACGTTATAAACACCTACCTTGTATTGCGTAGGTCCCCATTTTGTTACCAAAAAGGTCCTGACCTGTCGAGGGCATGGACTCCACTAGACCTCTGATTGTATGCTGTGGTATCTGCCACCAAGCAGCACCAGGTAGCAAATCCTTTAAGTCTTGTAAGTTGCAAGGTGGGCCCTCCATGGATTAGACCTGTTTTTCCAGCACCTCCCACAGATGCTCAATTGGATTGAAATTTGGTAAATTTGAAGGCCAAGTCAACACCTCCAAAACACCTTCTTCCATTGCTCTGTGGCCCAGTTCTGATGTTCCTGTCCCATTGTAGGCACTTTTGGCTGTGGACATGTGTCAGGCTGGGTGCCCTGACTGGTCTATGGCTTTGCAGCCTCATGCGCAAGAAACTACGATGCACTGTGTGTTCTGACACCTTTCTATCGAAACTAGCATTACCTTTGTCAGCAATTTGAACTATAGTAGCTCTTCTTTAAAAAGATTTGGACTACATGGGCCAACCTTTGCTCCCTACTTGCATCAATGGCCGCCCATGAACCTTTCACTGGTTCAATGGTTTTCCTTCCTTGGACCATATTTGCTAGGTCCTGACCACTGCAGAACGGGAACATCCCACAAGAGCTGCAATTTTGGAGTTGCTGTGACCCAGTCTTCTAGCCATTACAATTTGTCCCTTGTCATAGTCACTCAAATCTTTATGTTTGCTAATTTCTTGCATTTTCAACACATCAGGGACAATGCGTTCACTTGATGACTAATATATCCCACCCATTTTCAGGTGCCATTATAACAAGATAAATATTGTTGTTCACTTTACCTCTCAGTGGTCATAATGTCATGGTTAATCAGTTTATAATCTAAAAAGAGAGCACAGCATTTTTCTTTCAGATACCCTGTCTCTAATTGAAACCTGAAGTCATACAGAAGGAAATGTGTGCGTTGTGTGCAAATGCCAGTTTTTAAGTTATTTAGATCTGTAAACAACAGGAGCATAGCGCTTCACCAAGTGGCTGGATATTATAATACAAATTATACAAGTACTGTACAATGTTTAAGCTATATTATCTGACTTAAAAAAAAAAAGTTATTTTTATTTTTTTAGTGGTGAAAAAAGAAAATATGTAAAAAGGACTTTTACATTCCATTTAAGCACAGCTTCCAAATAATTCTGGAGAAAATACATGCTGTGGCTATCATTTAATTCATTAAAGTTGGTCCTGAATCTTCTGGTGTTGATGGAACACCCTTTGCATCATGTCATGGAAACCTTGTTATTAAAAAATGCCAGTACTAAGACATTTATCACAGCTACCAATCACACTCAGATCTGTCTCAGTAATTTATATGTGATTAATGTTGCAGCAAGGTAGTTGGAGGCAGGGACTGAAAAAATGGTTCACATTTTTTGTATGTCTCTGTGGAATATGTCAATAAAATAATAAAAAGTAAAATATTATGTTAGTTGTTCTTTAAAAAAAAAACTTGGACCACTCTGCATGCTGTAAAACAATATGGAAAGGGTCAATTTTTAGAGCTCACTTTTTGACAAATTGGTAAAAAAAATGAAAGTCAAAGTGCAATGTTTTTGTAGGTAATTTATCTCCATGAAAAACATGTTTAACATATTGTTGCCTTTTTAAAAAAAGAAAGATAACTATGATATATTTCATACAATTATTTCAGATTTACATTTCTATCCAAAGGATGGAGCTTCAAACTCCTGTTCAAATGTTTACCAGCCTTATCTTAGCTGCTTCAACCATTTGACCTCCACAAGGTTTTACCACCTTCATGACCAGGGCCTTTTCTATTCAGTACTGTACTACTTTACCTGGCAAGTGCTCAATCATGCAACACTACCCAAATTCAATTTACATCATTTGATATGTCACAATTTGTTTTTACATACTGTCACCAGTGCAATCATTTGTTATTTCAATTTTTTAAAACATTTTTTTTTATATAATTTTTTTTTTATATACTGTCATCAGAGTAGTTCAGTGTCACCATAGTGACACAGTAATACTCTAGGGGGGGGGGGGGGAGGGGGGTTGATCACAAATTGTATTTATTTATTTATTTTTTACACTATGGTTGCCTGTTACAGTGATAATCACTATAACAGCAATCATTTGAACTGTCATGAATGGCTTTCATTCATGATTCATTGTTTACTATTGAGATACTGTTATTGTCCCACATATATGACATACTACAGAGTGCTGTGATAGGCCGGGCACCATGTGATCAGTGCTGACCAATCACAGATCACACAGAGTAGTAAACAAAGTGCATGACGAAAAAAATTGTTTCGTTTAGATTTATTAATCTAGTTATTTTGTTTCTTTAAATTCGGTTGATTTGTTCAATTCATATATGGAATTCGTATTCAGAATTCATATTCAGAATTTGTTTTCTGTCTTTTTCAAATTTTCTATGAATTTACTGATTTTTTTTGATTGGAAACATTCAAATCGATACATTTGGAATCGGTTGAATCAAAAATTTCAGAACTGTTTTTGATTCAAATGCGGCAAAGTGAACAAAACAAAGTAAAATCTTCATCAAATGATTACAATGACTCTTTAAATCATTTTTGGCTGACCAAAAACAGCATAATTTAAAAATGGTACTCTAATAACACACAGTCTTTGATTTCAGAAAAATGTTTACAATTCAAGTTCAAATAGAATTCAATGTAAAATTCGATACAAATTTCAATTCCAATTTTGAAAATTGGGATGAATTTTGTTTCCTTATTTAGAGCATTTGGTAAACTTTTTTTTTACTGTAATTCAGATATTCAGACATGTTCGAATCTCTGAATAACGAAACATCTGTCCGAATATTTATTCGGAATGAAACGAACCAACAGACATGGGAGTAAGTCACAAGCAAGTCTCAAGTCTTAACCTTCAAGTCTCAAGCAAGTCCCAAGTTACTGTGGTGAAAAGCAAGCAAGTCAAGTTGAGTCCCTGCTAGAAGTCAAGCAAGTCAAGTAAAGTCATTTATTTTGGTCAAGTCACAAATCAAGTCAAAATACTGATCTACTCCAATTTTCACCTTTTAATCAGTTAAAAGTCAGTGGTCAGGAAAGGTTTTGTTTTATTTTCAACATTAACAAAACTGCTTCGTGCTTTTTTCTTGGCATATTAAAGAAACACTTTAAATGCCCAAACAGCTCAAAATCTTTCGTCCGGTCATGTTTGAACACCACAGTCACTAAAAACATGTTAAGTATTTCCATTGTTAAACAGCCAGTGTCCTAACAATCAGAACCCAGTGAGGTGTTTTAAGTGACTGTGGTGTCAGAAACATAACAGGCACATTCATTTTGCTTTAACACATCTTGAGAAAATGCAAATATTTAATAACTTAAAAAAGTAAAGTAATTTCGAGTCATATGTCTTAAGTCAAAGTCAAATCTCAAGTCATGAATAGCAAGTCAAAGTCAAGTCGAGTCTTTTATTAATTTTAATCAAGCAAGTCTCAAGTCCTTAAACTGGTGACTTAAGTCTGACTTAAATCAAGTCATGTGACTCGAGTCCCCCACCTCTACGAACCACACATGGAAGGATTCCATTCAAGATTCTTGTTTACTACATGTCATGTGATCACATAGCGATTAGGAGGTATCTGGGCCGCTCACAGTAGCCTGATACCGAGCACCTCAATTCAATATGGCCGGTGCCTAGGGGAGCCACCTACCAGCAGTAAATGTACTGCTGGAGGTCAATAAGTGGTTAAAGAAAAAGCTGTTTACATAACTCAAAAGATGAAGTTAACATTTACACACTGAGACAGTCACTTAACCCCCCCCCCCCCTTCTTCCTGTCTACTCTGTCCATGCAAGGCCATGTCTAGAATTGAAGAAAGGGAATCTGCAATCAAACAGCTTCTGGTGTGTTCATTTTAGATGATCCCTAAAGCTCGTTGACACCAGTGTATGGTTATGCCTTGTCTTTAAGGATTTACTGTAAAACTAAGTCTTCATACGAATAGTTAAAAAAAAGATACAGAACATCACCCTAAAGTGGTTCTAAGGGCTAACAGTTTTTTTTTCCGGGGTATAGACAGCTGCCATAACCCCGGCAGTCCTCTTTCACATAAAAGTGGTCCCAGCGGCGGATTTGCCACAGGATCACTTTTATGGGTGGCAGGAGAGGTGCCCCCCTCCTGCCCCTTCCCGGTCATTTTCCCTGCTTACTGGAGCCATCTGGTCTATTGAAGTCCCAGGCAGAAAGTCGAGTTAGGGCAATATGGCCCCCACTCTACTCTATGGCCTTGGAAGACCAGAGTGACATCATAAGTCGCTTTCGCCCAATGTCTGTAAACAGACCATTATTTTTCTTCCAAATAACAAGAAATCCAGGCACACATATGCTTCTTTTTGATGTGATTTATTCCAGCATGACAGCAGTGTGCAACATGGTAAAATGCTAATGCATTTTCGGCCATAGCCTTACTCATGCCAGCTTTTCATGTTACTTGGAAGCAATTGCATGCATCTGGACGCTGCAGCCTGAGCACCAACACCCAGTTCCACATTCATTTCACTATGCGGTAGAGCCAGGGTGAGTTTGCGTCTGTCCCATTTTTTTCTTGCTAAAAAAAATGCCAATTTGTTTTATTAATTTTTTTATGCTTTTAGGGGAGAAGTGAGATCTGAGGTCTTTTTGAATTTTTTTTTAAAGGGACAGTGAAAAAATAAAAAATAAAAGGTAAAATAAATAAGAAAAAAAACTTTTTAAAGCCCCTCCAAGCTCACACTCAGAAGCGAATGCATACGCAAGTCACACCCACATATGTAAATGGTGTTCACACCACACATGTGGGGTATCGCTGTAATTTTTAGAGAGCAATAATTCATATAACATTATCTTTCACATTGTAGAAAGCAAATTGAGCTAACTTTACAGTTTTCTTATTTTTAAATTCAAAACAGTGTATTTTTTACCAAAAAATTTAGTTTGTAAGACCTTTGCACAAATATAATGTGACATAAAGTATTGCAACGATCTAAATCTTATTCTCTGGGGTCTCTGCTTAAAAAAACATATAATTCTAAGTAGTTTTCTAGAAAAAAATACTGATTTTAATTTGTAAACAACAAGTGTCAGAAATAGGTCTGGTCCTTAAGTGGTTATGTTATGTATCAAATTATGATTAAAGTGGAGGTCCACCCACATTTTACAATGTCCTCCACTTGTGTGCATCCTAAAAAACGAATTGTCAATTTTTTTCCCCAGTTTATTTACCTTAATTATGGAGCAATATCTTTTCACTTCCTCCTTATGTGGCCGCGGCAACGTATGTCATTTACGGCTTTGCATTGGCTCATGGGAGATGAGTGTTATCAATCCCAGGAGTCAATGGGCTATGGAAACCCGGCCTACAAGCTATGGGACTTGCTTGCAATGCACTGTGGATGCACTAGATTGGGAGGTGCTAGCTGGGTAGCCAGTATGCACAGAATCCCGGAACAGGGACACTGCGGCTTCAGATGGCCACACTGCAGATGGCCGCGCTGTACAGGAACTGCACGTAAGTAATTCATGCTGCACGTACACAAAATGGACAGTTTACAGCATACTTTTATTTAAATGCACGAGCCCTGACTATTCTATGTGTATTTTTAGCTAAGAAAATTGGCCTGGAACTCCGCTTTAAGCTCAATTTAAATGCATTAATACAACAGCAGGGAATGGCTTTAATGGATTAATAAAATGTTTATATTAAAGGTAATGAATTTGCAAATATGGTTGTCTAACAAAGCATGAGATAGAAGATCATTGATGGATTGCTAATTACTACAATGTTTAATAAGCAAGTATTAATATCCAGGTAATAGAAAGGGAAAATGATGAGAGGCATCAAATTCAAACTGGTGATTAGTAGTTTGCAGATTACATTATATTAGCGTTTATTGGGCAGATCTGTTTACATGATTAAGGGAAATTAAATGAGACAATATAGACTGTTTACACACAAGTAATATACTGTATATCATCTTCAATTTTACCTTCACATTTCTTAAACACTTGCTACTGGGCACTTTTACCCCCTTCTTGCCCAGGCCAATTTTCAGCTTTCAGTGCTGACGCACTTTAAATAAAAGTTGTGCAGTCATGCAACACTGTACCCAAATTAAATTGTTATCATTTTTTGAGACAGATAGCTTTCTTTTGGTGGTATTTAATCACCACTGGGTTTTTTATTTTTTGCTTTAAAAAAGACCGTACATTTTGAAAAAAAAAAACAAAAAACCTTTTTCTTTGTTTCTGTTATAAAATTTTGCAAATACTGTAAGTAATTTTTCTTCTTCACTAATGTGTGCTGATGGGGCTGCACTGATGGGCACTGATAGGCTGCACTGATGAGCACTGATAGGCTGCACCGATGGGCGCTAAAGAGGCTGCACTGATGGGGCTGCACTGATGGGCACTGATGAGGCTGCACTGATGGGCACTGATAGGCACTGATGAGGCAGCACTGATGAGGTGGCACTGATGAGGCGAAACTGATGAGCACTGATAAGCTGCACTGATGGGCACTAATGGGCACTGATGAAGAGCCACTAATGAGGCTCTGATAGGCACTGATAGGCAGCACTGATTGGCACTGATTGGCACTAATGGGGCTGCACTAATCATCAGGGCACAGGAAAGGCAGTTAACGGCTTTCCTTTCCTCACACAATGATAGCACTGAGGAAATGAAATGCTGATAACCAGTATTGGTTTACATTAGATCAGTTGTGATTGGACACAACAGATCACATAGTAAAGAGCCAAAGTGATTGGCTCCTTACCCTGATCAGTGATATGCTGTGTCCGAGAGACACGCATCACTACAATTACTGTGCTGCGATCTTCGCGTGCATGAGCGGCAATACTGGGAGGACAACATATGATTTCCACCGAGAAGGAGGAGAGCACCATCTGGCCTATAGTAGATTGATGGCCGAGCGGGAGTCTCCTCCTTTCAGGTGAATGTCATATGACATGCTGCTGGCCATACCACTTGTGGCGGCAATCGTTGGTGAGCCGTGTCCCTAGTTAAAGAAGTCCACCCAAAACCAATATTTAAGTGTTTTGGTAGATGCTGGCCGCCAGTTAAATCAGCTACTTCTATCTCTAAAGTGCTAGTAAACCTGTACATATACCCACTGCAGTGACAAACATCTGGTGGTAAGCAGAGATGGAACAAATTCTCCTACACATATTGTATCTGTTTACCCTCAGCTCCCTTTCCTTTACAGCCTTCTAAAACACACAGATCAAAGATTTTATTTGTAGATCCAGCAGGCAGGGGGCAGGGATCTGACCTCACTCACTGCAGAGCACAGAGAGGAGACCTGAGTAATTTGAGACACGACTAATGCAGATAGGAGAGGAAACAAAGAGGAGGCAGAAATCACACTTGGTGCTTTGGATTGAGGATAGTACACATTGTAGAGGACTATGCTCTGTTAATTTTCTCTCAGAGGTTTACAACCGCTTTTAATGTCTGTCCACCTGCTAATGTCATCACCTACCCTCCCTGCTAATTTGTTCATTGATACATTGATGTGATACAGGAGACCTGTCTAACTGACATCCCATGGGTTACATGAGGTCATAAGGGCCCCAGTCCTAAAGGCTATGTCTCATCAGTTGCTTGTGATCATTCCCCAGTGACAGGATCTCCAAGATACCACGTACCTTCTCCTATGACATTGCTTCCTCACTGGCCTAACTATTACCATGTCACTCCATCACTGCTCATTCACTGAAATTGGAAGAGAAGCGGTTGAACCTTAAACTGCTAAAAAGGTTCTTTACTGTCAGAGCAGTAAGGATGTAGAATTGTCTTCCACAAGCAGTAATATCAAAAGGGAGCGTGGATAGTTGGGATGATCGAACGGTTCGGGTCGACCATCGGTTCGGCCCGAACATTGGGTGTTCGAGGTTCGGCCAAATTTAGAACTTTTTGCCCAAAAAGTTCGGAATTCGGCAACCAGAACCGCCCAAAATGCAATGCTTCAGGAAATGGGCTTTAAAAGCCTGTGATTGGACCAGAACCATTAGCAAAAGCCAATTGAGGGGGCAGGAGAATGCTAGGAATGTGATTGGAGTGACTAGGGGGTCCCTAGACCAATCATTAGTGAATACGCCCCCCAGTATATAAGATCGCCCCCGCCATATTCCTAGCATTGTTATACTGGACATGGAAGAGAGTGGAAGCAGTTCTGTTAATTTTACTTTAAAAGTGTCATTTAGCTATTTTTAGTGTGAGGAAAGGGATATCTAGTGTAGTTAGAGTGCTCCTTTACACTTTAGTTAGCTTCAAAAATTTAGTTTCTGTAGGGAAAGTGTTAAGTGTAAGGGGACCGTAGTGTAGTGTAGGGTTAACTGGCAGTGACTGCTATGGCAGGGTGACAAAACCCTTCCATAGCAGGGTGACCGCTATAGAGAAATTATCATTTCTCTGAATTGCTTCGGCACACCCATATGGCTTCTCACCAGCCAAGCATTTTTTATGCTGCAGGGGCTGCCACTGCCAGTGCTTTTTTGAGGACATGTTTGATGTCAGACATGACATCTGAACATGTGTATAGGGGGTATATATACACATATATGTCTGAATATATACCCCTAGACATATATAGGTGTGATAGTAGCAGAAATAAATGCTTGCGCTAATGAAATCATTTACAGTAATATATTTCTGCTACTATCACACCTATATATGTCTAGGGGTATATATTCAGACCTATATGTGTATATATACCCCCTATACACATGTTCAGATGTTTTGCCTGCCTCAAAAGAACCCAAAAAAATGCCAAAAAAAAGCTAGCGTCAAAAAAAAATGCCCAGGTGTGTTTTTTTTTTTTCATGGTTCTGGATATGCTACAGAGCTGAAACTTCACATGTACACTTTTTAGACCCCCCAGATACTAAATCAAAAAATCTCTCTCTTTTTTTTTTTCAATTATTGGCTTTTTTATCAAAAATGACAATTTTTAAGAACTTTTTTTGTGTGATTAATAGTTAATGGGGCATGACCCAGAACCCTAGGCACTTTTTAGGGGCATTTATTGGGTTTTAGGGCTTAAAAATTGTGTTTTTTGATTACTGAAGTTCGGGTCCCATTGATTTCAATGGGGTTCTGAAATCCGAACCGAACTTTTGGGAAATTCGGGTGTTCTGGTTGAACCGAACTTTTCAAAAGTTCGATCATCCCTAGTGGATAGTTTAAAAAAAAAACTATTATATGGGCACCTTAAAGATCACAACATACAGGGATATGCAATGTACTACTGACATAAACACAAGCGCACTCAAACACACCACATTTTGAACTCGATGGACTGGTGTCTCTTGTCAGCCTTACCAACCATGTAACTGTGTAACAAGGGAGCATGATACTGCAGCATTCTGGTCAAGTTTTGAAAGTCTTGTTTGAAAGACCGGGCAGTTTATGTAATTAAGGCTCAATGTAGCATCCACCTACTAAAAAAAAAAGGAAAAAAATCACAAGACAGCTGTAATTGGCCCTGGTACCATGTTATTGCTGTGACCAATCACAATGATTACACAGTAGTCAAGAATGACATCCTTGTTTACTACTCTAACTGTGAACGCTGGGATTGGTCACAGTGAACACATGGTACTAGTGCCACTCAAAGTGGCCTGGTAAAATGATTGGTGGTCTGCTGTGTCTGGTGGACACAGCAGTCACAGATAGCACTGTTGCGTGCTCTAGAGAGTGCACACAAATGACCCATGCGAAAGAACATTCCAGAGGAGGTTAAAAATATGTTATGACAGGAAATAAGGTAAAAAATCAAACACAGGAACTCAGACAGCAATAAAAACCTTTCTATAACTGTAGGAGGGAGGATGCTGGATATGAACACTGTGTTAGATTGCACTTTGGTGGGGAAAGTCTATGATGAAGATTGCTATCTGTCTAATGAGGCAGCTCCAGATACATGAATGAGCCACAAATGGGCACTTTGGACCGAATGCACAAAAAAGAAATTTGGAGACCCATACTCTTTGCTGGATTGGGTATGGTTTTAGATGGGATACAAGCCAGTTTGCACAGTTTTTTTTTCGCTTTCCAAGATATTTTGACAAACAAATTACTACGTCAAAAATCTCATCATGCTTCTTATTAAATACCTGCTTCCTGTTCATTTTCCAAAGGGAGTTGTTTTGGGGGTATTTGTACTCTGCCAGCATTTTAGAGTCTCAAGAAATGAGACAGGCAATCAGTATATCATGATTGATACATTTTTAAATATATGTGCCATAGTTTGTACACTTCATCACTTTCACACTCATGGCTCAAAAGTGATATGGTCCAGAAATATTTAAACAGAAAAAAGGTGGATAAAGCACCTGGACCAGATGACATCCACCCACGCATCCTAAAATAATTGAGCGCTGTAATTTCAAAGCCTTTGTTTTTAATTTTTTGGGACTCGTTAAGGACCGGAATAGTACCACTGGATTGGTGTAGGGCCTATGTGGTGCCTATATTTAAAAGGGGATCAAAGTCTTTGTCAAGTAACTATAGACCTGTTAGTTTAACTTCTATAGTCGGAAAGATACTGGGGCTTTTAAAAAAGACCACATAGATGAGTTCCTGCTGGAAAAAAATATTTTAAGCAACAGACAGCATGGATTCATGAAAGAGAGAAGTTGTCAAAAAAACCTGATTTCTTTTTATGAGGAGGTAAGTAACCTTGTACAGAGGGATGGCTGTGGATGTAGTATACTTGGATTTTGCAAAAGCGTTTGACACAGTTCCCCACACACGGCTAATGTGTAAGGTAAAGTCTACAGGCTTGGAGAGATTAGTTTGTAAATGGAAGGACAATTGTCTAAAAGATAAAATTCAGAGAGTAGTGGTTAATGATTCTTACTCTAAATGGTCTTAGGTTATCAGTGGTGTACCCCAACGTTCAGCGTTGGGATCCATACTTTTTAATATCTTTATAAATGATATAGGGTCTGGGATTAAAAGTACCATTTCAGTCTTTGCAGGTGACACCAAGCTTTGCAGTGGAATAACTTCAAAGTTATGTCTCCAACTTACAATGCACTGTTTCCTTGGGCAACTATGTGGCAAATGAGGTTTAATGTTGATAAATGTAAAGTTATGCACTTGGGGGCTAAGAATATGCATACATTATACATACTAGGGGGGAGTACGACTGGGGGAATCCATAGTGGAGAAGGATCTGGATGTTCTGATAGATCATAAGCTTAATAATAGCATGCAATGCCAAGCTGCGGTTTCCAAAACAAGCAAAGTCCTTTCTTCTATTAACATAGGTATGGACTCCAGAGAGAGTGATATCATTTTGCCCATGTAGAAATCATTAGTAGGACCTCATCTGGATTATGCAGTTCAGTATTGGGCACCAGTTCTCAAAAAGGATATCAGGGAACTGGAGAAAGTGCAGAGAAGGGCAACCAAACTGATAAGAGGCATGGAGGAGCTCAGCTATGAGGAAAGATTAGAGGAACTGAATGTATTCTCTCTTGAGAAGAGGAGATTGAGAGGGATATGATCAACATGTATAAATACATAAGGGGTCCATATAGTGAACTTGGTGTTGAGTTATTCACTTTAAGGTCAACACAGAGGAAAGGGGCACTCTTTACGTCTAGAGGAAAACATATTTTGTCTCCAAATACAGAAGGGTTTCTTCACAGTAAGAGCTGTGAAAATGTGGAATAGACTCCCTCCAGAGATGGTTCTGGCTAGCTCACTAGATTGCTTTAAAAAAGACCTGGATTCTTTCCTAGGTGTACATATTATAAATGGGTACTAATATTTATAGGTAAAGTTGATCCAGGGAATATCCAATTGCCTTTCGGGGGATCAGGAAGGAATTATTTTCCTCTGCTGTAGCAAATTGAATTATGCTTTGCTGGGTTTTTTTTGCCTTTCTCTGGATCAACTGTGGGTATAGGATTGTGTATATGCAATTGTTTTGTTGGGTTTTCTTTACAGCTTTTTTTTTTTTTTGGCTGAGCCAAATAAACTTGAGTCTTTTTTCAACCTGACTAACTATGTAACACTGACTATATAATATATACTGATTTGAGTTATTTTTACCAAAGAAATGTAGCAGAATACGTTACAACAAGAAAAACACATTTTTTCACGATTTCTGGTATTTTATGGTTTATATAGAAAAAAAACAATGGTGATTAAATACCACCAAAAGAGAGCTCTATCTGTCTTAAAAAAATGATAACAGTTGCTTTTGGGGACAGTACTGCATAACTGAGTCTTTTTCAATCAAATTGTGACAGCGCTGAAAACTGAAAAATGGCCTAGATTGGAAGGGGGGGAAAATGTCCAGACTTGAAGTGGTTAATAGACTTAAGAAGGGTTACATCAGTAGACAATTGTTTTATGGCTGTCAGTGCCTTCTTGTTCCAGTGACCACTGTACCCCCATTTCACAGGGACAGGAAAACTCCATTCTACTATACCCAAAAGAGATTTGGCAAGAATTAGGCATTAGCAAACCAGTGAGTGTCTGAATGTCCACTGTGAATGCACCATGCAAAGTTTATCACATTTTTATAAAGAGACATTTTTCAGGTTGGAAAGTTTACATTTTCTAAAATCTTTTGTATTACACACGCTATGAAAATTAAGAAGCCAGATTAAAAAAGCCGAAGGGAAAATGTAGACAGATTTCTGGAAATGTTGTTGTGTTCATCAAATGCAATTTGCTAATGACATAATTTTTCACACACAATAGAATGCACTACATGACTCCATCCGGAGGCTTTTTAATTATCTGCAAATGACAGAAAATAAAATTGACCTATAAACACTGCACTTCAAAATGACTTCCCATGTAGAAATGTAAATGGAGGAACAGTATACAAAGTGTTGGTTATTAAGTTTATCAGAGATTTGTAAGGTAATTAGTGCTGAGGATAGCACTTACCATACGTTACCCATGTCAATTCAGGATCTACTAGGCCAAATACATGGAGGTTTCTGTCAACACTGTTGGTGGCTTTAAAGTGTGTACAACATATCATTTTCTGGTTGTTGTATCTTTTAAAGGAAAGCTCAGGAAAGTCTTATATATGTCAATTGTAAGGCTCCATTCACACTTGTGTGACTTGTCATGCAACTTTGGACATCAAAGTTGCATGACAAGACATTCCCCAAATTTTACAATGATAACCATTCATATACAGTATGTACGTCTTAAAGTTGCAGCAACTTCCAAGTAGTTCATGCAACTTGAGGGCCTAAATCAGGGATCCTCAAACTACAGCCCTCCAGCTGTTGCAGAACTACACATCCCATGAGGGATTGTAAAACTCTGACATTCACAGACATGACAAGGCATGATGGAATTGTAGTTCCTGAACAACTGGAGGGCCATAGTTTGAAGACCCCTGGCCTAAATGTTATACAGTGCAACAGTTTTTCATTATCAATGATCAAAGCCAAAGTCGTATACAAGTAGCACCCATCCAGGGTTGCACCAAAATTGCACTCTAAAGTTGTGCAATTTTGAAGTCGTACAGGTGTGAATAGAGCCTTAGGCCCCTTTCACACATACGGTCCGTTCAGTTCATCAGTTCAATCACGTCCAAATGTACCAGTTTTTCATCCGTTTTTCATCAGTTTTTCATCCGTTTTGTGTCCGTTTTCATCCGATTTCATCAATTTTTCATCCGTTTTTTTTTTTTTACATCCACTACCAATGCAAAAATGGATGAAAAATGGACCGTTTGTCCGTTTACATCCGTTTTCCGTCCGATCCGTTTTTTTGACGGATGAAAAATAGGGCATTCATCCATTCCAAAAAACGGACATTGACAGAAGCGGATGAAAATGGATGTTAACGGATGATCATCTGTTGTCACATACATAGAGATGCATTGATGCCCGTTTTTCATCCGTCAACGAATGGATGAAAAACGGACAAATGGACCATATGTGTGAAAGGGGCCTAAGGCTATTTACTTTTGCTTTCTTTCCAGTCACAAGCAGAAGAACAAGACCCGCTTCATGACTAGCCCTTTTTTTGCAATATGCCACTGAATTACTTAAACTGACAATTGTGCGGTGGTGCGACGCTGTACCCAAATAAAATTGTTGTCATTTTTATCCCACAAATAGAGCTTTTGGTGGTATTTGATCACTTCTGCAGTTTTTATTTTTTTGCGGTATGAACAAAAAAAGCAAATTATTTAAAAAAAATGCAGCTTACTTTTTTAGATGTTCTTTTCTGGAAACTCAGGCATAAAATCCTTCCAGTTCTCCTAGTTTATGAAGATCCTGGGCAACAGTGTTAGCCATAGATAACCCTGCCAGTACTGTGTTGGTCGATCTTCAGATTGTAAGCTACATTTGTACACTCTCTGCCTAACAAAGGGTTAAAGCTGTAGAAGCTGGGTTTCTTGCATTGTATGCCAATAAGGGAAATCTCAAAATGTCCTTAGGACAGACTCACTCTGACATTGTTCACAAAATATTTGCAGTCAGTCATGAGTCCCTGTCCAGAGAAACATCTAAAGGGTAAGAAATATTAACTGCTTGACCTCCAGAAGGTTTATCCCCCTTCCTGGCCAGGCCAGGCCATTCTTTTGTGGTATGGCACATCGTTATTTTAACTGAAAAATATGCGTTCATGCGACGCTGTACCAAAATAAAATGTATGTCTTTTTTCCCCCCACCAATAGAGCTTTCTTTTGGTTGTATTTGATCACCTCTGCGGTTCTTATTTTTTGCACTATAAACAAAAAATGAAGGACAATTTCTTTTTTACTTTCTGCTATAAAACATATCCAATAAAAAAAATGTAAAAAAAAAAAATATTTTTTTTCATCAATTTAGGCCAATATGTATTCTGCTACATATATTTTGGCAAAATAAATTCCCAATAAGCGTATATTGATTGGTTTGTGCAAAAGTTTTAGTGCCTAAAAAACTATGGGATATATTTCTGGAATTTTTATTTATTTATTTTTTCTAATAGTAATGGCGGCGATCAGCGACTTACAGCGGGACTGCTATATTACAGCAGATAGTCGGGACACTAGCTGACACTTTTGACACTTTTTTGGGGACCAGTGATCGGTGCTAAAAATATGCACTGTCACTGTACTAATGACACTGGATGGGAAGGGGTTAACATCAGGGGCGATCAAAAGGGTTAACTGTGTGCCTAGCTAGTGATTTAATAAGGTGGGGAAGGTGCTTTTACTAGGAGAAGGCATAGATAAATAACCCTGCTTTGCAGGAACACAGGATCCATTCTTTCCTTACTGACAGAACGACAATCTGCTTTGTGTGAATACCGTGGGACCCGCTGTGTAGAATCAGAGCGAGAGCAAGCCTCTGGCGGCACGCATTTGTGCCCGATACCCGGAAGTGCAGAATCATGTATATGTACGTGATTCTGTGCAGCGCGGCCGCCCTGTAGCAGTAAAACTGCTATGAGACGGTCGGCAAGTGGTTCAAATGTAGGCATTCTGTGTGAATGGGAACACATAAAAAACATATAGTAGGGTTGTAACGGACCACTTTACTCAAAAGAGTATGTCAGCCGTATACGTTTCCCTTGCCTGATACCAGTACGATTCAAGATCCCTTAGCCCACCCAGTCACTTGTCGAAACACAGGCACAAAGATATATACAGTCTGGGACAATCCCCCCTACCCTTTAGCAGCTAATCCATATACACATATACATCCCATAATAGGTTGATCCCAAGGCAGACAGAAACAATAGAACAATGGGATACAGGCACTTAACAGTAACAAACCCCACCCCACCTCAAACTATCTAGCAATCTGAAAGTGAAATAGTTTATTTTTATATATTTCTTGAGTGATATTGTTCAGAAATATTATTGTCCCAAGAGGAAGAGGCCCTTCATTCTTTCAACACAAACCACACATATAGAACCCAGGCTAACTGGGGTAACACGAAATGCTGAGTCCGGTGTGGTTTTTTCAGCGAGTCTAATTAGTGCAGACCCAACTGGGGTTCTTGGTCACCCTGTGCCCCTAATAGACACCGGGTGACTTACACATAAGGGGGGTCGGGGAAGCTGGACAAGGAGTTTCCTGACCTCTCTAAGGTAATCTGGGTTCTACAAGCCCCCCCCCCCCCCCGCCCACAGTGACTCCTGTCACAAGGGTTTTACTGCAAAAAGTGGAAATACTGTACACTTTACCTTCAGCTGATAAAAATCAGCTCTCCTGCCCCCGAGAACTTTGTGGAAAAGATGTATACATTTGAGAACAAATAGACAGCAATACAAATTCCTTGGTGGGTAAAACAGCTTTCATATTTATAGTTATTTGTCTTTAAGTCTCCTACTGTCCAGTTATTTCAATTGATTTTCAAGTTGGATGCATCTTTGTATACATTTATACATACATTTTATGCATAGTGTTGTAAATGAAAGGCCTAAACTTTCACCAGTAGGTTAGTGGGTTAAGGCAGCACCCAAAATCAGATTTCAATAACCAAAGAAAACACGCAGCTACTATCTACCAATTGTGCTTTTGACCTTTCACCCTGATACATAAGACCCTGGTGGATACTAAAAGAGGCCATGCCAATACACATTGTGCAGGAATAGTCCATATTTGTCTCTATTGGAAAGCCGTTCCAGAGCTATGATGTGTAGCCAAGCCTGGAGCAACAACTCCACTAGATACTAGATAAAAAGTGGCTGAAAAAGGCTACAGGAGATCTAAGATACAAAGAACAAAAAGAGTGCTAACAGCATTTTATTTAAAAAAAAAAATGCAAATGTTTACATGATATGTTTACATGAGGCTTTGGCAAACTAAATGTCACAGTTATGGTTTACATTTATTTTAGCATAATGCTGGGTAGGGATGAGCTTCGAGTTTGAGTCAAACGTAAGTTCGACTCGAACATTGGCTGTTAGCTCGTTCGTCGAATGATGAAGAAATGGGCTTCTTCAAGTTCCCGCATTATCATGGACTCTTTGACTTCTGAATTCCAATAAATAAATCAATGGCCGGCAGGGGGAATCAAACTAACACCTCTCATCATGGAAAGCCTGGTATTCTACCACCGATGCCACCATCAAGCCTGCTTAAGCTGACCACACTCTCCCTAACTTTTATCTCATCCACTGTGTGTAGGGTGAGATAGGAGTTAGTTAGGTAGGGAAAGTGTAATCAACCTAAGCGTACTTGAACTGGTGGTGTAGCTCGTAGAATACCAGGCCTGCGATGGCTGTGAGATCGAATCCCTCAGCCAGCGGGTGATTTAAAGGTGGAATTTTATAATGAATAATACATTGCTAGCAGGGACAGAGTTTTTCAGATAGTGCAGTGTATATCACAAAGTTATTTATATATATATATATATATATATATATATGCAATTTGTATCGGTATTGCTGAAAAAAACGGTGTGGGGTCCCCCCCCAGCACCAAAATTAAAAATAAAACGGCGTGGGGTTCCCCCTAAAATCAATACCAGACCCGAGGGGCCTGGTATGGACTGGGGGGACCCCACACCATTTTTTAAATTTTTTTTTACCTGTATTGCTGGGAGCCGACAATACATTACAGCCGCGAGCTAGTTTAAATGACATTTTTTGCTTTAGAAATGTCAGTATTGCTGCAGCAGGCTAGAAACATTGCACAAATGCGCCACTTTACAGGCACATTAAGCCCCCCCCCTCCCCCAGGCACGATATTTAAAGGAATTTTTCATTTTTATTTTTTCACTTTAAGCATTATTAAAATCACTGCTCCTGTAAAAATGATTGTTTTTAAAACATTTTTTTGCATTGATTCATGTCCCCCAGGTCAGTACCCGGGTCCCCATACCATTTTTGGGCCAATAACTTGCATTTAAGCCTTTAAAATGAGGACTTCTGATTTTTCATGTTCGTGTCCCATAGACTTTAATGGAGTTTGCATGTTCGCAAGAACATTTCCCCTGTTTGAGATGTTCTGTGCAAACTGAACAGGGGGGTTGTTTGGCTCAACACTAATGCTGGGCCCACTTTCCACATATTATTTTCTTTAAAACATTAGCATCAAGGAAAAAGTAGTGATGTTGGCCATACTGATTAGAAAAAAAAAAGTTTGATTTAATTTTCTAATTTACTCTGGAGGAGCTATAATTGAATGAATGCTTTTAACAGGCACGCTTGTTTTTAAGTGACTTTTTGTTTTTACAAATGTTCTAGCTGAGAAAGTAACGCTTTGGAAAGAATAATGGATTATTTTGTTTTTAACTGTATCTGCAATGATGGAAATAATGAAGGGAATATGACATAGTGTCTTCTGCCTAGATATTTTAACACTAAAAGATGTCAGACAGGTGGGAGTAATCTATATAGCATGTGATAATGTATACACATTATTTTAATGTACAGTACTTATAATAGGTGTCAAAGATATCTATAGGGAACTTAGTTTTATTAAAATTCACAGTAAAGTATAGTCAAGAAAAAATCCTCCGTGGATAAAATTAGCTTAAATTGCATGTAGCAATAATTATGGTTATTAATCAAGTGGCAGTAAAGTGATTTTTGCTCCACAGATACTTCAATTAGCATTAAAACACCAGGCCTAGCATGTAAATGTGCTAGCTTTATTTAGGGATTCTGAAAAAAAAATCTGAATTAAATTGCTAATGCCCAGAAATGTACTGAAATGCCGTGCTCATGTTTTATTTTGCTTGATTGTCCTTTTTTCCATAACCATTTTTATTTGCATTTTTCAAGGTATAACACAGGGATCCTCAAACTACAGCCCTCCAGCTGTTGCGGAACTACACTTCTCATGAGGCATTACAAAACTCTGGCATTCACAGACATGACTAGCCATGATGGGAATTGTAGTTCCTGAACAACTGGAGGGCCAACGTTTTAAGACCCCTGGTATAACAGATATGGAACAGCAGTCAGTTAAAGAAACCATGTATCTCTGACAGTCATATGAAATACGACCATAGGGATGTACAGTCAGGAGTTTAGTGAAAATAAAGATGCTTTTGTTGGTGTATGACTCTCTCTAAACAATCTTTCTGATACATTCCTAGCTATTGAGAGAGTACTCTGATTACTAGATTAATGAGGTTGTTTAATTGGTGCTTTCTAATCGCCTCCTGTGGTAGGGGGATATTGTTCACCCTGTCTGTCATAGGCCTATGTAGTGTTTTGTGGTGCACCAGGGATGGTGTTAGGAGAAAAGCTAAATTAGTGAAAGAGAAGAGTTATCAGGGGTGCTGAATGAGGAATCGTCACATGGGCTATGGGAAGTAACTGAAAAGTTTTCATCCATATTTTTTGGATGGGAGTTTGGATATATGGAAGGGTTGGGGGAAAAAAAAGTTTTGTCCTTTTTTAGTAACTTCCTCCAGTTTTCAGCCTAAGAAGCGGCTCAATGCTATTTTCTCTAGCAGTAATAACAGAGCAGCCTTAAACTGACAACATCAGTCTGGCACCATCATTTGGAAATCTGGTGTTTTTGGTTGGGCTGAACCTAGGCAACAGACATTCTCACTATGCTTCCTAAATAAAACACTGTATCTACGGCTTCACATTGTCCTAAGGTCAAACAGACCTACTTTGCATATAGGTAACTCAAAGATCTGCACTAGTTAAAAAAGACAGACAGGAAAGGCTCCACCTCTCTTCACCAGTGGTGAATTTAGGCTTCCTGAACCCCTATGACAACTGCCTTATGACACCTTGTCCTACCCCAGGTGACTGGCTATCTTTAGAAACACACAAATTAAATCAATATAACAACCACACAAGACATACCATGGTGAAGGTTAGGAAGCTGAAACAAACCGTTTGCACACTTAACCACTTAAGCCCCGGAAGATTTTACCCCCTTCCTGACCAGGGCCTATTTTGCGATTCGGCACTGCGTGACTTTAACGGACAATTGCGCGGTCATGCAATGCTGTACCTAACCAAATTTGACGTCCTTTTTTTCCCACAAACAGAGCTTTCTTTTGGTGGTATTTGATCACCTGTGCGATTTTTTGATAATGCGCTATAAACAAAAAAAGAGTGTAAATTTTGCAAAGATAACAATATTTTTCACATTTTTTTATATGAAATTCCCCAAAAAAAATGTAAAAATCAAAATTTTTTAACATTTTAGGCCAATTTGTTTTAAGTTACATATTTTTGGTAAAAAAAAATCGCAAAAAGCGTATTTTGATTGGTTTGCGCAAAAGTTATTGCGTTTACTAACTAAGGGAAAGATTTTTGTAATTTTTGTTGTTTTTTTTTAACGCGTAATGGCGGCGATCTGCGATTTTTTTGCGGGACTGCGACATTGCGGTGGACAGATCGGACCCTTGACTGACATTTTTGACACTTTTGGGGTTACCAGTGACATTACTACAGTAATCAGTGCTATACATATGCACTGTTACTGTAAAATGACACTGGCAGTGAAGGGGTTAACTTTTTTTTTTAGAGGGAGGGGTTGTGTGTGTCCCTAGGGGCGTGTTTCTAACTGTGATTGGCTGTGGCTTGAGGTGTAGGAACAGTGATCAACGGTCCTACATAGTAGAACCGTATGATCACTATTCTTACACAGGGGAGAATGACAGGCGGCTTGTTTAATTCAGCCGCCTGCCTTTCTCCCGCTCTAACGGACGATCGCGAGTGCCCGGCGGACATCGGGTCCGCCGGGCACACGCGCGGGGGGGGGTCCGTGACCGAGCAGGAGTGGGAGCGCGCCTCCGGCGGCGTGTGCTCGCTGCCCAGAGCCTCACAGGCTAGTGACGTACCAATACATCACTTTGCCTGTGAGGGACTGACCGCCACAGTATATGTACTTGCGGCGGTCGGCAAGTGGTTAAAGTGGAGTTCCAGTCGTTTTTGTGTTTAGTAAAAGTTAGCAGCTAAAAAATAGTGTAGCAGCTGACTTCTAATAAACACACACTCACCTGTCCTGCAATCAAGCGATGCGGCCGCCCGAACCCTCGGTTCTCTCCCTCGCCTCTCCCTGGTCCTAGCATCACAAGTGTGAGCACCCAGCTGTGACAGCTTACGGCTTTAGAGCCAGGTGTGAACCATCCCAGAAGATTGCAGGGGGAGAAGAGAAAAAAAAACTAGGTACCCACTCCCCTCCCAAAAAAATGACATGCCATATGTGGCATGTAAGGGGGTGAGGAGTTCTTAAAGGGGAACTTCCAAAACTTCCACTTTTAGATGGAACTCCGTTTTAACTGAAGGAAAGAAGGCCAAGCTTTACCCAAGTCTGCTAACAGTTACGTTCTGGGTGTGTCGACTCGAATTATTGAAACTGTAAGTACAGAGTGCACTATTCCACCAAGAAAAATAGACACCATAGACAGCAACTACATGAATACAACAAAGTGGCAATCTAGAACATTTTCTTATAATTGAGAATATTTTATTTAATTCAGCAACATGATGTGGGTGACTGTGTGTCATCCTTGCTGCCCTAGGCCCTCTCCTTAAGTGGCTATGCAAGAATCTTTCCCTGAGCTCCATCCTTCATTGTCTCATACTGCCCAGGGTAAATTATACATGCAAGGGCTAGTGAGAGCTCACAGAACGAGATTAGTGACCCGACCTCCTGCCTCAATATTCCTCATGGACCAGCACTGTTGAGTTACTCTGCTGCAACTGTACATTAAGGAGGGAGAACAGTTTAGAAGCAAGATATTCACTTCTATAGTTGATGTAAAGATGTTACAGAGCTACTTAATACTTTTCCTATTCAGGACCTCCTTACAACTCCTTTCCAAAATCTCCTGGGGAGTGAACAATGAAACAGTTACTTTTGTTGCTAAACTTTTTACCCAGGGAGATATTTGAATTTAAATTTATTATAAATTTAAATTGTATCTAAAGTCAAATATTTTTCTGTAAGTCTTGGATAGCGTTGGAAAAAGAAAAACCTCTGTATTGCTGTCTTTGTCCCCACTGGGTAGATTTACCAGCATCTGTCCTGATTACCATTGTCACCAGAACAGAGGGTGATGGGAAATGAAATGTTTTATAGTTTTAACCATAAAAAGAATAGAGGGAAATCCGCTGGTGGAATGAAAAAAAAAAAAAAAAACTCAACGTGTATACCAGGCTTAAAGTATAACTAAAGGCAAAACTATTGTTTAGTTTTGGATAGATTAGAGAGGGATTAGAACGCTTGCTGAAATTCATCCTCTCTTTTTGACCTATTTAGCATTATCATTGAAAGTATAAGTAAAAAAAATCCCAAATTTTGGATTGTTCCCAGTAAAGTAATAGAGGGAAAATCTTCTAATGTGAACACTACTTCTGGTGGCCTGGGGGCCCCTAAGGAATTACCCTAATTTGCAGGGATTTCTGCTCACTTTCTGTTTGGCTATGGGATAGGAAGTGAAAACAAATCTATGAAATGGGGTGGAAAAATATCTGATTGGGGTTATAACATTCCCTTGCTTTATCCAAAATGAAAAACAAAAAAGTTTTGCTGATTTGGTCTTCAGGTGTTCAGAGTAGCTTAGCTTTGAGGAAGGGGGCGCCCCCCAAAATGCCTCAGATTTATAAACCTTGATGTGAAACGGCATATGTGTGTCCGCACTGCTAGCATTGTTTGGTTTTATGGCTCATTAATAGTGCGCCTTCTATTTTGTTTTGTTCTTATAGTTCTACTTTAACTGTATGGCAATAGGGGAAGCCGATGTAAACACGTCAGACGCTGTTCTGTCAGTGATGAACACAGGGATCCTGTGTTCCTCTTATTTAGGAACACAGGTCTCTGTTTTAATCCAGCAAGTCCATCCCCCACACAGTTAGAAAGCACATTTACCAATTTGAGCCTCCCTGGTGTTAACCCCTTCCCTGCCAGTGTCATTAGTACAGTAACAGTGCATAGTTTTAGCACTGATAACTGTAGTAATGTCACTGGTCCCCCCAAAAGTCTCAAAAATGTCAGTTAGGTGTCCGATCTTTCTGCCGCAATGTCGCAGTCCCGCTAAAAATTGCTGATCGCCGCCATTGCTAATATAAAAAACAAAAAAAAACAAAAACAATTGAAAATTATTAGAATCTTTCCCCTAGTTTGTAGACGCGATAACTTTTGCGCAAACCAATCAATATACACTTATTGAGATTTTTTTACCAAAAATATGTAGCAGAATACATATTGGCCCAAAATGATTAAAAATATTAGATTTTTACTTTTTTTTTTTTTTTTTACTGGGAATGTTTTATAGCAGAAAAGTAAAAAATATATATTTTTTTCAGAATTGTCACTTTTTTTTTTGTTTATAGTGCAAGATCAAGGTGATCAAATACCTCCAAATACAGCTCTATTTGTGGGAAAAAAGGACATCAATTTTATTTGGGTACAGAGTTGCACGACCGCACAATTGTCAGTTAAAATAACGCAGTGCCGTATCGCAAAAAATGGCCTAGTCATTAAGGGGTAAGACCTTCCGGTACAGAAGTGGTTAATGGCATTTTATGGCAGCTGTTTCATACGCACACACATTTTTTGAGGGAGTGCAGGAGATTATATTATTTTTCAGTTTGGCATGATGGTGACAACAGCAGTCTATTGATTTTGATTGAGCACACATTTTCCTAATACCAGATTTGTCTAGACAGGCTGTGGCAGTTAAACCTCTATTTAAATCCCTAAGAGACATGGACATCCCATATCAATGGGGTTTCCCATTTCAACTTCAGGTCTGATTTAATCAACAAATGGTAATGTTCAGGGACTACGAAAATTTCCTGGACAAGCTGTAGCATCAGCTTCTTTGAATAGATCTCTTGCAGTGGCTCCAAGTTTGCTTTGGATCACCAGCTAGACCACTGTGAAAGGATCACGGTCCCTCCATGCATGTAGTTGCCATTGCTGCAATGGCGCCCAATGGGGTCATTCCATCTATGCATTTGTTTTCAATTGATCTTCTGTTTATATGTAGTTTTTAATATATGTTTTAGAGCTTGTACTTTATGGTAATTACACTACTGCATTGATAGTCAAAGTTTTAGTTCTCTGGAATGCATTTAAAATGAATAGGGAATAGAGCCGTTAGGATAAGCAAGGCTGTTTGACTTGACTTTTGGATATCTGCTCTGCTAACTTCCCATGGGGATTTATGCCCCATCAGTTAGATATACAGATATCCCTTTAACATATGGAACCACTCTCACATGTGAGAAATTTGACCTACTACCCAAGAAGCAGCACAGATGCTCTATAGCTATATAGCTCTAATACCATATACTTTCTCTGTATGTACTGAACTTTCTAGTCGGTACACAGTTCTAGAAAGACAATATGCACATTTACTGTATGTATAATTACAATGTTCTGGTTCTTCTAAATGAAAAGGCCCTGTTCCTGTAATAATTGAGATATTTCATTTTCCTAGTTAACTGTTGTTTTTATACTGTTGAAGATTAATCTCTCTCACTTGTGATCCCTATAATGTAACATAATTATAGGCTACAATTAGACACTTGCTTGCCCTGCGTATGTGATAATATAGAGCTTCTGTGACTCACAACAAAAATGACAGGTGCCTTTCAAGGCTCCACCAGGTCCTCTTTCATGACAACCTGCTAGGAGTTCCCGACAAGGACAGAGCTAGTCCCAGCTCAAAACATCTAGTAGGGAAAATCCTAAAAGTCGCTCATCACAGCAAAACCCTGTAAGAAGGTGTATGACAGCCACTGCCTGAGTTCCATCCATGCTCCCAACACATTTCACCCATCGCCAAGGCTTATTCATGGGGAGCCTCCTATGATCAAGCTCCAAGGGCAGTGTGAAATGTGTTGGGGGATGTGGCCTGGTTGAAGCCCTGGATGAGGCTGTAATACGCCTCCTTACAGAGTTTTGCTGTGATGTGTGACTTTCTTTCCCTACAAAATACAGAGCTCCTACTATGTGGTGTATGCACATTAGCAACAGAAAGAAGTCCAATATACAGTATACTGTTCATATAGTCTTGGGCAAGGGTTCAGTTTTTGACAGCCAATTATCTCCCATGCCCTCACTAAGCTAAGGAACATACTTAGTGTAGGTCTCATATAGTAGTTCTGGAGATTACATTTTTCTTTTTCTCCTGATATTTTTTTCTGTCCTTTTTTTCACTACTCTTTAAGTAAATCTACCCCAAACAGTTGATATAGGGCAATTAGAAGAGTTTTGTTTTTTGTTATTTTTAATCCATTTACAATACCAGCAAATCATATAAAGGGTAAGATAATATAAAAGTAGAGTAATTTTGGAGTAAATAAAGTATATGTTGAAACACAAGGGAAGGGAAGTCTCTGAATTTCTTATAAGCCATGGAAACCATTTAGGTGCTCAAATGTGTTTACAATGTATTTTCATGTGCAGAATAGCATAACAATATGAAACACTGGTTGCCAGGAACAAGGAACATACATTATTTTCCACCAGCCACTTTTCCATAAGGATCCCAGGTTCCAAGGTATATACCATGTATATAGGTTTGGTGGACATTCTTCTTCTGAAAACTGCCAGAACTGGATGTAATGTGGAAGTGTTGGTCATAGAAAATGTATCTGCCCTTTAAAAAAAGCACTGGAAAAATTAAAACCAGATTAAATTAAATTAGATTTTTTAAAAGTCGTGATAAAAATCATCATAATTATTAATCACTGGCCAGGTGGCATTAATATTAGAGTTGGGATTTTGTCAATTTTATTCATTTTAGGTCTGAATCTGAGTATTATTGCTTTTGACAGTGAAGAACATGCTTGACTGGAGCTGGAGACAAGTATAGCAATAAAAGTGCCCTTTTAAGTCAGAATAGTTTATGCATAGCAGAAAAGTGGCAGTATTTTACTAGACAGAAGTTTCATTGTTGATGTCTGTAAGTACAATTTGTTCTTCAAGCAATATTGGTCCACAGAGCATAACATAGACTATAAGAAGGACAAATAAACCACTTAAAGTGGTATTAAACCCAAAAGCAAACATTTACAGTATTAAGTTTCAGCTTATCAATTCTAAGTTGTGATAGCTGCATTTGTTTCCTTTTTTTTTAGGCTTTCTTTCTTTTATTTTCATCTGGTGATCCAGACAGTAATTTTTTTTTTCTCAACAGAGCAAGCTCTCCTGCAAATATATTAGTTAGGCTCCATGCACACAGGATGTCCAAAAAAAGTATTTCTGGACGCTGGATTGCTGGCAGGAAACTGCTGCTTTAAAAATGCGCTTTTAACAGCGTTTCTTTAATTGCATTTATGCACATTTTTCAGCGTTAGCATTTTTGGTAATTTTTGTAAAATTGCACAAGCTTACATTCATCTCTTCAATGGAAAAAACGCTGAACGATGATAAAAGCATGTTTATGAGCTTTTATGCACATTTTTCAGCATTCGGTTTTTTTGTGGTCAGAAGAACTGCTCTTGAACACGATTTTAGGTCATTCAGACAACAGCCTAGTACTCCCTTGCTGATCAATTTAAAAAAACATCCATGTATGCATGGACAAATAGGATAACATAAAAAACATTTTTTTAATACATCTTGGTGAGACTGTAAATACTTCTATATGATAACATTAAATTATAGTTCCTCTGTAGGTGTTTTGCTTGTTGGTTTCTGAATTTGGAATCTATTAGCATCTGAATTGCTAGATAAACTATATCTTAACCCTAACTGAATTAAGGTCCTTTCACATGGGCTTTCCACCTGACGGACTCCGTTTTGCTCAGCAGGGATCGATCCGCCAATCCCCGCTGAGCAGACGGATGACAGCTCCATCTCTACTTACTTTGCAGAGATAGAGCTGTCAGATCCCTGCTCTCCTCTATGGTAGATCGGATGAAAACGGACAGCCTGTCTGTTTTTATCCAACCTGATCCTCCAGATGGATGGAAAAAAAGGGTTTCCATTTATCTGGAATTCACAGATCACATTGGGTCGGAGAGCAACGGATGTCAGAAGACATGTCACCACTGACATCCGCTGCTCCATAGAGGTACATTGAGCATCCGATCAGGTCCGCCTGAAAAACTGACAGGCGGACCTGATCAGAAAGCCCGTGTAAATCTTAAAAAAAATACAGTTTTCATCTTATTTCATCCTTTTTCTTTGTATCTAAGAGCATCCAACTTCCTCTAGCCTTTTTCATCCACTTTCTGTGTGCATGCATCTGCATGTTCTCATTGACTAAACATCATTGGTCTAAAGCTGGGTCTAAACTAGTAGAATATCTCTGAATATTTGAATATGGTTTCAAAATAGTTCAAGATCTTTTTTTCCTTTAACATTTGATTTTGGAATTAATGAACGAAAACCATATTCACTTTTAGAAATTTGTACATTTGATAACAATTTTTCATCCAGCGCCTTCAAATTTTCATATCACTATTGATTGGTAAAAAGAATGAGCATTATTATAACATTCTTACAATAAAAAATGTTGAACATAATTCTGCTAGTCTATACCAAGTTTTAGTTGGTTTTCTGATAGTGACGTGCCTTTGCCTATTATGTTTGTAAGGACATCCACTTATAACCCCCACTGGAAGCGAATGAGACAAAATACCAATGCAGAAGAGTGATTGGGAAATAGGGACGGAGCAAAAAATCCTATAACAGGAAGTGCCTAAACAAGGACCTTTCTGCCAGAATCAACTGAGGATGACAGGCAGTCAGCCAACTCCAAGTATGGGCATTGGCAGCAGGTGTTCTAGGCTGCACACGAGGATGACAGCTGTCAAAATGCCTGGTGGATGTCAGGAGAGGGGGTGTGCATGACGCATTTCTAGGGACTTGCCCTCTTCTTCAAATACATTTGTTTGTCCCAATAAGTGGATGTATCACTTAGAAACACAAGAAACACACAAGGTATGCCCAGTGCCCACTAATCCTATGAATGTTAATTCTTTGTCCCTTTCCAAGCTACTCCCCACATTAAAGACCGGTTGTTAACAGAGCAAATTGCTAACTCTACTCTTAACCCTTCTGCTTTCTCAGCAGCTATAGCAGAACAGGAAATTCTCCCAAGATACAATTAGGTCAGATGCCAGTCAACCGATTACCAGTATGATTTTTGACTGTGGAAGGACATCCAAGCAAAAGGAGAGAGAGAACATACACACTGGCTGCAGGCAGGCAAATTCAGACATTAGCAAGAATGCCATCGGCAGGGTCATATGATTCTCTATTACTATAAAAATTGTATTGAAAAATCTGTGTATTTTAATAATATACAGTATATTTATGTTATACGTTCATTTCAAGGCAAATTTTGGCAAACTTTATATTTATTACATATTTTTATGATTAAAAGCAGCATTTAGCTTGGAAGGTACCTAGCTTTAAAAGATACCTAGCTGATTTAAAATAATAATAAATAAGACTTTGTTATTTTCAAGAGAAAGTAATTTCTGTGATTTTGTAAGATCAGCTTGCTGTAATCCTCAAGCTTTGGACTGTTACATGTTTTCATTTTGAAAAGAAAGCATGGTATTTGGGTTGGGAATCATGGTTATCCTTTATTTTGTGATGTGTGATTAAACAAATGTTTACTACCTAGTTTGATAAAGTGAAGGGCTCTGTAGCCTCCCAAAGAAAAACATCAATGATTGGAGAGTCTGCGCTGAAAGCAATGGGTTCATTAGGTGGTTCTGACTACACTTTTTTTTTCAAAGGATGAATGTAGGTGATAAGCTCTAATAGTGATGACAATCTCATCATTGAAATAGGAAAAACTCAACCACCCATAGATTTAGGGGAGAAAGATGGGTTGGGGATTTTTCGGGTGCCAATAAACAGTTAAATTATTAAAATATACAAAATTTATTGTTAAATTGATTTAACATGAAAAAACAAAAAATTGAATTTTTTCTCTCTTTATTATTTTTGAACTGAATTATTATAATTCCTTTTTTTATTATTTTTGTATACTTAACGATTGCATATATGTATATTATATTGAAAGACATATATGATAGAATGTAAATTGATATTGTTACTTATATGTATGTCTCTTATTGTAGAAATAGCTCAGAAATTATCCCCTGAGGAAACCGTTTTGGTGAAACATGTTGGGATTGCTACTCTGTGATATCAATACACATGTTTTATGAATTGAGTATATAGGCAGCTCAGAAATTGATTTTAATATTGTATGTTTATTGTTTGTCTTTTAATTTTTTGTTTTATCATTTTAAATAAATTTTACAATAACTTTTGTATATTTTAATCATGTATCTGTTTATTGGAACCTAAAAATAACCCCAACCCAACTTTCTCTTCCTCCTCCAAATCTATGGGTGGTTGAGTTTTTCCTATTTCCTCAATTTGGATGCGGTGCCATTGGGTCCTTTTTCCAGACAAAATTTCCTAAATCTCATTATTGATTTCAAAGTTAGCCTAATAGTTGTTGGGATGTGATGTAATTGGGCTTAAGCAAAGTAGGAACATAGTAAAAAAAAATAAAAAAATGCCCTGAGGTGCATGTCAGAGCAAAAAAACAAAACAAAACACTCTCAGCAGAAACAGCTCCTTATTCCCTGTGCACCCTGCCCATGCTTCATAGAAATGAAAAGCAAGGTTATCTGCCAAGTAGACCTATGTGGACAATATAAAATATCCCCCATGTTGAAGAGATGGGGAGAAAGTGGTAGGTTTATGTAGTCTAAATCAGGAGCAACAATCCAGGGTGACAATGTTGTTCCTTCATTACAGTGATTAGTCATGGTCACCCTTGGACAGGAAGTGTGTAACTGGCTGGATCAGGTGAAACTAAAGAAAAAGTAGCCTAGAAAAAGAAGATGAATGCAGCCACTACATCTTTGAGCTGATCAGCTGTAATATAGTAAATGTGTTTTTTTGGGGGTTTAGATATGCTTTAAGTATATGTTATTTATCCCAGAAGGGTGGTAAGAACTAGAGTTTTTACTCACTGTGTTTAAGGTAGCTAATGTAGAATTCCAACAGTATACACTTTTTTTGGCTCAGTTAGCAATCTATAACAAAGCAGAGTATAATACATTTGTATAGTTTAAGGATGTTTCTACTCTGCCGGCCCATCCAGGTATGTCTGTGAATCTTCAAGACAAGACATAACATAAATGTGAACGTTTCCAGTAGGCAACAATGGACACTTGCACAGAGCTAGACCCATAGGTGTGTGCACCCCAAAGCTCAAACACACATGCCTTTCTCTGCAGCCTCAACTGCACTGGACAGTGAATGAATGGGAAGTGCTCTGTGCTTAGCAGCTTCCTGTTTATTCGTAAATGGAAGCATAGCAAACACAATTTACTATGCTTCAGTTATGAATGAACACAGTGAGTTTGTTCACTGTGTTCATTTGGAAATAACAAGGGGCGGGTAAATTACATATTGATTAGCCCTTCCCCCCCACTGTCCATCCTGAAACATCTCCCACAGCAGCTGAGGGGAGAGGAGAAAAGCTAACAGCACTGCAGGGGGGGGGGGCGGTTAGCCGGGGGGATCCCAGGCACACCTGACAAACCCCCTGCGCACACCTATGGCTAGACCATATGACTTTGTTGTATTGTAGCACAGCTCATGGTCACATGATTATAGACCCCTGAGGTCCAGATATTCCATTGTGCATGCAAGTAGAGGTCTACTGTGATTATAACACTCTCAGGTCCCATGGCTACAACCAGAATGTGAGTTATTACACGATTAGCTTTAATCCGTGCACAGATTTTCCAGTTCTGGGACAACAATCTAAGCACCAACAAGCTAAGGGTGATTGTCACTGGGCCAGGTAACTTTACAGTTATCCTTTTACACACACTGCAATCATCACGTGTTTTAAGAGAAACATGCATTGTTCACTGCATTTTCTGTTGCAGGTAAAAGCTTTTAAAGAAAATGTCTGCATCACTCACTTTCGCATCCAGACAGTAATAGAACAGAGTTTACAACACAGTAGCTTTTTTCAAAGAGGCAAAAGTTTTTACATTTCTGAATAGAGCAATCAGAGATTCAGCGTAATGATTTTTAATATAGTTTTATGGAAATAAATAAATGGTGAAAGAAATATTTACCAAAAAGATGCTACAAAACTGACAAAAAGCATTAGTAAAACAAATGGAATTAAAAATATAAAAAAACTTAGCAAAATGTGCCTAGTCTTTGGTTTCTGCAGTCCAATTTGCTTGCAGAGTAATGTATCAGAATCACTGGCTCACAGAAAATGACTCTATCTGCATCCAACGTAGTTTCAATGTGAAACAAGAATTGCAGACCTGCAAATGCAGCCATTTTTTGTCACTGAAGAAGGAGTTACAGAATCATCACACTCAATCAACGGGCCTGAATGGTATGTTGAAGGAGCTGGAAAGTGTTTTATTATATGTCAGTGGACACCTTACTGACAACTCTTTATAATATATCAATTTTTCCAACAGACAAAGTTTTATAATCAAGCAACTAACATATTATTTCAAAGAATGAAATTACGATTTGTTGGACACCAAATATATGTATATCATGAATCAGGAGAGTGAATGTGTCCCATCTGCCTTCTGAACTTTATAATACAGGCATGTTTTCTGTCTTACTGATTGGCATCCTCCCACGCATTTATTGTAACCACTTTTTTATAAAGGTGACCCCATTACAGTAAGAATTATGGAATATGAATAGAGTTTGGCTCTAGTAGTCAAAGCAGACTCAGAATGTATATTTACTTTAAACAATTTTATGGCCAACTATTTATGACAGGGCTGCAAGAGGAGCCTTTTGAGGATCCTGGCTAATGGAGGTTTTTGAATTCCAGCTTTGCTGCTAGCTTCTTCTTTCCAATCAACTTTCTTCAGTCTGTGTCTTAGGATAAGCTGTCTTCCATTGGAGATTCTAAAAAATACAGTATGTCACCTTCTCTTGCTGCCCACCACAGACAAAAGATTTAAACCTGACAATTTTGTCACTGACTAAATTATGGAGAAATCAGGGTGGCACTGTGGTTGGTATGACTTTCCTATTCCCTCCACACAGTTTGGGGTTTGTCAGACCTCATTATCGTTACAAGCGTGACTACACCCTATAACCAGAAAGTGGAAATTGTACAGTGAAGGCATTGCACACTGCTGCTTTGTTAGATAATACAAGTGGACATTGTCACACATGCATACATTCATGAATCAATTTTAAGGTGTCAATTAGCACACAGGAAGCCAATATGAATCTCAGAGCTGGAAATCCTAAGTATTCTGATTTATATCCATAAGGTTTTGTTGACCCCATGATAGGAGTAACATTCATGACAGGCTGACAGCAAACATTTATTCGGTCCCAAGTGTTTATTTCTGGAAAGATAGCATCTTGACTTAGTTTAGGTTCTCGGAATCTGATATAACATTAAGCTTGTGTTGTGTATGGATAAATGAAACAGTGGCTATTAGAAAAATAATCTTTAGAACACCGGATGGATGTAGTGCCTTTTTGCAAGGAGACAGAGGAGCACTACTATAGCGATATCTCACAGTGAGTGATCTAAAAGCCAAAAAAAAAAAAAAAATGCAGCCAGTGATTAATTCCAAAGGTACACAACCAAAACTAATGTTTTAGTAGGCCTTAAAAAGATAGCTACCATTTAAGTGCACTTATTTTTTACTACTCTCCTTCTGTCTGCCAGCAGCTTGGTCATCATTTAAACCTATTATTACTAGGCTCCTGTCAGATCTTCCTCGTAGGCATATAGGATCTTTCCCGTGAAGTCTTCAAAATTCTGCACAGCACAATCCTGATCGGCTGTGGGCAGACCTTACATTGAAGGGTAAAGTGTACACAGAGCACAAGCATTGTTAGTGTTTTGCTGAAATTTGAAGAATTCAGGGGACATTCTGGATTATGGGTGGAATAAGCTATAACTGACTCTGGTAGGAATGAAGAGGAACAGGTAAAGAGGAAGTAAAGCCTGATATTCTTTTTTCTTTTTGGTTACCTGCAAAGTAATTGCTAATGCGCATAGTAGCATATCATGTGACACTTACCTGCAAACGAAGCCTGTGTCGTCCCCGCTGGAGGCCACATCCATCTTCACCCGTCTTCTACTAGGTCTGCGGACTCCAGCTGAGCTACTGGACAGAGCCGCATGATGTCATGGCACAGGGCTCTGAAGAAATGGCACGATCGGCCGTTCCTTCAGAGTGCATGTGCCGATGACATCATTGGCTGCATGCAATGTAAATATCTCCTAAACGGTACATGTTTAGGAGATATTTACAGTACCTTTTGGTAAGCCTTATTATAGGCTTACCTATAGGTACAAACAGTACAGGGGGGGGGGGGGGTATACAATCTCTTTAAAGATACACACACTAAAAGTGATATATTTTCCAAGACTAAAATATGTAAAATAGCCTTAGCTCTACCCATCAGCTAGACACACAGGGGTTGATTTACTTAAATTGGTGAGTGCAAAAACATGCAGATGTGCAGGAAGGCCAATGGTTTCTCTGCAGAGATGCACCAGATTTTACATCCTCCAGTTTTAGTAAATCAACTCCACAATGTCCATTTAGAGCTCATTTTGACATTGGCATTGTCACTCACCCAAATTTGATTTTTGCTGTTCACACCTCAATCAAATTAATCAAATGAATATTTTAATAGGAGACGTTCATGCCCAAAAACTGTTTGATAAATACTGCTCACATTCTTTCACAGCATGTGATTATTCTAGCCGATAAAAACCGTAGGAGTTTAATTAAATATGTTGTCTACCAATTTTGCTGAAAATTATGTTAGCAATGTGAGATATCTAGCAATGTCAGATTTAATTTCCACCTTCAACATTTCCTCGCTGTATGCAAGTCTTTGTAGGCGTGATTCAGCAAGGGATAAGAGCACCACAGGAGGGGGGATCCTTGGGGTTGTTGCTGCTTGTTCAATAAAATAAAAGCTTTAATAGCTTAAATTCACCATGGGTCATAGCTCAGAAATAATAATCATTCTGGATTGTTTGACATGTGATTTATGTTAGCTCTAATTGATTTGCTCTTGTTTTTGAGTGCCTCAGTTGTCTACACATTAGTAGACAGTGCAATGGGTGTGCTTGAGTAAAGGATAAATAGTACATAACCAGAATTGTGTTTTCCATGATCCTGTGGTTAGCGATGTCGATGTGACCTTCATAACTCTAATTTTCCTGTTTGATAGGTTTGGATCCAATATGGTTTGTAATAAAAAATTAAAAAGCTGCCCATGCCAAACTAGGCATATTGCCTTGTATCCCTACTGCAAGAGAATCGTAATATATTGACTCCAGCTTTGACTCAGCATCAGGCAAATGTTTTTGAACAAAGGCCCACTACAGCCTAGCCTGGAGCTGAGGGGAATCAAGTTCTTTCTCAGGTCCAGTGCCTGGGAAAAAATATATGAATTTGGAGGAGTTAAAGGAGTTGTAAGGTCAGAAGTTTTTTTTAACTTAATACATTCTATGAATTAATATAAAAAAGCCTTCTGTGTGCAGCAGCCCCCCTAATACTTGAGCCCCCTCTCTATCCAACGATGTCCATGAATGCTTCAGCTGTCCGGGACTCTCTCTCCTGATTCGTTGAGAAACAGCAGTGGTGCCCTTGGCTCAGTTAGCCAATCAGGAGAGAGGGGGTGGGGCCAAATATCAGCTCTGTGTCTGAATGGATACATGGAGCTGCAGCTTGGCTCGGGTACCCCCATAGCAAGCTGCTTGCTGTGGGGACACTCAATAAGAGAGAGAGAGGCCAGGAGCTCCAGCCAGGGACCCGAGAAGAGGAGAATCCGGGCTGCCCTGTGCAAAACTACTGTACATAGGAGGTAAGTATAACATTTTTGTTATTTTAAAAGAAAAAAAATTAGACTTTAAAATCACTTTAAGTGTAGCCTAATTTACTACCTTCTGTCTTAGTGCACAACTAAAGGGCCATACACACTATAAGATTTTCTGAAGACTTTTTCCTTCAGATTTACCTTTTCTATGTAGTGCAAGGGCCTGCCAGATTGCATACAAATGCAATGAGGTTTGACCTCATATTATATGGTTTTGGTAAGTCTAAAGAAAAAAGTCTTCAGAAAATCTTATAGTGTGTATGGCCCATAAGTAATTCTTCTAGACCCTTTCCCATTTTTTAAAGTATAACTAAAGTCAGAAGTTTTTTAGGTTTGGATAGACTGATTAGGGATTAGAACCATTGTCAAGTTTTTATTGCTGTCTCTGACCCCTTTTCAATCTCCATTTGTCCTAATCACCAATGTCACCTGAAATGGAAGTGAGGGTAAATGATACATTTTTAGTTGCTACCACAACAGGAATAGAAAGGAAATGGAACACTTGGTCCTGTGGCAACTGTGCAAAGGGGGATGCTCTTCACTATGGAAACATATTTACATTGGAAATGTCATAAAGCACACAAGGGCTATCTCCTTAATAAAACCAATGGCAAAAAATGACAGTAATGTTGACCCTCCCCAATTATGGTATATACAAAATTTGAAAAATATGTTGACTTTAGTAAAACTTTAAACTCACGGAAATGTTACACTTAAACCCAAAAATTGCTTTAAGAAAAGAAATGTATTATTCTTTTAGTACCTTTTTTTTAAAAGTAAAGAATAGATTTAAGGTGTTTTTCTGTCTTAATTTCCATGTTGGAATCTCATCATCTAAACAACAGTTCTATGTAAAATGCCATTACAGTGTTGTTTTGATTTGTTTTGTGACTAAAGAAAAGGATCTTAATGAAATTCTAGGTTAATTCACCTGTTCTAGGGCTACATATGCTCTATTTCAATATTTGTACTGATTTTTATTAAGAGAAAATGTACTAGCAGGAATATTACTATTTTCCTTTTATATTGCCCAAAGTGTGTAAAAAATAGAAAACCACAAAAATAGTAAGAATGCATAAAATGTAGTATATAAATATTCACTGCTCAAAGAAATGAAAGGAGCACTTTGAAAACACATAAGATTTAAATTGGGAAAAACATTATGCTGGATATCTAAGGATGGAAAGGATGCCACATCGTTTGATGGAAATTAAAATTATCAACCTACAGAGGTCTGAATTCAAAGGCACCCCTAAAATCAAAGTGAAAAAAAAGATGCAGCAGGGTAGTTCATTTTGCTGAAATTTCATTGTGGCAACCCAAAATGGTACTCAGTAGTTTGTATGGCCCCCATATGTTTGTATGCATGCCTGAAAATGTCTGGGGATGTTCCTAATGAGATGATGGATGGTGTCCTGGGGTATTTCCTCCCAGATCTGGACCAAGGCATCACTGAACTCCTAAACAGACTGATGTGCAACCTGGCAGCATTGGATGGACCAAAAAATAATGTCCCAGAGTTGTTCGATAGGATTTAGGTCAGTAGAGCGTGGGGGCCATTCAATGGTATCAATTCTTTTATCCTCCAGGAAGTGGCTGCATGACACATTGTCGTGCCCCAGAAATATCCCTGGAGCCACTGCACCAGTGTAGGGTCTGACAATGGGTCCAAGGATTTCATCACGATACCTAATGACAGTGAGAGTGCCATTGTCTAGCCTGTAGAGGTCGTTGCATCCCTCCATAGTATTGCCTCCCCAGAACATCACTGACGCTCCACCAAACCGGTCATGCTGAAAGATGTTACAGGCAGCATAACATTCTCCATGGCTTCTCCAGACCCTTTCACGTCTGTCACATGTGCTCAGGGTGAACCTACTCTCATCTGTGAAAAGCACAGGGCGCCAATGGCGGACTTGCCAATTCTGATGTTCAATCGCAAATGCCAATCAAGCTCCACAGTGCCAGGCAGTGAGCACAGGGCCCACTAGAGGACGTTGGGCCCTCAGGCCACCCTCACAATGTCTGTTTCTGATTGTTTGGCCAGAGACATTCACACCAGTGACCTGCTGGAGGTCATTTTGTAGGGCTCTGGCAGTGCTCATCCTGTTCCAGAGCAGATACCTGTCCTGCTGATGGGTTAAGGACATTTTGTGGCCCTGTCCAGCACTCCTAGAGTAATTTCCTGTCACCTGGAATTTCCTCCATGCTCTTGAGACCTTCTGGCAATGGCACGTATTGATGTGCCATCCTGAAGGAGTTAGATTGCCTGTGCAACCTCTGAAGGGTTCCAGGTATCACCTCATGCTACCAGTATTGGCACTGACCCTAGCCAATTGCAAAACTAGTGAAAAACAGTCTTTCAAAGATGAGTAGGGAAATAAAATGTCAGTGACCTTCACCTGTAAAACCATTGCTGTTTTGGAGGTTGCCTCCTTGTTGCCCATCTAGTGCACTTGTTGTTATTTCATTAACACCAAAGCAGCTGAAACTGATTAACAACACCCTCTGCTACTTAAATGACTAGATCAATATCCCAGGAGTTTACTTGACTTGATGCTATACTTAAAAAGTGTTACTATAATTTTTTAAGCAGTGTATATATTTGTGTGTATATATACATATATATAGTTATAAAAGATGAATATTTCCAGTTGGTTCATTTACCCCCTTGCTGACCGTCCACCGCATATATACTGCAGCAGAATTGCTTGGCTGCACGAATTGATGTACGGGTACGTCAATTCGCTGGAGCGTTGCTGGGGGCGAGCTTGCACCCTCAGCGGTGCACTCCCGCCCCCACTAGGCAGCGGGGAAGCCAATCCATGAGGCCGGCAGCCGTAATAGCCGCCGGCCACCCATGATCACTCCCTGCTGAGAGAGAAGGAAGGTCAGCTGTTGTAAACACAGCTGACCATTGTTCTCTCTGAAATGATCAAAGAGCGCCTGTAATCCTTCTATATAGGATCACAGTTCTCTACGATCATTTCACAAGTCCCTCCCCCCACAGTTAGAAAACACTCCCCTAGGCTCACAATTAACTCTTTGATCACCACTGTGTTAACCCCGTCCCTGCCAGTGTCATTATTACAGTAACAGTGCATATTTTTAACCCTCCCAAAAGTGTCAAAAATGTCAGTTAGGGGTCCGATCTGTCCGTCACAATACCACTAAAAATCGCAGATCGCCGCTATTACTAGTAAAAAAATAAAAAAAATAACATAAATCTTTCCCCAAGTTTGTAGACGCGATAACTTTTGGGCAAACCAATAAAAATACGCTTATAGCGATTTTTTTTACAAAAAATATATAACAGAATACAAATTGGCCTAAAAGGATGAACATTTTTGATTTTAAATTTTTTTTGGGAATGTTATATAGCGGAATGCGAATAATATTTTTTTTTTGGGGATTTTTTTTCAGAATTGTTCCTCTTTTTTGTTTATAGCGCAAAAAATAAAAATCACACAGGTAATCAAATACCACCAAAAAGAAAGCTCTATTTGTGGGGAAAAAAGGACATCAATTTTATTTTGGTACAGCATCGCATGTGCAATGGTCCGTTAAAATAACGTAGTGCCGAATCGCAAAAAATGGCCTGGTCATTAAGGGGGCAAATCCTTCCAGTCCATAAGTGGTTAAGAGGGCTGCTTGCCTTCTTTTGGTAACATCTTCCCTAAAGATCCCATGAATACCATATTACTGTAAAAAGAACCTATAGATTTCTAACAAACCAGATTAACAGATAACTTGCATGGCTACTTCCTGTTTTGTGCTCTCCTTACATGTCGAGGATTACATAGCCTTTCATGGATTCAACATATGTTATATAATATAACAGAGGTCCGATCACAGATCAGGGTGCATCATTTGAAACTTTTCCTGATGTTAACAGGGACAGGGAAGGGTAAATGTACTGTAAACTATACAAATGATCTGCTATTTTGGAGTGGTGCTTAATTAAAGTTGTTAACATTTAACAATGAAAAAAAAATGTAACTTTTTTCATGATTGGTACTAATAAACCCTGATTTTGGGGAGTATGGTGCCATTATAATCATTTGAGCATTGGTACCATCATAATTTATATTTGTGTTAATATTGTATAGGTATTGTATAGATAGTAGCTGATTAGCCATTCTCAAAGAATTTGTTGTTACAATGTGAATCAATAAATCTTTTTATGTTTTTGCAGCTCATCATTTAATCTCATAACCATTTGGGGATATACATCTGCAGTAATCAACATAGCACTTTCCAAGGACCTTTGTAACCCTAGTGAAGTCACCAGGAGCCGCGAAGCTGCTGTCCACGTGGACTGGTGCTGAAATCTCTCGTCTGGGTACCAGGCACTGCCATTCTAAACCAAGAGACATGGCAACAAATGGAACTAAGGTGGCAGATGGACAAATTTCCACGGAGGTCAGTGAAGCTCCTATCACAAATGATAAGCCCAAGACCTTGGTTGTTAAAGTGCAGAAGAAAAGAAATGAAGATCCTGAAAGAGACACCTGGAAAGGGAGATTTGACTTCCTTATGTCATGTGTTGGTTATGCAATTGGTCTAGGAAATGTCTGGAGATTTCCTTACCTCTGTGGAAAGAATGGAGGCGGTAAGTTGCTGTTAAAGCTAATTATGCATACAATATTATAATAACATTGTTATTTTTGGGGGAGATTGGCCTTCAACATGTACTGTAGTTTGAAGTTTTACTTTGCACTTTATTAGGTTTAGACCACCTCTTTGTTTTTGCTTTATCTTTAAGGATTTTTGAATTGTGGGAAATTTTTATCTGCATATATCTGTCTTCAGTTCTGCAGAAGGTGCATGGGTAGTTGACCTGCTGGAGGAACAACTTAATATTGTACATCAGCATCTTCTAAATATGCCAGAATTTTGCATGCAGACGATTAAAGCTTATTTTTCAACACTACATATGGGAATTCACTTAACATTTTACCTAAAGTGTGTCAGCTTTGTGGAAGGTACGTATTTAAAGTCAAAATCCAGCCCAAATCTAGTTGCAATGAACTTACAGAATTATTTACCATTTTGAAAGCCTGCTGAAAGCTAGGGCATCAATTTTTGGTTGCCCCTATCCTTAAACAGATGTATCTGTGTCAGTTATCCATGTTCTATGTTATAATACAACATGTCCATTGGGAGAATGGGAATACAAAATTCGTTCCAAAAACACAATGCATATGGTACAGAATCTACTCTATACTTTTACATGTATATTTGGGAATTTCTAGTTCTTTGAATTTTTTTTTTTTTTAATGAATGCACTTTTTTGATTATGTTCTTAGTGTTGGGCACCATGTAGCTTGATGGTCCTTAACATTTTATTTTATTTTGTTACGTTTTTGCATAATTAACCCATTTGTGTAGGTACTTTCTATCCTATTTGTTCTGTTTGGAGACCCTTGGCTTCCATTTTGGTGACAATGTTTTTACATTCACACACTCAATTGCGCAGAGCCACAATGTGTGTTGCTATGGACAACATTGGGCACCGCCTCTATGGGACAAGAGCTTGAGCAGTTCTTTCTTGTGCACACCTACAGTGTATTCATCCACCAAGAATATTGCAGGTAAACCACTGCACTTGCACAGGGGAAATGTTCCTGGATGTGGGACCAGCCCATTGAGTGACTTCCACTTAGCAAAGGAAGACAGAGGACAGAGCATTGCTGTAGTCTATTTGTCCTTGAGGCCACATCCCCAGTTACTGAACCATGCCTTCACTCACTTGGAAACAGATGCTATGGGACCATGATTCTTCCAGATTCCATAGACAGTTGCTTAGGCATGCCACTTACATTACCATGATAATGACCGCTGACTGCTGGCTCTTTTGAATACAGCACACTCCAATCCCACTTCTATATTGCCAAGTTTTGGATCAGGGACACGGCTACAAACTTTACAAAGTTATTGACTAGTGCATCACAAATGTATGTTATCTACATTGACATGTTAATGTTTATGTATGCAATTGTGGAAGGAATATGACATCAGTGATGTCATGGTGGTGTTGATTTTTTGCGTTCCTTTAGGTGTTGCCTCTATACTATATAAAAGGGAAAGTGTTATAGAAACAATCAGGTATTTATTGTTGTGTTCTGTAAGTCACTGGGGCAACAAACAAGTTGAGATCCCGCCAATATAGACAAAGATAGCAGTAAAAAGTTGCCAAAGGATAATCCTTTTCCACTCTGCCCAAAACTAGAAAATTAAGTTTTGGCTGGACTTTTATTTTACTATATTGGAAAGTGTAATGAATGTTGAAAATGCTCTGGACAAAGCAGCAATAGTTCTGTTCATTGCAATCATATCATGAAATGGTTTAATCTGATTAGTTGGCAAGTGTTATGGCACTTAGCATACAATCTATGTACTTTGTGTCACTTTGACAAATATACCACCTTGGAGATATGCACACAGATGCCTTCTGCTTTAGTTTCCTAGTACATGTCTATAAGAGAGAAAAATATTGCAGCACAGTGCTTATTTTAGAAAAAAAATATTAAGGGCATGCCATTAGGTCTACTGCCGAGCAATCAATATTCACCTTTCGTTGGCTCCCTCTATTGTTCAGTTTAGCCATCAGGAGAAAATACTTGGTACTTCTAGAAGTGGAAGAGTGTGTTACTAGGCCAATCACCAAACACAAGAACAGTCACATGTGGAGATTCCATAGCAAAGTATAATCTATGACATAAGTGATTCATAGTTTAAGCAAGGAAACTACTCCTGCTCTTGCTTTTGTTTGTGTTTTCTTTCCCAAATTATAGATACTACTGATGTAAAGATATGGCTTTATTGGTTTTATGGTGTAGTGCCTCTGAGTTCAATGAAAGAATAGAAGTAGAGTTGTGGTGAAGCAGTACTCAAAGACCCATCTCTAAAGTACTGTGTGATGCAGCATTGCCTTCTTATAACAGAAGGTATTTACACATCAACACTTCCAGCATCCATGCAAATTGTTTTGCCCCTTTTAGTCATCAGTACATCTAGAACCACTGGTGTATAGCACAAATGCAGCTATACTTATTCTATAAAATGATGGTTACACAAGGGGCAAAAGGGGAGGATTTACACGACTCCGCCAGTTTTTTGGTTCCTTTTGTACTGCCTCAGCATGACCTTAATGGTTGCACTTTTCTCTTTTCCTAACTTGCAAATGCAACATGTCACATCCTGCTGGTTTCTCTCTTTTGGAAAGTAGTTGAAAAAACAGTGTCTGTTTTTTCCACATTTGATTCACTTGAAATCTGTATTTTTCACTCTCTATATTATTAAAAGTAGAAAGGAAATAGACAGGAATGAAAACTGAATACAACTTAAAGCATTTTTCAATAGAGGGATTAAAATTAAAGAGAAGTGTAGGTTTTAAAAATACTAGGGATAGACCGATATGTTTTTTTCAGAGCCGATACTGATATTTTAGTCACTAAATATCGGTATCGGCTGATATGGGCCGATATTTTGTACATTTAAAGTTTTGAAAAATAAAGACAATTTTTGACACATATCTGGTACTCAACATGTGGGGTAGGTATTTTTGCTGTAATGTGCGGTCTTCCCTTCCCTCCCCTGCCAGGAATCCCGTGTGAATCTTGTTTAGTGTCATTAAAATCCTAGAATCCACTTTATTAGTGTTTTATATAATGTCCAGTGTGTGTTTTTGTAATAGAATAGTGGGAAATACCTTCATTACATTGCTGCTCCAGGCTCTCCTTGCTAATCTCCCACTCTGCTGTTTTCTCCTCTCATAGCAGTCAGAGAAGGATCTCAGCCCCTCCCCTCTGCAGTGTAAACAGAAGCGTCGGATATTAGATTCGAATAGTGTGATATACCTTCCGTTACATTGCCGCTCCAGGCTCAGCTAGTCTCCCATTCTGCTGTCCTTCTCTCCTCCCCCACTGACAGCTGAGGGTCACGGAGGAGCTGAACAGCGATGTAATGAAGGTATTTCACACTATTAGATTACAAAAACACACACTGGACATTAAATAAAACACTAATAAAGTGGATGCAAGATTTTACATACACTAACTTTACATACACTAATATCGGTAATATCGGCGCCAATATCAATATATCGGTAAAAGTGAATATCGGCCCTCCTATAATCAGCTTTGCCGATAATCGGTCGATCCCTATTTCATACTCACCTAGGCAGATGCAGCATCGATCCAACTGTCAGTCACTGACAATCTGCTCTGCCTCTTTAGTGCTCACTGGAGGGCCGGGCTGTAGAGGGGGCAGGAACAGTTGGCTCAGGCTCTCAGCAGTGCATTGAGAGCTTTATTCATTCCATCTCCATTTAAAACTTTAATTTTATTTTTGGGGTAGAGTGAGTAAAGTTAGAACCTCAATCAGGTTTACCCCTGTCTGTGCCAACAGAACAAGCAACTGGGACAAAAGACACAGACATTAATAAAAACTGACAGGGTCTGTCAGGTTAAAGCAGAGCATAATTATATCTGAGCACTACAAACTTAAAATGCTATTTAATACATCTTTAGTGTTCAAAGTGTAGCGCTACCCTGGAAGGGCCGCTAACTGATGCTTGTCCCCTGGAGCCACCCTGACCTTGCAAGCCCCTCGCCCCTTCTAACACTCTAGGTTCAGATATGGTTTCAACAAAACTGGTCACCAACAATACCCAGGCGATGAACACAACTTTCTATTATCACTGCTGTATTGAATATTTCAATTTATTTTAAATCAACACTAAACACAAACTGTGTAAAATATAAAACTACCTGCGCTGCTCCACAAACCAAATATATGTATATATATAAATAAATAATGTGTATAAAGTGCTAGTGCTTAACTTAATATACACGATAACTGTATCAAAATCACCAATCAAATATGCTTAAATAATAAACGTGAATAAAATATATCAATAAATATAAACTGTTATCTTATTCTTTCAGTTAATCATGTGCTCAGAAAAAAAAATATATATATGTATAGTGACAGTCTTTGTGCAAAAAATATATATATAGTGACAGTCTTTGTGCAAAAAATATAAGTCCAAAGTGCTGCGTGCTCATATAAAAAGTGCTGGTGCTCTCTGTACACGAGTGGGTGCTCCCATCTTGGTCCCCTACTCACCAGAAGCCAAATAATACAGCGCTTTCAAAATCTCCTTTGCAGTTGCAGATAAATGCCTTATAGGACCAACAATTCAACAGCTTTGTGGATATACTGTAGATCACAACATTCAGGTGATGCTCAAAAAAGAAAGAGATGCTGGCATCGTGAAGTATGTAAACACTTTATTCGATGCACACAATACAGGTTACACTTACTATTTAGCAGAGGTTCAAACGCCTGAAAAACTATCCCACGGGTCACCACTCAGATGGCTGTACTCACTCCCCGTGTCCCCGTATACCGGAAGTTGGATGCAGTCAGGCGTAGTATGTACTCGGACACAGAGCGTTATCAAAAGCAAGTTCGTCCCGAATACGTACTATATTTATATGGTACATTGATTCCATAATTGCAGACACCTAGAGGAACAGGAAGTGGAATGCCGCCATCTTGGAACTCCTATCATGACATACTTCCTGTGTTTCACCATCTTACTATACTCTTAACTTCCTCTATAATATTTGCAAATATGCTCCCCACTGATCTTAAAATCACCACCTTGCTCAGAAAACATGCAAATCCGGATTATCTAGCATTAACCTCCTTATGAGTAAGCTAGAATCTTAGTATATTTTAACCTCCGTGGCGAGACCGGAAGTAGGGAAGCCGCCATCTTGGGACTCCTATGTACTTCCTGTACCACGCCATCTTACTATACCCTTCACCTAAACACAAACTGCTTGCAGCAATACACAGTCAGGGGTTATTAAGCAGTAATAACTTAACACAGGTGACAATGAATAAATAGGGTCAACAGACAGGATGGACTACTGGGTGATACAATATGGGTGACTGTGGTGCCTACAGAGTAACACTGGCTGTAGGAAGGAGACCTAGCAAAAGCAGTCAAACTTCCCACAATCAATAGTGCAGCGCTAAAGGACATGGCAGGCAACAGAGAAGAAGCACCCCTCGTAAGATTCACCCCTTGGTGATTTTTTTTTTTTTTTGATAAAAAGAAGAGTTTAGCGCGACTTTTTTTTCTATTCATATTTGCTTACTGTGTTTGTATCACGCAGTGGAGTTGCAACTTTTCAAAATTGTTGGTCTTATTTATTCATCATTTACAGCGCAGTTTTTTCCCCTAACAAATCAGTTCGTTGTTGAGTTCTTCTGCTAGCAAGTTGGGGCCCTTTATACTTGAGTTACAAGAGCAGAGGATAGATTCAGGTCTGCAGACAGGAATAGTAAAGGAGTAAGGTCACAAAAACAGAACAGAGCAAAAATTGGGCAGCTGCCCTCTCATCATTTCCAACTGGAAGAAGATCTCTGGTGCTGTGCAAGGAATTGGGCAGGCTTCAGCTTCATAGCAATATGAGGCAGCGGTTACACAGCAGCAGGTAGCGGTTATAAGAAGATATGAGTGTCTCCGGTTCCTGGGAATGTTGAGAGCTCTAGTTGGAGTGATGTGTGATGTCATGGGACCTCTAATGCTATAGCCAATGAATATAGGGTCTGTCGCTGGTGCCTGGTTGGGCTACTGAGGCTCTGTGCAGCTGTGAGCAGAACTGCAGTGTTTACCTGACCCTGTTGATGTCCCTGAGCCAACAGAGAGAGAGAGAGGCTGCCAGTTCCATTTACATTTACAGACTTTCCCAAAATCCCTTGTTGATTCAGCATGATGGGATTTGTGGTTCAGAATAAATCCTAGATTTTAGGGAGTGCCAACCCTGGGACTACAGGTCCCAAGATCCTCTGCTCTTTAACAGGAAGACTGACCCCCCTCTTTTGGCAAGAGGTGATAGAGCAGCTTTGTACCTAAGCATAGGAGGAAAGATGGACAGTCTATGAGTCCTTTTTGGTAAAGTCTCCCCTTTTCCATTTCTTAGGAGCCTGAATCTGGCTACAAAATCAAACTGAACCATCCATCCACGTCTCTATGCTTTATTAAAAAAAAAAAAAAAAAAAAACACTTTGAAAAAAATTCCTAGCCATGGCCCTCTAAAGTAAGAGCAAATTATTAATTTAACATTTACTTACTGAAATCCATCTGTCTTTAACTCAGGCATGTAGACAGAAGGGTATGAATAGCTGAGAAATCCCCTCCTCCCCTCCTCCAGATGAAAGAAAAAAGAATTTCCATGAAGACTCCTGAGATGTATGACATCATTTTAGCCTACACCAGGAACCAGGAAAACTTAAAGAAATGTAAAAAAAATAAAAAATAAAAAAAGTAAATATACAGTACCCTTCTATCTGTCTACTAATGCTAGCAGCATGAGGATTAAAATAGTTTATATGTGTTTGAGAGAGTGTATTTGCACTTTAATATTGCTTTCTGTGTGTTCACTGAGATTTCCCATTGCTTCCTGTTTTTTTTACTTCTTGCCACTGAGACCAAACATGAGGGGAGATTTCCTGAACATCGACACAATTACAAGGAAAACCTGATAGGAACCCGAACCCTTAATTGTTTTTTTCTACAAAAAAAAAACTAAAGAGAGAATAAATTTCCTATTTAAGACAAACCAGTCATGAAGGATATGAGATTTTTTTTTTCAAGTGGCTTGCTATGTGGGCACTTGGAGAAGTGGAGGTGCCAGGAGCGCTGGCGGGGGACCCAAGAAGAGGAGGATCGGGGCTGCTCTGTACAAAACCATTGCACAGAGCAGATAAGTATAAGATGTATTTATTTTATTTAAATAATTTAGCCTTTAACCACTTCCCACAAACCGATGTACCTGTACGTTGGCTTGAAGAAGTGATTGTACCGGGGTGATGCTTGCAGCTGCGTTTTTTAGAGCCAGTGGTCGGCTTTTTAATTATAACAACAGCTGCGGTTCAGCAGCCACCTGGCTGTTATCACAGGGAACAGAAGGGTTCTCCCGACCCAAGCGACCAGCCGGCACTTCCACCGGCTGGTTAGAGTACCAAACAAAGCCAGATTTGGCTTTGATCAGGTCTCCGATCAAGTAACCTGGGAGTGACATCACAACGTCACTTTCGGTTTACTTGGCTGCCACAAGGGCGATTTAAAAAAAGTGACAGTATTCAAAAATGCCAATTTCGATGTTTTGAATACATTTAAGCAAAGTGGAGGAGTTTGGGGTCTTTTAGACCCCAGATCCCTCCATAAAGAGTACCTGTCACTGCCTATTACTGTCACAAGGAATGCTTACATTCCTTGTGACAGCAAAAAAAGTGATACATTTTTTTTTTTTTTTTAAAGGAACAGTATTAAAAATAAAATACAATAAAATAAATAGGAAACATTTTTTTTTTTAAAGCGCCCCCGTCCCCGTGAGATACTATTTATTCGGCGTGAGATCGTCTTTCACAATACACAAAAAAATTGGGCTAACTTTACTGTTTTTTTTTTAATGTTTTTAATTCAGTGAGGTGTATTTTTTCCCAAAAAATTGTGTTTGAAAGACCACTGCATAAATACCGTGTGACAAAAAAATATTGCAACAGCCGCCCTTTTATTCTCCAGAGTCTTTGCTAAAAAAAATATATATATATATATATATATATATATATATATATAATGTTTGGGGGTTATAAATAATTTTCTAGCAATAAAATCTGATTTTAACTAGTAAACAACATTTGTCAGAGATAGGCTTAGTCCTTAAGTGGTTAATATCACTTTAAAACAAGAACTGTTTTATGGCACATTGAGGGTGAGGGGTGAATCAGGATACCCCAAAACATAAATGGTCTCGAACACCAGACTAGGCTTTGATCTTTTCTTAATCCATCATCTCTTACAAGGTTCTCTGTATCTTCTGAACTCAGACTATGCTGGATGGACACTTGCAGAGCTTTGGCTCCTTGGCAATTGAGGTTCAAGTGGAATCTCAGTCGTTAGGTTCCATGGCAGAACAACATGAAATGGTTCCTGAGTATATTTCCCACTCAGCGGTCACTCACTATATTTCTTTTGTGGGAGACAGTTGCAGCGTGTTTCCTTTAGGCCAGACACAATTTAGACTTGCTCCAGAATAATATACAGTATCTCACAAAAGTGAGTACACCCCTCACATTTTTGTAAATATTTTATTGTGTCTTTTCATGTGACAACACTAAAGAAATGACACTTTTCTTCAATGTAAAGTAGTGAGTGTACAACTTGTATAACAGTGTAAATTTGCTGTCCCCCTCAAAATAACTCAACACACAGCCATTAATGTCTAAACCTCTGGCAACAAAAGTGAGTACACCCTAAGTGAAAGTGTCCAATTTGGGCTCAACTAGCCATTTCCCCTCTCCGGTTTTATGTGACTCGTTAGTGTTACAAGGTCTCAGGTGTGAATGGGGAGAAGGTGTGTTAAATTTAGTGTTATCCCTCTCACTCTGTCATACCTGTCAATGGAAGTACAACATGACACCTTAATGGCAAAGAACTCTCTGAGGATCTTAAAAAACAAATTGTTGCTCTACATAAAGATTGCCTAGGCTATAAGAAGATTACCAAGACCCTGAAACTGAGTCTCAGCATGGTGGCTAAACCATACAGTGGTTTACCAGGAAAGGTTCCATTCAGAACAGTGCAATAGGAATGTAAGACCGCACTCAGGGTTAAATGAAAATGATAATCCTTTTATTCCTCAAAACATGTTACAGACAGACAGTGTATACAGGAACAGACGTGTCCGGAGGTTGACGCGTTTCACGACTTGGAATGTCGCTTACTCATAACCACACTGAATGATGGCCGAGACTGGCTGATATTAATAGGAGGAGAAACAAACGGAAGCTAATTAGTGTAATTGCTCACAGAATGTGCCCTTGATTTGGTAGATCTTGAAAAAAGCCGGTCAATCTGCGATCACGCAGCTTGGACAATTAGTGACACATGAAAAAACCACTACAGTGTATCAAACAAACATTTAAAAGTTTTATATATATACATGTAAAGTGCAAGACTGAACAAATGTATATATAATGGAATAAAATCATGTGAGCGCAAGATGGAGCACAACGGAGATGAGAATTCAATGAAATGGAGTAAATACACAATTTAGATCACCGAAAAGCACATATATATATATATACTTGCAGAGTGTACAAAGTGTAATGTTATATGTGAAACGAGTACATACATCTCCAAAACTTTTGATGAGAGGAAAAGAATGTTCTCCTATTGTATAAGAACCTTTGTTGTTTGGAGAAAGTAGAACTTCAAATGCATCGAAAATATGTGAATAATTGAAAAAATTGAAAAAATATAAAAACTTGAAAAAAAGAGGGGAAAGTTAATATAATGTTAGAAAAAAAAAAATGCCGCCGACTTACGATACATTAGTCATTATAGACATCTTGCCCAGACATTTAATAGTCTTGGCGAGCTCTGTTGTTGTTGAACATGTGTTTTTTTTTGCCCAATTTCATGTCATATATATATATTTTTTCTCTTTTTGACATCAATATTCATTTATATAAAACCACCATTTGTGCATTTACACACATCTTGTCTTTCAACGAGCTTCTATATATATACATTTACGTATATATACTTAAATCCTTAGCGGCATCTCCCTTTTTGAATTCATTTTCTTGACTTTGTCATCTATTGAGACCGATCGTCCAAAGATATCGGATATTTTGCGCTTAATTGAGCACATACACACGGAGGTATCGGCTGCTGATTTTCAGTGGTCTGTTAAAACATTTTGTCACAGATACACCGAGGAGACACATATATTCATGTTCAATGTTCACCATACCCCCATACGGGTTTTTTTAATACTCACATATGAATTATTGATTATATCACACATTCCTATTTTCAATTATATGTACTTGCGTGTCTCTTTCAATAGTTTAGACACAACAATACTTGGTATTAACCAATTCACATGTCTGTCTTCATTTTCACATTCACATCAATTGAACATATATTCCCTATATTAGAATTGTGTTCAATGTTTTTCTAACATTATATTAACTTAATATTTTATATTAACTTAATATTTAACTAATATTTTTTAAATTTTTTCAATTATTCACATATTTTCGATGCATTTGAAGTTCTACTTTCTCCAAACAACAAAGGTTCTTATACAATAGGAGAACATTCTTTTCCTCTCATCAAAAGTTTTGGAGATGTATGTACTCATTTCACATATAACATTACACTTTGTACACTCTGCAAGTATATATATATATGTGCTTTTCGGTGATCTAAATTGTGTATTTACTCCATTTCATTGAATTCTCATCTCCGTTGTGCTCCATCTTGCGCTCACATGATTTTATTCCATTATATATACATTTGTTCAGTCTTGCACTTTACATGTATATATATAAAACTTTTAAATGTTTGTTTGATACACTGTAGTGGTTTTTTCATGTGTCACTAATCGTCCAAGCTGCGTGATCGCAGATTGACCGGCTTTTTTCAAGATCTACCAAATCAAGGGCACATTCTGTGAGCAATTACACTAATTAGCTTCCGTTTGTTTCTCCTCCTATTAATATCAGCCAGTCTCTGCCATCATTCAGTGTGGTTATGAGTAAGCGACATTCCAAGTCGTGAAACGCGTCAACCTCCGGACACGTCAGTTCCTGTATACACTGTCTGTCTGTAACATGTTTTGAGGAATAAAAGGATTATCGTTTTCATTTAACCCTGAGTGCGGTCTTACATTCCTATTGCACTTTCCTGGATGGCGGATCCGACCAGCACCGGGTTCAGACACATACACCTGAGCGGCTTCCTTCCTCTCCTTCCATTCAGAACAGGCCTTGCCAAGGTCGACCAAAGAAGATGAGTGCGCGTGCTCAGCATCATATCCAGAGATAATAGGACGGGAAATAGACGTATGAGTGCTGCCAGCATTGCTGCAGAGATTGAAGGCATGGGGGGGTCAGCCTGTGAGTGTTCAGACCATACGTCGCACAATGCATCAAATTAGTCTGCATGGCTGTCGTCCCAGAAGGAAGCCTCTTATAAAGATGATGCACAAGAAACCCTGCAAACATTTTGCTGAAGACAAGCAGACTAAGGGCATGGATTACTGGAACCATGTCGTGTGGTCTGATGAGACCAAGATAAACCTATTTGGTTCAGATGGTTTTAAGCGTGTGTGGCAGCAAGCAGGTGAGGAGTACAAAGACAAGTATGTCTTGCCTACAGTCAAGCATGGTGGTGGGAGTGTCATGGTCTGGGGCAGCATGAGTGCTGCCGGCACTGGGGAGCTACAGTTCATTGAGGGAACCATGAATGCCAACATGTACTGTGGCTTACTCCCCTCCCTTCAGAGACTGGGCCCCAGGGTAGTATTCCAACATGATAACAATCCCAAACACACCTCCAAGATGACCACTGCCTTGCTAAAGAAGCTGAGAGTAAAGGTGATGGACTGGCCAAGCATGCCTCCAGATATAAACCCTATTGAGCATCTGTGGGGCATCCTCAAAGGGAAGGTGGAGGAGCTCAAGGTCTCTAACATCCACCAGCTCCGTGATGTTCTCATTCAGGAGTGGAAAAGGGCCCCAGTGGAAACCTGTGAAGATCTGGTGAACTCCATGCCCAAGAGGGTTAAGGCAGTGTTGGAAAATAATGGTGGCCACACAAAATATTGACACTTTGGGCCCAATTTGGACATTTTAACCTAGGGGTGTACTCACTTTTGTTGCCAGCGGTTTAAACATTAATGGCTGGGTGTTGAGTTATTTTGAGGGGACAGCACATTTACACTGTTATACAAGCTGTACACTCACTACTTTACATTGTAGCAAAGTGTAATTTCTTCAGTGTTGTCACATGAAAAAGCATAATAAAATATTTACAAAAATGTGAGAGGTGTACTCACTTTTTTTGAGATACTGTATATACTTTTTTCCCCTGTGTTTTAGTTTATTTTTATTCTTATTTTTGTTTTTTGTTTAAGACCCCGTTCAGACAGGGGCAACACGACTTGATGGGGCGACCTCGGCGCGGCTTGCACGGACTTCGTGTCATTGAAGTCAATGCAAGTCGCCTCCAGGTCGCCCCAAAGTAGTACAGGACCCTTTTTCTAAGTCGGAGCGACTTGTGTCGCTCCTATTAGAACGGGTCCTGTGCTAATCAATGGCGAGCGACCCACCGCGACTTGTCAGGCAACCAAGTCGCCTGACAAGTCGCGCTAGTGTGAATGGGGACTTAGTGTGTTGGCAAGCTTGTTTGTTTGTTTGGGTGTTGCTTGTTTGTGCAGTTTACGCAACTTCCAATCAGGAGATTTGGTCACTTTTACTTATGAGATCTCTGTCCAGGTTGCCACCATAGTCCTGGTGTTTCTCAATAATGGGAGATGTCAGGACTGCCTGCTTTACCATACTATCAGCCTCTGCCCAGAGGGGAAAGGACCTCTCCCACTACATTTGGAGTGATCATTAGAGTTGAGCAAACACCTGGATGTCCGGGTTAGGCCGAACTTGAAAAAAAAGTCCGGGTGACCCGAACTTAACCTGAACTTTACCCCGATCCCGAACCCCATTGAAGTCAATGGTGACCCGAACTTTTGAGCACTAAAATGACTCTAAAAAAACACGAACGGGCTAGAGGGCTGCAAATAGCAGCAAAATCTTCTTAAGAGCATGGCAAGTGCTCTGCAAACAAATGTGGATAGGGAAATAACTTAAAATAACATAAGAAACATAAAAATAAAAAATAATCATCTTGATCTAGGAGGACGAGGCCCATATGGAGTAGGAGGTTGAGGTGGCAGTGGATGTGGCGGTGTAGGTGGAAGCGGCGGTGGAGGAGGATGAGGTAGCCAACACTGGTTTTTGTTTTTAATTTTAAATTTCTTTTTAAATTAGGGTACACCTCAAAAGAGTGAGAAAGATCAAAAATACAACAATGGCTGGGTAAGGCCGGTATACATGTCTATTCTGCACAAGGTACGGACAAGTCCTGTGGGTTCCATGGCTGGTTCATTTTAATGAGCATGAGCTTGTCCACATTGACTCTGGATGGGCGGCTGCGCTTGTCTGTGATAACGCCCCCAGCCGTGCTAAATACACATTCAGGTAATACACTGGTTGCAGGGCAGGCCAGCACCTCCAAGGCGTAAAGGGCAAGCTCAGGCCATGTGCCCAATTTGGAGACCAAGATGTTGAAGGGGGCAGACCGGTCATTCAGTATGTGTATAGTACGCAAGGAATGGTATATGGTAAGGAACGGTGATGGCGGGGGGGGGGGGGGGGGGGCTTTTTTCACCCTTCTGGGTTGAGTCTGGCCTTGGAAAAGGTATGTGTCCCGGGTTGTGGGCCAGGCTTTACCAAAGCTGTCTAAGTTCTGAGGCCTTCTGGTAGGGATGGGGCTGCACTGGTCTTGCCAGAGACCGGGATTCTGAAAAGCCTGTGGTGTATGTGCCCCTGGAGTGGAAGTCCAGGGGTGCCATAATTCACAGTGGATGGCAACACTATGAGTATGGCACCAAGGACACTGCACTTCCTACACACGTTTTTCACACCTGCCTCTAGGGCCGGGCCTTTTGGTCAGGAGTCAGGACCAGAGGAATTTTTTATTCCTGGCCGAAGGGCTTGCCATAGTATTGCAACGTGGCACTAACCTTGCACTTCTTCTTCACTATCCCTTTCAACACTTTTATGTGTTGTGTGTCTCACGTTTTGTGTTTTTTATTGTGGCGGTGCACTTTATTTTGCACAGCGGATTAGTAGGGTGTAGGTCCTTGGGTCTGTCCCTGAAAGTCTTGAGAGGGGGTGGATATGGCCTTCTGGCTTTTTTCGCCCTCTCTCATGGGGTCTCTCTTCGGGAGAGCCCCACCTAGTACTTGGGGTGGTCTGTTTCAGCAGACCTCCTAAAGAACGGTGTAAGTACCCCAATCCCTGTCAGGAGCCTTGCGCCCGAGGGATGAGGGTCAGGGACCATGTGTACACCCTGTGCACTTTTTGTGTTTCACTTTTTTGCTTTGCACTTTTTTATGCACCCACCGGGTTCACCCACCACGGGCTTTAAAAAAAACAAAAAAACAGCTGGTGGTCCTGGTTGTTGTGGCGTGCCGACAAAGCTTTTCCACATTTCATACATGCTAACCCTGCCTTCTAAGGTGCTGGCGGTGCCCTGGCTGCGTTGGCGACCTCCTACTCCTCTGCCTTCGCCTTGTGCTTCCACTGTGCCCCCACTGTCAGGTGGGAATGCTACCAGCATCGCTTCTCGACCTTTTGGCTAAGATCAAGTGTAACATCTGTTGTTATCAGTTATCTGGGTGCCACCCTGCTGTGAACATGATTCCTCCTCCTTCATCTCCTCATCCTCCACCTCGTCATCCTCCAGAACTGTGCCCTTGCTGGACAATTGTGTACCTGGCGTTTGTGGGTGCAGGAACCCATCCTCAGAGCCACTTGTGAATGACTGCCCTGAAAGCCTTGGAAATGATCACTGCTCCGGATGCGGAGGCGGTAGTGGATGAGGATGAGGAAGCGGAGTAGGAGTTAGCAACAGGAGTCAAACTGAAGCACCCTGCAATCCTCGGTGGTGAAAGGAGATGCGCAAAACAAATTTAAAGGGTGTATCTCACAGTAACATAATCAGCAAACACTGCAAATTTATAAATTTTCCCCTAAATGGGTGTTTATTGAATAGCAGAATAAAACAACAGTATCTAAAAGGGTGTATCTCACACGTACAGATACAGACTAAGCCGCAATTTAATATCTTTCTTTCCCCTAAATGGGTGTTTATTGAATAGCAGAATAAAACAACAGTATCCAAAGGGTGTATCTCACACATACAGATACAGACTAGGCCGCTAATTAATATCTTTCTTTCCCCTAAATGGGTGTTTATTGAATAGCAGAATAGAACAACAGTATCCAAAGGGTGTATCTCACACGTACAAATACAGACTAGGCCGCAATTTAATATCTTTCTTTCCCCTAAATGGGTGTTTATTGAATAGCAGAATAAAACAACAGTATCCAAAGTGTGTATCTCACACGTACAGATACAGACTAGGCCGCAATTTAATATCTTTCTTTCCCCTAAATGGGTGTTTATTGAATAGCAGAATAGAACAACAGTATTCAAAGGATGTATCTCACACGTACAAATACAGACTAGGCTGCAATTTAATATCTTTCTTTCCCCTAAATGGGTGTTTATTGAATAGCAGAATAGAACAAGGTTGTATCTCACACTTACAGATACAGACTAGGCCGCAATTTAATATTTTTTCCCTAAATGGGTTTTTATTGAAAAGCGGAATAGAACAACAGTATATAAAGGGTGTATCTCACAGTAAAATATGCAAAATATGCAAACTAGGCCGCAATTTATTTTTTTTCCCTAAAAAAAAAACTCATTTGAATTAAAACCTGAAAAAAAATGTTCCCCTTAAATAATTGATTTTTGAATAGCAGATTAGAACAGCAGTGTCTAAACACTGTATGTCACACTAAAATATGAAGGAAAAAAGTTTTTTTTTTTAAATCCATATTAACCAGACACATATGCACTGAGCTTGCATTACATGGCTGCCACACGCCGCACGCCTAACAGGTTGGATACTGTTGTTGTTCTATTCCGCTACTGAGTAAAAAAAAAAACATTTGAATGAAAACCTGAAAAATATTTCCCCCCCCCCTTAAATTGTTGATTTTTGAATAGCAGATTAGAACAGCAGTGTCAAAACACTGTATGTCACAGTAAAATATGAAGGAAAAAAGCTTTTTTTTTTCTTTAAATCCAGATTAAGCAGACACGTATGCACTGAGCTTGCATTATATGGCTGCTACACGCCGCATGCCGCCCACCTAACAGACTGATAAAAGTTTTTTTTTTCTCCCTCCTCCTCACTGGGCTCAGGTCAGGGCAAAAAGATTGTGCACTGCACCCCCACACAATAAAATCGATGTAGATCGTTGTCTGATTAAAGAAGATTATCCTATTCTTTCCCTGAAAGCAATCTCCAGCCTGCCCCTACAATAATCTTCTATCTCTCCCTCATATCAGCAGCAGCAGGAACCTGACCCTACAGTAGTTAGAGCAGAGTGACGTGCGGCGCTACGTGACTCCAGCTTATATAGAGGCTGGGTCACATGCTGCACTGGCCAATCACAGTCATGCCATTAGTAGACATGGCTGTGATGGCTTCTAAGGGCACACTAGTTAAACGCTTGTTAATTGGCTGCCCTGCAGCTGTTGAAACTGCGCCATTAAAACCGCGCCAAAACATTAAAACCACGCCAAAATATGAAATAAAATTACTGAACAATGGACTGTATGCCGAATATACAGTAAAATGTTCGGGTCCGTGTCTGGGTACCGAACACCCAAAAGTCCGGTACGATCCCCAACAATACAGTCCGTGTTTGCTCAACCCTAGTGATCATATGTACAATTGGAGACTAGGGCCCTCCTTTTGTGGCAATTTTGGGGGATGTCACCAGAGTCCAAGATAGTTTAAATTGTTGGTAAAAAGTAATTGAATTACATTTGTATGGTGTTTTTCTTACCAACAAATTAAATTATCATGGACTCTTTATCTGGTTTTGGTCTGTCGACCCTTTCTGTAGTTCTGTGGTTTGAACCCTTCAGACTCCAGCAGCCATGGATACCTCCTAGTAGCAGAGATCCCTGTTCTTTCAAACCCCCAGGTGCAAAGGCCTAGGGGGAAATACAGATCTTTTATTGTGACATCTTCACCGGATAGAAGCGGTAGAGGGAGAGTGGGCGTGTCCCAAATATTTAATAGTTCTCCCAGCATGAATCACCAGACCCAAGCCTACTGACATTAATAACACAAAATAATACCTCTCTAGCACACCCTGCTGGAGCAAGCTCAAGCAACAAGTGGCAGTGAAAATACGCTCTATGCTTAACCTCTTGACAACCGCCCACTGCAGATATACTGCGGCAGGGCAGCTCGGTTGCGCAAAATCACGTAGATCTACGTGGTTTTGTGCACGAGATCTCGCTCTCCCTTCCCTGCCAGTGTCATTTATACAGTAGCAGTGCATATTATTTAGCACTTATTACTGTATTAATGTCACTGGTCCCCAAATAGTGTCAAAAATGTCAGTTAGGGGTCTGATCTGTCCGCTGCAATGTCGCAGTCCCACTAAAAAAAAGCTGATTGCCGCCATTACTAATAAAAAATAAATTCGAAAAATCTATCCCGTAGTTTGTAAACGCGATAACTTTTGTGCAAACCAATTAAAATAAGTTTTTTTGGAAATTTTTTTTTACCAAAAATATGTAGCAGAATACAAATTGGCCTAAACTGATAAAAAAAATAGATTTCTTAAATTTTTTTTCTGGGAATGTTTTATAGCAGAAAGTAAAAAATATGGGGTTTTGTTCAAAATTGTCTTTCTTTTTTTGTTTATAGCGCAAAATCTAAAAACCGCAGAGGTGATCAAATGCCACCAAAAGAAAGCCCTATTTGTGGGAAAAAAAGGACATAAATTGTATTTGGGGACAGCGTCGTTAAAGTAACGCAGTGTAGAATCACAAACAATGGCCTGATCATTAAGGGGTTAAACCTTCCGGAGCTGAAGTGGTTAAAGATCACTCCTGTTGAGGTACAGACAGGATGACTACAACCCACTGCTTCCTACAGAATCAATAAAATACAACCAAAAATTCAGCAAAAATAATACATTCCCAGATATTTAATATTCACAAAGGTGAATAGGTCTGTGATGTGTGTCAAACTGTTGTCTCCATAAGGTAACTTCATCAGTGAAGGGATTATTGAAGTGTTGGTTATTTGCACGTAGAGTAATGCAGGTTGCAGATCTGCCATTTCACATAAAAGGTCACAGCAACCGAATAATGTCCATCATCAAGCCTTACATAAGTGAAAGAAAGCTGCTCTTTTTTCTTTTTGATACTTGCACTTAATCAAAATTACTGTGTCAAATCTCTGCAGAGCAAGCAAGTACTGTGTAGTGCCGAGTAAAACTGACCTTTAGGGAGTAATCTGTGTTCATAAATGCTGTCTGACATTAGAGGAGGAATGATTGCACTATAGACACAGTTACATCTGTGAAATATTAGATATATTGTATTATGTAGCCTAAAGCAAACATTTATGATATTGCAGCTTACCCATTCATATTTGTGATGGCTGTATTTGTTTCCCTTTTTAAGGCTTACTTCTATTTTCATCTGGTGATCAAACCAGTAAGTTTGTTGTTTTTCAACAGCAGAGATCTCTTGCAGTTAGAGGGATGAGACAAATCATTTAACACTGGCAAGGGTGCTTAACCCCTTCGCACCTAAGGTTAAAACAAATGTTAATGCCTAAAAACAATTTTGCAACTTTGACATCGTGCATATCATCACAACTGCTTTGTGCATCCAGGGGGGTTTTATCTGTTTTTTTTTCAGGACAAATTGGCCTTTATTTGGTGGTAAATGGTAATAGATATCTACTGATTTTTCTTTTTTTTTTATTATCAAAGCAAAACTGGCCCAAAATAGTAAAAAAAAATTAAATAAATAAATAAATAAATATATATATATATATATATATATATATATATATATATATATATATATATATATATATTTAAATTGAGCTGTATATTTTTTGCTGCTATCATACCCTATCCCCAAAGAACAACCCAAAATAAATTCTCCTGCTCCTGGCTATTACCGCAATACCACTTATGTGAAAAAAGGTATAGTGCGCTAAACACAATCATAAATATTAATATATATATATATATATATATATATATATACATATATATGACATCTGGGATGACCCAAATATTATTATGGTGATCTTCATACAGTGTGAAAAACCATATGTGAAAATTCTTTATGCAAAAACATATAATTTAAAACAATCGTGAAAAAATATATATAAAGTCCTCCAATTGATCCAGATAATCTCAAATAACCAAAGATCAAGCTTCCATCAATAGTGGATCTTCAATTTTGCTAATCTTAGACCGATATGTGAGGGTGAAATAGAAGAAATAGCCTCTTACCAGATAACACTAAACAGTGAGCCTTATTGGTGAATAGGAATGTTTCACTAGTGAACAAATGAAATCAAGTGAAGTGATACCTCGGGGGTAGTGCAAACTTCTTACCAGAAGTATGTAGAGGGTAGGCATAAACCACTGTTGTTTATACAAATGCACCAGATAGAAGGTATCCAATGGTGGCTTTAATGTGTGGGCTGAATGTTTCTCCACTCCACCTTATCCAACTCACCGATGTGGCTGGCGATACTGTACTCTAATGTAGCTCCCCCATAACAAAAGATATAAAGTGCCAATAGTGCATTATCCTTTTAAAAAAACTTTATTAAAAAAGAAACACACTTACATGGCAAATGGAAGGAACTGGGCATAAACAATGGTTCCAAATGTACCGAACGTGACTGCCTGTAGTGCGGAACACGTGGTGTGGCGTGACGGCGTGGATATTCCCCCCGACACGTTTCTCCTTATCAGGCTTCAACTGGGACTGGAGCACATTCAATACCACATATGTGTTAGTTGTTATTTATATCTATAGTACAGCCCAGAAACAATAGTGCATATTTTTCTTTTATTTTTTTGTCCTACCTAAAACACACTGAGACTGATACTAATTAAAAAAATATGTTTTAAAAAAAAAATCCTGCCCTAAATATATTAACTATGAACTTTGACCCTGACTTTGATCATGACTTTTGACCATGACTTTGACAATTACCTGAGCCAACACTAACTCTGGCACGGACCTAGATCAAACCTTGGTCTAGGTATTTTTTCTTTATTTTTTAATTTATTTTTATTAGTATTTTTACACACTGTTGTCTGTTTATCTCTCCCTGCACTGAGAGAGAGATAGAATGTGTCTTTCTGCTCCATTCACAGAGCGAGAAAGACAGGAGCGGGCTTCACAGTGACTGATCACTGTGATAGCCAATCAGAGGCTATCGCAGCGATCAGGTGACCGGGAACCAGGAGTTCAGGGTCCCAAACGTTAGTACTGGACAAGGGGCTCCCACTGAGACCTCAATCTCTGTGCTGGGTGTGCTCCCGCAAAGTTCAGATACGCATATATGCGGCCCTTCGAAAAAAATCCCAGTCCAGTAAGGCCGCATATATGCAGCCTGTTAGCGGGAAGGGGTTAAAATTAGTGATCGACCAATAGCGGTTTTTCATTGCCGATACCGATATTTTGGCCAATGCATATCGGTATCGGCCGATATTGGCCGATATTTTCTTACATTTAATTTTTTTTTTTTTTTATCACTTGACAGGTACTCTTGTGGAGGGATCTGGGGGTCTAAAAGACCCCAAACCCCTCCTCTGCACTTAAAAGCATTCAAAACACCAAGTTTGTCTGTTTTGAATGCTGTCATTTTTTTTAATCTGGCGCCAGTACCCTGAAGTGATGTCACGACATCACTTCATTGCTTATATCTTTAATTTGTACATAAGTGAGTGGAATATTCAATAACATTTGTAAATTGAATTATGCTATGTGACATAATTTTACCCTTACATGAGCAATATTTGGAATATCGGCAATATCGGCCAGTTCCGGGGCCGATACAGATATATCAGCAAAAGTCAATATCGGCCCTCGATATATCGATCCCTAGTTAAAATTATCAGTTTTTATTTATTTATGTAAATATGTATTCCAAAATGAAAAAAAAAATGTTTGCTGTAACTGAATATAAAGTATTTGCTGTAACTTCAATTTGTTATTGTATTTAAATCTGCTAGTACCTCAACCAAGACAAATTTGTAGTAAAGAAAGCCTTCATAATTAATGAATAAATAATGCCTATTTTATAGGACTAGTGTTTTTAAAAACCATTATTATTATTATTTTTATACATCACCCCCTAATAAGTGTGACAGTTTCCTGTAGGACCCAGTTTTTGTGCTTTTAACCATATAGACACCATTCTTTTTCCATTGTTGTTTTTGTAGTCCCAATAATATACAGCAGTTTCAGCATAGGTTTGTGGTCTTCCAGGGCCCTTCCCCATCGTCCTACTTTTCCAAGATATGGAGAGCTGTGAATCTATTGAAACAGATACCTTTCTTTGTTTCTCCGGGCCTGTGAATTCTTACAGTCCATTAATAATCACCAGGAGTGACTTGTTATGACTTTCTCTGATGACAACCAGAATTTCAACCAGAATTGTAGAAACTGTAATAATAGCAACTGCAACTGGGACCAGGTTTGGCCAACACTAGGTGTTAAGCCAACTTTACAACCCTATTGTAAATTCACAATATAATAATATATAATATAATGCAAAGTGCTCAAAATAGAAGTGCTAGATAACAGAGATACACAGGATAGCTACAGAGGGGGTGCGAGCATTAGGGTGACCAGAATTGCCCGGGACAGTCCTGCATTTTGCATAAATCTGCATATACCTAGTGAAGTGACTGGCCTCAGGTAATATAGTTACATAGTTACATAGTTTGTGAGGTTGAAAAAAGACATCAGTCCATCCAGTTCAACCTATGATGTGTGTGTGTGTTTGCTGTTAACCGTACATTGTATACCCCTGTATGTTGTGGTCTTTAAGGTGCCCATCTAATCGTTTTTTGAAACTATCAATGCTCCCTGCTGATACGACTGCTTGTGGAAGGGAATTCCACATGCTTACTGCTCTGACCATGAAGAGCCCCTCACGTATTTTAAGGTTAAACCGTTTCCCTCTAATTTTAGTGAGTGGCCACGTGTCTTATTGTATTCCCTTCCTCTGAAAAGTTTGTTCCTTATGTTAGAGTCATCACCAGTACAGTATTTGTACATTGATATCATATCCCCCCTCAATCGTCTCTTCTCCAGAGAGAATAAGTTCAGTGCTTGTAGTCTTTCCTCATAGCTGATGTCCTCCATTCCACTAATTATTTTTGTTGCCCTTCTCTGGACTCTCTCCAGTTCCAGCACATCCTTCCTGAGGACCGGTGCCCAGAACTGGACAGCATACTCCAGATGTGGTAATAGACAGAGATGAAACAAATCCTCCTTAATAAGTTGTAGCTGTGTATCTGCAGTCTTTTCTTCTCTAGATCTGTTCAAAGGGGAGCTGAAGTTAGACTGCAGAGCTAAGTAAGGAGAGCTCTGAGAGCTGATTGAAAGGAAGGGACAAACCCCCTCCACACTGTCCACAGAAACAGAGATGAGGCTGCCAATCAGCTGCAGGTCCCTCCCCTGTCACCTTTTTTTCTCTTGGTGTCATGAAAACTTGTCAGAAATTATTTATGCTGAGAAACAGAGAAAAGTGACATTTAGGGCTCTTAACTGAGGCAAGTACACACTATAGAGTGATATGCTTTGTTCATATTTCATTTCTGGGGTTTACAACCACTTTAGAGTTCCTTCTCTGTACATGGTGGGGAAGGGCAAAGAGGGAAGTGGGGAGGGCTTGTCAGGCAGGTTGTATGGGGCCCCAGAATTTTTAATGGCAGCCTTGCCATCAAAGAGAGGTCATGGTAAAAATAGTTTCTGGGGTCCTTACCTCAATAGCTACACCCATGAGTAAAACTTAGGCAAAGTTCACATCTGTGCAGGGTGTGGGAAAGTGTATAATCACACACATTCCTGCACCCACATGCAGCTACACACAAAACGTGGTGCTCCACAGAAAATGCGTGGGGGTGCTATTAACTCTTAATGGCACCGCCACACACTGAAAAATGTAGTGTGGGTTCCCGTACATGGAAACACACGATGCAAAAGCACCATACAATTCCCATGGGGCCACATTTTAAAAAAAGGTGCAGGGACCTTTTTTCCTGCAGTAAGCGTAGGCACAGCAGCCCATTTAAATGAATGGACTGCCATGTCTATACAAACGTGGCTCATAGAGCCGCATAGGCATATTATGAATGATAACTAACAAGAACAAAATAGGAATACATATTACCAACATAAGTGGTTCCAGTAATGCTTAAAACAGCATAATAAAAGTTGTAATATTGTATTATCCCTAAAGTGACGCTGTAATGGTAATGTACGGTTTCTGTAATTGTAAATGATTGAAAGATTGGACACTATGGGGTTGATTTACTAAAGGCAGATAGACTGCGCACTTTACAAAGTGCAGTTGCACTCAGCAAGTGCAGTTGCTTTGCTCCAGAGCTTAGTAAGTGAGATAAAGTTTCACTTTACAAAGAAAACCCAATTACTTGCAAGGAAAGTAAGAAAAAACTGCATTTTTGCTCTGGAGCAACAGCAACATGTATAGTGCAATTGTTGCAGCAGTTTTACATGGTGGTTTTTTTTTTAGGTTTTTGGCCATTTTAGGTGAAAAATAAAAAATTATTGGACAGAAATTTAGCTGTTTAGAAATATAGCTTCTTCCGATTGGCAAGTATACTTTTTAATACAATTTTAGCATCTGCTAGCATTGGGCTATGGGGCTGATTTACTAAAATCAAACATATTCTGCCATTTGCAGTTGCTCCAGAGCTTAGTAAGTGAGGCAAAGCTTCACTCTGCAAACAATACCCAATCACATGCAAGGAAAACTAAAAAAAACAACATTTTTGCTTGCACATGATTGGATGATGGAAGTCAGCAGAACTGCTCATTTACTAAGCTCTGGAGCAACTGTACAGTCTATTTGCCTTTAGTAAATCAATGTCTCTTGATTGATTGATTTACTTGCTATAATCTACAAGAATGTCATTTGTGTTAGCCATGGGGCACCAAACACTAGGTTGCCTTTAAGTAGAATTAACTGGGAGAAATGATGAGGGCAGGTGATACTTTGCTAAGTTTTCAGTGAGTAATAATATTGTAGCAACCTCCTAGGTAGGTGCTAGTGAGAGAGTATCGTTTTTGGCTCTGTCTGCCTATCAGAGGAGCAGCAGGCAAATCTATATTGCTTTCTGCCTACCAGAGAGCAGGATCTGTGAGTGAGGTCTGCTCAGTGTGCTCAGTGTGCTCAGTGTGTGATTTATTGGGTCTAAATAGTGTTTCACACTGGTCCAATAGGGAGGCATGTTGGACAGTGGGAGGAAACCTGACCAATGGATGCACAGGCTTTGATACAGTCCCAGTAATTGGCAGAGACTGGCTGTCTCTGTGCATTGTGGGATACTGTATAAAAGCCAGGATCACATGTGCTGCAAGGTCTGTGGCTAGAGAGCAGAGTCCCGGAGGGAGGGTGGCGGCTGCGTCCTCCTCTGTAGCAGTGGCACGCACCATCAGGAGGTCATCCTGAGGGCCAGAGGAACAGAGCTGAACCCAGAGGTCCAGGAGCTGACTGAGTGTAGGGACACTGGAGACCCTAAAAAAACAGTATCATGAGTACAGGGGCCCGTGTCAAGGGGCCTGACCTGAGGGGGGCCACCCCGAAAGTAGGATAGTCAGTGGACGGGTGTCAGCAGTCCAGAAAGGGGATACTATGGAGAGTGTCCCGAAGAGAAATGTAGTTGACCAAGCCTTCTGGCAAGAGACTTAAACCCAAATCTACCTGAGTGGCAAGGTGGATCAGTATAATGGCTGCATCATCAGATAGGAGTCCTCACAACTTGTGAATAGTTATTTTGGAGTATACCACTATTCCCTTCTCCCATCCCTTTTTAATATAAAAAAACAAAAACAACTACATACCCCTGCACTGATCATTTACTGAGCCAAGAATTAAAGTGTTAATCTGTGAATGCCAGTAATGCTAACGGTAACCCAGGGGGACCCGAGAGTGTATTATCCAGCAGTCCTCAAGGGGGCAGTGCTACAATATAATCAAATGAATCCTTTCCAAATGCAAGGGCATATTATCCTTTTAAATATTAGACATCAAGTTGTCAGTTGGTTCAGAAAGAGAACTTTATCAAATATGCAGTCGGAGAGATAAGAATTTCATGCTGTTTTAATTACACAACAGCTCTGAAGTACTGTACTTGTGCACTGAGTATAATCTTCAGAAAGGATTATGACAATAATTCGCTTCTCAGCAAAATGTCACCTTCCTTATTTTACCAAAACCTGAACTTACTCTCTGACTGAGAGTAAATTGAATATTTGCAAGTATCACTAGCTCAAAAATCTCCACTCTACATACAGTAAGAATACACATGTAAACTTTCATCATCCAAAGAATTTTGGACACAATTTTTTTTCCAAAAAAGGATTTTGGACACCATCAGAGTTAAGGAACACAATGGCTGTGGTGTATCTGGATTTTGCAAAAGCATTTGATACAGTTCCCCACAAACACTTAATCTGCAAACTGAGGTCTATAGGTATGGAACATAGTTTGTTCATGGATAGAAAACTGGTTATGGGGGCGTGTCTAAAGAGTGGGGATAAATAATGTGTACGCAGACTGGTTTGGAGTGGTAAGTGGGGTACCGCAAGGCTATGTCCGGGGAACAATTCTGTTAATTGTATTCATAAATCATATAGAGGTCGGGTTCAATAGCCTGATGACACAAAAATAAATAGGGCAATAACTTTACATACGGATATAGAAACTTTACAGAAAGAACTGAATAAAAAAGGCATGGGCAACTATATGGCAAATGAAGTTTAATATTGAAAAATGTAAAGTAATGCACCTGGGGTCTAAAAAAATAAATGCAAATTACTCACTAGGGGATGAACCTCTGGGGGAATCCAGAATGGAAAAAGAGCTGGGGAGTTCTAGTAGAAGACAGGCTGAGTAATAGAATGCAATGCCAAGCTGCAGCAAGCAAATCCAGCAGACTATTGCATAAAAAAGGGAGTTTACACCAGAGATAAAATGATAACCCTGCCACTTTATAAAACTCTGGGTCAGCCACATCTGGAGTATTCTGTCCAGTTCTGGTCACCAATGCTTCGGAAGGATGTGTCAGAACTAGAAAAAGTGCAGAGAAGGGCAACAAAATTAATAAGGGGACTGGAGGCCCTCAATCACAAGGAACAACTACAAGCATTAAAGGTATTCTCCCGGGAGAAGAGACGCTTGAGAGGAGATATGATAGCAGCATACAAATACCTCAATGGTGATCCCAGTGTAGGAAGAAAACTATTCAGTTTCAGGGAATGTAAGAATACATGGGGCCCCACAATGAGACTGGAGAGGAAGTGGTTTAAACACTAATATGTGTATGGGGGTTTTTCACTGTCAGGACAATTAGAATGTGGAACTCTCTTCCACCATTGGTGGTTTCAGCGAGGAGAATTGATAGTTTTAAAAAAAAAGACTCTTGGACTTGCATCTTAGTGAACACAACATACAGGGATATGGGAAATGATTATCAACATTGACACACGTACACCTACACAGGTTGAACTAGATGGACTAGCATCTTTATTCAACCTTACCAACTATGAAACTTGGCCCTGCCCCCTCATCATTTGATTAACAGAAGAGGGAGTTAATGGCTCGCACTGCCTCAACAAAGCCAATGAGACCAGCAAGTAAGGAGAGAGCAGAGCTGCAGATGTGCACAGTGCTGGATCAAATGAGAGGGCTCGGGTAAGAAAAAGAGGGAGGTGAGGGGGATACAGATGCCTAAACATTTTTTACCTTAATGTAAGGAATGTATTTAGGTAAAAAAATGTTTAGGCTTTATAACCAAATTATTTATGATCATGCATGCTGTGGTTCTTTCTTTTCCCCTTTTTTTTGTATTTTATTGTTATGTGAGGGTTTTTTCACCATAGTGAAAAATAATTGAAATAGCAACTTTAAGAGAACCACATGTTAAAAGCTAAATAAAATACACCAAAAAGTAAAAGAAAAAAACAATTCAGAACACAAATAAGAAATCGCAAGTTAAATCCATAACAAGCTTTTAAAAATGTAAAACAACTTTACACCATCATAATCTCTCTTCCCCATTAACTTCCTCATTCAGGGAAGAGAACCCTGAAAATGTCACTCTTGCCTCTTCTCACTCTGATTTTACCTCTAGTCAGCATGTTTACTGTCTTCAAATGTGCATGTAGCAGAGCCCTACTTGTCCCTAGTTCTAGGAGGACCTCTACCAGTCTCAGTGCTGTGCTATGGGGAATGACAGAAGCTAATTTCACTTGGGTGATTGCACAGGAGCGCCTGATGTCCAAAAAGAAGGTCTAACTTGATGAATTTTATAATTATTTATTGGAGATAAAAGTAAACAAGTAGTCAACGTGTTTCGGGGGAATTGCCTCCCACTTCTTCAGGACTAGTATATAGAAAAAAAGATACATAGTAAAAATTCACAGCTAGGCCATAGGATTCAGATACATAGAAGCTAATTTCAGGAAAGATTCAGGTCCTCATATTAGCTGTATGTAAAACATATATTGAATGTTTTTAAAAAAAATATGCAACTTCATTAAATGGTACATGTTTACCTATACCTTCAGAGTGTTTGATGGAAGCAGAGGCATTAGTGATATATTACATAGTGCGGATCTAAATATGAAGGAATGAAGGAAACATGTAACAAAAATAAATGACAGTGGTTCTAACTAGTGTTGAGCGAACACGGACTGTATTATTCGTGTTCGTACCGAATAATTGGATTTTTTTTACCCGAACACGGACACGGACACTTTACTGTATGTTCGGGTAAAAATCCGTGTTCGGTCGTTTTATTTCCGGGTTTTGCATGCTTTGGCGCTCTTTTCATGGCGGGCTTTCAACAGCCAATCAACAATCGTTTAACTGGTGTGCCTTAAGCCATCCCAGCCATGCCTGCAAATGTCTTAGTAGCTGTGATTGGCCGTCTGAAGCATGTGACCAAGTCTTTATAAGTTCGAGGCAGCCGCCGCAGCAGCGTCATTCTGCTGCTTAGCTAAGGGACAGAGCACACATCAATGTGCTGGCTGCTGATTAGGGAAAGATAGGCAGGAAAAAACCATTTGTGTCCGGATAGAATTGAGGGACAGGTCGGAGTGTTTAGGCAGGGCGAGTTGTAGGCATTTTAGGGATAGAGTCTGCTGAATTATAGGGTCAGTGTCTTCTACAAACTACAATCGATATTGCTGTGTGGGGGGTGGGGTGAATCTGCACTCAATCCTGATCTACGATCTCTTCTCAATCCTGTTAGGGACAGAGTCTGCTGAATTTTAGGGAAACTGTGTTCTACAAACTACAATCGATATTGCTGTGTGGTGTGGGATTGGAGATAGGCAGGTGTCAGTGATCCACATCCATTTTTCTGTGTGTGAGCTGCAGTGAACACAATCTTTTTGGGCTGCAGTGAACACAATCTTTTTGGGCTGCAGTGAACACAATCTTTTTGGGCTGCAGTGAACACAATCTTTTTGGGCTGCAGTGAACACAATCTTTTTGGGGTGCAGTGAACAAAATCTTTTTGGGGTGCAGTGAACACAATCCTTTTTGGTGTGCAGTGAACACAATCTTTGTGGGGTGCAGTGAACAAAATCCTTTGTGGGGTGCAGTGAACACAATCTTTTTGGGGTGCAGTGAACAAAATCCTTTTTGGGGTGCAGTGAACAACATCCTTTTTGGGGTGCAGTGAACACAATCTTTTTGGGGTGCAGTGAACAAAATCCTTTGTGGGGTGCAGTGAACACAATCTTTTTGGGGTGCAGTGAACACAATCTTTTTGGGGTGGAGTGAACAACATCCTTTTTGGGGTGCAGTGAACAAAATCCTTTTTGGGGTGCAGTGAACAAAATCATTTTTGGGGTGCAGTGAACACAATCTTTTTGGGGTGCAGTGAACACAATCTTTGTGGGGTGCAGTGAACACAATCTTTTTGGGGTGGAGTGAACAACATCCTTTTTGGGGTGCAGTGAACAACATCCTTTTTGGGGTGCAGTGAACACAATCTTTTTGGGGTGCAGTGAACACAATCTTTGTGGGGTACAGTGAACAGAATCTTTGTGGGGTGCAGTGAACACAATCTTTGGGGGGTACAGTGAACACAATCTTTTTGGGGTGCAGTGAACACAATCTTTGTGGGGTGCAGTGAACACAATCTTTTTGGGGTGGAGTGAACAAAATCATTTTTGGGGTGCAGTGAACAACATCCTTTTTGGGGTGCAGTGATCAAAATCCTTTTTGGGGTGCAGTGAACACAATCTTTTTGGGGTGCAGTGAACAAAATCCTTTGTGGGGTGCAGTGAACAGAATCTTTGTGGGGTGCAGTGAACACAATCTTTGGGGGGGTACAGTGAACACAATCTTTTTGGGGTGCAGTGAACACAATCTTTGTGGGGTACAGTGAACAGAATCTTTGTGGGGTGCAGTGAACACAATCTTTGGGGGGTACAGTGAACACAATCTTTTTGGGGTGCAGTGAACACAATCTTTGGGGGGTACAGTGAACACAATCTTTTTGGGGTGCAGTGAACACAATCTTTGTGGGGTGCAGTGAACACAATCTTTGGGGGGGTACAGTGAACACAATCTTTTTGGGGTGCAGTGAACAACATCCTTTTAGGGTGCAGTGAACACAATCTTTGTGGGGTGCAGTGAACAACATCCTTTTAGGGTGCAGTGAACACAATCTTTGTGGGGTACAGTGAACAGAATCTTTGTGGGGTGCAGTGAACACAATCTTTGGGGGGTACAGTGAACACAATCTTTGTGAGGTGCAGTGAACACAATCTTTGTGGGGTGCAGTGAACACAATCATTGTGGGGTGCAGTGAACTCAATCTTTGTGGGGTACAGTGAACACAATCTCATACTTCTGAAGATTTGAGGGTGCTGCCTGTTCCATACTCCCCCTACTCCTCATCTAGCCTTTTAGGGGTACAAACAATAGTAATTGGGGCCTAGTGTGGTTGTGTACGTGTGATATACATACACTTTTTTTGGATCATATTTTCTATTCCGCTATTTAATCAAAAACCTTTGGGGATCAGTTAAATTGGGGGATAGTCTGTGTTGGTACGTGTGAGAGAGATCCACCTTTCCAAGTTGTTGGGGTTCATCTCATACTTCTGAAGGTTTGAGGGTGCTGCCTGTTCCATACCCCCCCTACTCCTCATCTAGCCTTTTAGGGGTACAAACAATAGTAATTGGGGCCTAGTGTGGTTGTGTACGTGTGATATACATACACTTTTTTTGGATCATATTTTCTATTCCGCTATTTAATCAAAAACCTTTGGGGATCAGTTAAATTGGGGGATAGTCTGTGTTGGTACGTGTGAGAGAGATCCACCTTTCCAAGTTGTTGGGGTTCATCTCATACTTCTGAAGGTTTGAGGGTGCTGCCTGTTCCATACTCCCCCTACTCCTCATCTAGCCTTTTAGGGGTACAAACAATAGTAATTGGGGCCCAGTGTGGTTGTGTACGTGTGATATACATACACTTTTTTTGGATCATATTTTCTATTCCGCTATTTAATCAAAAACCTTTGGGGATCAGTTAAATTGGGGGATAGTCTGTGTTGGTACGTGTGAGAGAGATCCACCTTTCCAAGTTGTTGGGGTTCATCTCATACTTCTGAAGGTTTGAGGGTGCTGCCTGTTCCATACTCCCCCTACTCCTCATCTAGCCTTTTAGGGGTACAAACAATAGTAATTGGGGCCCAGTGTGGTTGTGTACGTGTGATATACATACACTTTTTTTGGATCATATTTTCTATTCCGCTATTTAATCAAAAACCTTTGGGGATCAGTTAAATTGGGGGATAGTCTGTGTTGGTACGTGTGAGAGAGATCCACCTTTCCAAGTTGTTGGGGTTCATCTCATACTTCTGAAGGTTTGAGGGTGCTGCCTGTTCCATACCCCCCCTACTCCTCATCTAGCCTTTTAGGGGTACAAACAATAGTAATTGGGGCCTAGTGTGGTTGTGTACGTGTGATATACATACACTTTTTTTGGATCATATTTTCTATTCCGCTATTTAATCAAAAACCTTTGGGGATCAGTTAAATTGGGGGATAGTCTGTGTTGGTACGTGTGAGAGAGATCCACCTTTCCAAGTTGTTGGGGTTCATCTCATACTTCTGAAGGTTTGAGGGTGCTGCCTGTTCCATACTCCCCCTACTCCTAGCCTTTTAGGGGTACAAACAATAGTAATTGGGGCCTAGTGTGGTTGTGTACGTGTGATATACATACACTTTTTTTGGATCATATTTTCTATTCCGCTATTTAATCAAAAACCTTTGGGGATCAGTTAAATTGGGGGATAGTCTGTGTTGGTACGTGTGAGAGAGATCCACCTTTCCAAGTTGTTGGGGTTCATCTCATACTTCTGAAGGTTTGAGGGTGCTGCCTGTTCCATACCCCCCCTACTCCTCATCTAGCCTTTTAGGGGTACAAACAATAGTAATTGGGGCCTAGTGTGGTTGTGTACGTGTGATATACATACACTTTTTTTGGATCATATTTTCTATTCCGCTATTTAATCAAAAACCTTTGGGGATCAGTTAAATTGGGGGATAGTCTGTGTTGGTACGTGTGAGAGAGATCCACCTTTTCAAGTTGTTGGGGTTCATCTCATACTTCTGAAGGTTTGAGGGTGCTGCCTGTTCCATACTCCCCCTACTCCTCATCTAGCCTTTTAGGGGTACAAACAATAGTAATTGGGGCCCAGTGTGGTTGTGTACGTGTGATATACATACACTTTTTTTGGATCATATTTTCTATTCCGCTATTTAATCAAAAACCTTTGGGGATCAGTTAAATTGGGGGATAGTCTGTGTTGGTACGTGTGAGAGAGATCCACCTTTCCAAGTTGTTGGGGTTCATCTCATACTTCTGAAGGTTTGAGGGTGCTGCCTGTTCCATACCCCCCCTACTCCTCATCTAGCCTTTTAGGGGTACAAACAATAGTAATTGGGGCCTAGTGTGGTTGTGTACGTGTGATATACATACACTTTTTTTGGATCATATTTTCTATTCCGCTATTTAATCAAAAACCTTTGGGGATCAGTTAAATTGGGGGATAGTCTGTGTTGGTACGTGTGAGAGAGATCCACCTTTCCAAGTTGTTGGGGTTCATCTCATACTTCTGAAGGTTTGAGGGTGCTGCCTGTTCCATACCCCCCCTACTCCTCATCTAGCCTTTTAGGGGTACAAACAATAGTAATTGGGGCCTAGTGTGGTTGTGTACGTGTGATATACATACACTTTTTTTGGATCATATTTTCTATTCCGCTATTTAATCAAAAACCTTTGGGGATCAGTTAAATTGGGGGATAGTCTGTGTTGGTACGTGTGAGAGAGATCCACCTTTCCAAGTTTTTGGGGTTCATCTCATACTTCTGAAGATTTGAGGGTGCTGCATGTTCCATACTCCTCTTCCTCATCCTCCCTTTAGGGTAGGAAAAAATTTAATCGGGCCTAGTCTGTGTTTGTACGTGTGAGATACACAGTTTTTTATCCTATTCCGCTATTCAATACACACCCTTTTGGTGTAAAAAACATTAAATTGCGGCATAGTTTGCATATTTGACATTTGCATATATTGTGCCTTGTTGCGCTGTTTTGGGTACTCCACCAACATGGCCAGTGGCAATGACGCCATTCTCAGCTTAACTATCCCACTTCTATGCCTCCTTGAAAAAACAATTTGGGCGATGATGGAAGAGGATGTGGCACAGGATGAGGAGGAGGAGGAGGAGGATGAAGAGGTAACATTTCAAAGGCTTTCAGGGCAGTCATTCGCAAGGGGCTCCGAGGGTGGGTTCCTGCACACACAAACGCCAGGGACACAATTGTCCAGCAGGGGCACAGTTCTGGAGGATGAGGAGGATGAGGAGGAGGAGGAGCTGGAGGAGGAGATGGAACCATGTTCACAGCAGGGTGGCACCCAGGCCAGCTCATGGCCATCACTGGTGCGTGGCTGGGGGGATACAGAGGACACGGACGATACACCTCCCACAGAGGACAGCCTTTCGTCGCCTCTGGGCAGCCTGGCACACATGAGCGATTACATGCTGCAGTGTCTCCACAACGACCGCCGAGTTGCCCACATTCTAACTTGTGCTGATTACTGGGTGGCCACGCTGCTGGATCCCCGTTACAAGGACAACGTACCGTCCTTAATTCACTCACTGGAGCGCGATCGCAAGATGCGCGAGTACAAGCGCACGCTGGTAGACGCCATGCTGCTGGCATTCCCATCTGACAGCGGGGCCACAGTGGAAGCACAAGGCAGAGGAGGAGGAGGAGGAGGTCGCCAACGCAACCAGGGCACCGCCAGCACCTCAGAAGGCAGGGTTAGCATGGCCGAAATGTGGAAAAGCTTTGTCAGCACGCCACAACAAACAGCAGCACCAGCAGCTCAGATGGAACGTCTTAGCAGGAGGCAGCATTTTACCAACATGGTGGAGCAGTATGTGTGCACACGCCTACATGTAGTGAATGACGGGTCTGCCCCCTTCAACTTCTGGGTCTCCAAATTGGGCACATGGCCTGAGCTTGCCCTTTACGCCTTGGAGGTGCTGGCGTGCCCTGCAGCCAGTGTATTATCTGAACGGGTATTTAGCACGGCTGGGGGCGTTATAACAGACAAGCGCAGCCGCCTGTCCAGAGACAATGTGGACAAGCTCACGTTCATTAAAATGAACCAGGCATGGATCCCACGGGACTTTTCCGTACCTTATGCAGAATAGCAATGGATACCGACCTTACCCACCCATTGTTCCATTTTTGCTCTTTCTCACTCTTTTGGGGTGTACCCTCATTTAAAATTTTTGAAAAGAAGCAGTGTTGGCTACCTCGTCCTCCTCCTCAGGGCCAGATTAATGTAGGGGCTATTGGAGCTGCAGCTCCAGGCCCCTACCTTTTATATAGGCCCCGGGTTGGCCATATTCACTGTTACCGCTCTTCTGTCACTTGTAAACACAGAAGTCTGGCTTCTATGCTCGCTTCCCCAGGCAGCACCCTCAGAACCTCCCCACACAGCGTGAAGGCCGGACAAGGAGGGACAGTTGGCGATGCATGGATGTGTTTATGGGCTTCAGAGACAGCATCCCATGTTGAATTAGGCATGCATGGCTGCACCCTTCCTCCTCTGGGTGCATGGCAAGGCACGGCCCTTAAGGCCCTTCAAAATCCTCAGCACCAAGCCCATGATGCTGTTAATCCGGCCCTGGTCCTCCTCCACCGCCGCTTCCACCTACACCGCCCATAGGTGTGCGCAGCCTATTGCATTAAGGTGTGCACCCCAAAGTTGAAATACACATGCATGTGTTTGCCAGCAGGGAGAGTAATGTATCGGGGCCATGTACCTGTAGGCAAGGAGAAATAGAGCAGAGCAGGTCCCAGGGAGATCTTTCCCATCTCCTCACTGGCAATGCTATGTGCCCTAGGTGATTAGGGTGTGCCCAGGCACACCCAGCACACCCTGTGCGCACGCCTATGTCACCGCCACATCCACCACCACCTCAACCTCCCTCCTACTCCATATGGGCCTCGTCCTTCAGAGATGAAGAAGAACATTGTTTTATTTTTCTGTTTTTTTTTGTTGTTTTAAGTTATTTCCCTATCCACATTTGTTTGCAGAGCACTTGCCATGCTCTTAATTACGTTTTGCTGCCATTTGCAGCACTCTAGCCCTTTCCTTTGGTGTTTTAGAGCCATTTTAGTGCCTTAAAGTTCGGGTCCCCATTGACTTCAATGGGGTTCGGTGTCCGGGAAAAGTTCGGTAAAAGTCCGGGACACGGACCCGGACTTTTTTTTAAAGTTCGGCCGAACCCGTCGAACACGGACATCTAGGTGTCCGCTCAACCCTAGTTCTAACCACTCACCATTTTATTCCTAATCTGAAAAAAATGCATTTAGTTGTATTTTATTAATTGTTTAACAAAAACACATGAATAGCATTCATGTGGCACAAGGTTAACACATCTGAATGCTCACATTTCTTTACACTTTACAATTAAACTGTATGTATAGGCAAAACGCTTTTTTAGGATAGAGTGGTTGGGGGTTAGAACTGTCTATGCTTTTACAATGTAGATGTAAAAATATAAGAGCTGTCACCACAACAAGGAAAAGGGGAATTCTTCCCAAAAATACAACTATTCTAGTGCCAATGGTCTAAAAGGAAAGTTCAAGTCAAAATGTAAAAACTTCCTCTTATATTATTATTTCAGGTACTTATATAGCACTGTCAATTTACACAGCGCTTTACATATACATTGCACATTCACATCAATCCCTGCCCTCAAGGAGCTTACAATCTAAGGTCCCTAACTCACATTCATACATACACATAGTAAGGCCAATTTTTTTATACAGGATCTAATTAACCTACCAGCATGTCTTTGGAGTGTGGTAGGTAACCAGAGTAAACCCACGCAGGAACAGGGAGAACATGCAAACTCCAGGCAGGTAGTGTCGTGGTTGGGATTCAAACCAGCGACCCTCTTGCTGCTAGGGGAAACCACTACACCACTGTGCCGCTGTATCCTGTTACATCTCCAGGACGGCAAATGAGAGGAAACCTCCCCACAGACGGAAAAGCAGGGGATTTTTTCTATGCTTACACTAACCAAAACAAAAGGTTTAAAAGTTGCTTTAAAACTTGTATATATAATTCTGCCCTGAGAATATGGGACTATTGTTTCTCTCTCATAAGGTCCTGAGCCAGAATTGCTCCCCAATGGCCTCAGTGGCAAACTGAGAAGGGATGTATACTGTCCAAGCCTCACATAAACCTCCACCATAAGCTCTAAAATGCAAGAAACCAAATATAAATCACTGACAAGTTTGTATAGGGTGCCTAAGACTCTAGCCTTGGCCCTCCCCTGAGGTTTGGCCCTCCCCTGAGGTTTCAGACAGATTCTAAAGAGGCTGTGACATGTAGGGCTCTCATCTTCACATCTGGGGGGGATCATCTAAAAACGAAATCATTTTGCACTGAAATCAGTTGATTTCGGACATTATCACTTTGCAGATTGCTGATGGCTCAGTGTTTATTAGATGCCACTTTGGTTTCTGTTGGGGCTGATAGAAAGAATGTAACACCTCATTTACAGAATGCTGCCAAACATTTGATCCCGCTGTTTTGGAAAGAAATGCAGACATCCTCTGTCACAGATTAGATAAGGAGAGTAAATACTATCATGGAAGCTGAGCAATGGGTACACATTTTTCAAGGGACATTTGATAAGTTTTTAAGTTGTAGGCAACATAGGTAGATTTTATGTCTTCCCAAGCCAGTTAATATTGGTTGGCCATATGACCCTCAAACACATGCTGACTGGTGAAACTTTTTTTCCCTGTACTTTCTACTGCTCTAATACCCAATGTTCATTATCTGGTATTGTTTCTGACCTTGTCATAGACCCCTCCCCTTTTTGTGCGTGTTTGTTTTTTTCCTCCCCTTTCCTTTTTGCACCCCATGCTAGTTTTCCGCACTCCCCTCCTTTTTTTTCTACTTATGAGCCTTTATGGCTCTGTTTTACGCAGCAGAATATGGTATATACTGCCTTGCCATTTCTGGATATGTAATACTTGGCTTATTTTGTATAATGACTGCAGGGGTTGTACCATTGATGGCATATTCAAAATTTACATTATATCTGCTGATATGATGTACTGCTAATTGTCATAATATGCATGTGATGAACATGTATGTTGCTTATGTGTTTCTAAATGTATTATCCTGCTTCTTCCTCCAAATTGTGTATTTGTACTTCTGTGTACACAAACTGAAATAAAATAACAAATTATACAAAACAATATGTGTATACTTGTGTGTCACACTCATCCACTAGAGGACAGGCTGGGTGTATAAATGTATTTTAATCAGTGATGCCAGTCAGTGCTGCCTTACAGTGCCCATCAGTGCTGTCTATTAGTGCCCATTAGTTCCACCTATCAGTGCCCATCAGTGCTGCATATTAGTGCCTCCTTATCAGTGTCACCTCATCCCTGCCCTTCAGTGTCATCTCATCAGTGCCTATCAGTGCCCATCAGTGCAGCCTATCAGTGTCCATTAGCACAAATCGGTGAAGGAGAAAAATTACCTATTTATAACATTTTCTAACAGAAACTAAGAAACACGTCTTGTTTTTCAAAATGTTCAGTCTTTTAAAAAAAAAAAAAACAGTGGTGATTAAACTCCACCAAAAGAAAGCTCTATCTCTATATCAAAAAAGGATAAAAATGTAATTTGGGTACAGCATTGCATGACTACGCAATTGTTATTTAAAGTGCCACAGTGCTGAAAGCTAAAAATTGGCCTGGGCAGGAAGGTGGTGAAAGTGCCCTGTTTCGAAGCTGTTAAAGCAATGCCAAAAGGTATGCGAATGAGTGGGCCAGATTTTCAATTAATTTAAAATAATAAAAATCAATTTTAAAATGAAGTAAAACCGAATAATAGCGTACAGTGTAAAGGTCTGTGGAGTGGATGGTGCTCAAAATGACAAAAAATGACAGTACCCAAATCTAATATTAAAGGCACGTAAAATGCTTTTACAGCTTATCAGTTATGAGTTACCCATAACTGATGGCCCTAGAATTATTGCTCTCACTTTGAAATTCACTTAAGAAAACAGAAATAAGCTCATCACTACCAATGCAGCTGTGAGCTTGTTCTAAATGCTTAAGACTCTAAACTTAAGGCAGTGTTGTACTCTCTCCCCATTACTATTTGCTCTCACGATGGAACCTTTGGAGGCTCTAATCTGTTCTCACACGGGAATAGTTATTTTTTCCCAGGAAAAAAATTTTGCTTTATGCTGGCGATATACTTTTGCTTTTGGGTGACACAGGACCGTTGTTAAGAGAAGTAATGGAAAGACTAAATAAGCTTTAGGGTCCTTTCACACAGCCTTTCTGCCCGGCGGACTCCGTTTTGCTTAGCGGGGATTGATCCGCCGGCGGATGACAGGTCCGTCTCCGCTTACTTTGTAGAGACGGACCTGTCAGATCCCCGCTCTCCTCTATGGGAGATCAGATGAAAATGGACCGCTTGTCCGTTTTTATCCGATCCCATCCGATCTGATCCTCCAGACGGATGGAAAATAGGGTTTCCATCCGTCTGGATTTCACAGACAAATTCGGATCGGATAGCAGCGGGTGTCAGCGCGGACATGTCACCGCTGACACCCACTGCTCCAAAAGGGTGCATGGAGCATCTGATCAGGTCCGCCTGAAAAACTGACAGGCGGACCTGATTGGAAAACCCGTGTGAAAGTGGTCTAACACAAAAAATACACCTGGATCAGATGGCTTATACCAGGGCTCAAAATTTTAAGTCCTGGGCTACTAGCCAGGCCTTAAGTGTTACTCTCCACCAGTTGCCCCAACTAACCCCTGCCCTGCCCCTAATTCCGCCCCTGAACACACCCTCATAAATTATCTCAAGAAATGACACCGTTGAATGCAGAAGTTACAAAAATAAATAGTAATAACAACTTTATCAGTGCCCATCAGTGCAGCCTCATCAGTGCCCATCAATGCAGCCCATCAGTGCCCATCAGTGCAGCATCCTCAGGGAAGCTTATCAGTGCCAGCTCATCAGTGCCTATCAGTGGAACCTCACCAGTGCCAATCATTGCAGCCTCACCAGTGCCCATCTGTGCTGCCTCATCAGTGCAGCCTAATCAGTGCCCATGAATGCAGCCTCACCAGTGCCCTTCAATGCAGCCTCACCAGTGCCCATCAATGCAGCCTCACCTGTGCCCATCAATGCAGCCTGATCAGTGCCCATCAATGCTCAGTAATTCAGCCTCATGTGTGGGAGTGGGCAACTACATGGAACATTAGGTTTAATGTGGAGAAATGTACTGAAAGCTAAAAACACAAACGCAAACTACTCACTAGGGGGAGAACTTCTGGGGGAATCAACGATGGAGAAAAATCTGGGGGTCCTAGTAGAAGATAGACTGAGCAATAGCATGCAATTTCTAACTGCAGCTACAAAAACCGTGAGAATATTAGCATGCAAAAAAAGGGGATACGCTCCAGAGATAAAACTATAATTCTGCCACTTTATAAAACTCTGGTAAGGCCACATCTGAAGTATTCCATTCAGTTCTGGTCACCAGCCCTCAGAAGGGATGTGCTGGATCTATAGAGAGAGTCCAAAGAAGGGCTAAGAAATTATTATGGGGATTGGAGGACCTCAATTACATGTAACGACTACAAGCACTACATTTATTCTCACTGGAGAAGAGATGCTTGAGAAGGGATATGATAGCGATTTACAAATACCTCAATGGTGATCCCAGCATAGGAAAAAACAATTCAGTCTCGGGGTGTGTAAGAGGAGACAGGGCTACACAATGAGATTGTAAGAGAAGCGGTTTACCCTAAAGCTGCGCAGGAGATTTTTCACTGTCAATTGGTGTCAGCGGGGAGTATTGATATTTTTAAAAGACTCTTGGACGTGCATCTTAGTAAAAACAATATACAGGGATATGTGAAATGATTATCAACACTGACGCACTTACACCAACACAGTTTGAACTGGATGGGCTATTGAATTTATTCAACCTTACCAACTATGTAACTATGTAATTATGTAATGTACCAGTTTGGGAAATATTCAAGTTTAACCGTAAATTGGTCTAAGTCTGCTATTTTGGATGGGATTGTGGACCCTATTATTTTCTCTTTTTGTTGTCATTTAAGTATCTTATTATAACTGTTACTGCGAATCTTTAAGATTATTGCAGATTAAATGAAATACCCCACCTCTACCGTCTTAGAGACAAAGTTAAGCCTTGAAATAAGCTATGTTTGTCTTTAACTGGTTGGGCTAACCTAAGTAAAATGATTCTTATGTCGCAACTGCTTTACTTTTACCTTATTTTTATTACGTGAGTTGTATTTTACTGAGGATATTTCAGGTAATTTACACTATATTTCGCTCCTTGTTGTGACAAGATAAAGTGCCTAGAACTAAGCCGGAATATCTGCAGCCTCCTAAACATGGTGGAGAGTGCCTCTTCCAAATCCCTGGTCATATTATATGACAGCTCAGTTACAACACATGGTTGGAAAAATGGTTTTACCCTCAACAATGTCTAATAACCCTTCTGACCCTACTCTTGCGGTAATATTACACTTCAGAAAAATGAAAGCTTTAACAGCAGGATTGGAGTCTCTATCTTTGAATAGGTCTAACAAAAGGTTTCCTATGTACAGACAAGCACATACAGTATGGGAAATAGCTAAGCAGCTGAAGAATGCTGCTGGTTTTACTTCATACAGTCGAATATGGTGGAATGATACTGTATATACCCTGAGTTAGCAGTATAGTGGTAAATGGCAAGAATATGGAGTTACTCACCTATATCATATTTTTGATGCAGGTGAGCATGTACCCTTTTCCACTCTTCAATCTCAATTTAATTTTAATGATAGTATTTATTTTTTATTATTTGCAACTTAAACACGCTGTTATATCCCAAGACCCTTCCACATTTTAGTAAATGTCTCCTAAACCCATATTTAATTGAATACAGAATATCATTACAACTAAGGTTGTACAACTAACTTTATATAATCTTACACATCAATTATACTCTATTTAAAGTAAGCACTATGGGTCTACAGAAGGAATCGATGTGTACTAGATGTCGTTGAGATCACAGAGACCTTATACATATGCCCTGGTAATGCCCAAAGCTGCATAGGTACTGGGAAGCAGTTAAAAATATTATTAATGGTGCATTTAACAAATGCTAAATTAGACCCCATTAGACCCGCCTATTGGGTGCTGTAGTTCCACAGACATCAACCACAGAGGTATTTTACAGAGCATTATTTCTGGCCCATAAACATTTTCTGAAATATTGGAAAATGGAAACTGTCCCCGACTCCAGAGGGGTAGTTATGTACTATGGGTACTATTTTGAGATATGAACGCTTATTGTTTCAGCACCATGGCTGTCTTAATAAATCTGAAAGAATATGGAGGGGGGGGGGGTTAAACAGTACACATGGCATCCACCCCAATCTGTAACTGGCCTATGCAGCAAGGAGCACATGCAAGGGCGAAGAATGTTAAAAAAAAACAACAAACAAAAATTCCCAGTTAACTTGCCAGCCAGCCTGCAATAAACTTAATTACCCTGTCCAACAGCTCATACTAAAACAAGGAATTTTTTTGCACACATTTGAAAAAACATGCGTAAGCTACAGAGGCCACTTTACTGCACCCCAGTGTATCTGCAATATTAACTTTATGAGTTTTGAAAGCCTCTAAAGTTGGAGCACATAAATAATAATGGACAGGTTGAGGGCAGGTATGCCTGGATGGAGTTCACCCCTCCTTAAAGGTATAAGAACGCACTGGACAACCAGCAAGAGCACAATGGCAGCGAAGGTATCCAGTGCATCCCCAAACCAATTCACCAACAGTACAAACAAATGGCTGGTTGAACACCCCAGGACTGGCACCGTTTTATATAATGTTTTTCTCTTTCTATACATGTGTATTTTTTTTTAAAGGGTAACTCCATTTTCGTGGGGGAAAAAAAAAGGCAAATAAAGAAAAAATATTATTACGTATACAATTGCGACACAAGTTATATTGTAATTGAATGTTATTAAAAATGACCTATCTTTTTCAATCTGCAGCCCCTGTAATTTTCTGAAAATGCAATAAAAATATGGCTACCTGGAGTTGTTCTGTACACAGAATGTGTACTGACCACACCCCAGAAACATCATTCCCTGCTTGTGTGATTGGCTCACTGATTTTCCCAGAAGTCTGCACTAAGATACAAGTCAGATTTCAGCCATCCCCTGCAACAAAAATGTCATTTTTGGTGAGATACTCTCAATAGGAACAGAACACATCTAAAGGGATGCAGGCCCAGCAGATCTCCTCATTAGTGCTCTGATTATTATGAAACCACTCCCATTAGTCCTTTCATCACAGAGGCATAGAGGAACATACAGGGATTTCTTCAGAATAACAAAAGGTAAGAATCTGCAACAAAAGTTGTTATAATTGTTGCAATGTACATAGATCACCCAGAGGGGAATGCTTTTTCCTCATAAAAGTGGAGTTACACTTTTTTGTCTGAGTATAGATCTATGTTTATCCCAAGCATGTACAAAGCCCCTTACTGTTGACTGACTCACTACCTCTGCTGGAAGTTTATTCCAAACATCAACTACCCTTTCAGTAAAATAGTACTTTCTAAGATTAGTTTTGGACTTTCCTCCAGTTAGTTTGAGGTCATGTCCCTGTGTTTTTTGATCTTGGTTTCATATTGAAAAAACTGCCCTCCTGAACCTCAGTCACCTCTTTGATGTATTTAAAGGTTTCCGTCATATTACGTTTCTGAAGTCGCTGTCGATATGTTTTATCCCCCAGATCTTTTAACATTTTTGTTACCCGTTTCTGGACTTCTACTATCTTATCAATATATTTTTGTAAGTGGGGTCTCCAGAACTTGGCATTGTATTCTATATGAGGTCTCACTAAAGATCTATATGGAGGAATCAGGACCTCCTTCCTCCTGCTGGTGATCCCTCTGGTGATGCATCCTAGAATTTAGGAATATAGGAAGTAGGTATGTACCTGAAGTAGTTGACCTACGTTTAGGGGATGATTATTTTGAAACAAAACAAAATAGTGCTCAGTAATATGGGCAGCAGTAGAGGCTCTTTTTTACTGAGAGCTGCTTTATTTAAATTTTTAAGATGGTTTTAGAGCTTAATATTTTTGTGCCTATTAGAGTTATACAAGTACCCAAGCAGATTAGGCAAAAACCATTTACTCTAATATGGTTGTAGAATTGGGAGGAAACCCATACAAGCCCAATGAATACCTGAGAACATAAACCAGGCAGGTAGGTTAAATCAGACATTTTAACCACTAGCTGACTGCCGTACATATACGTCCTGTCGGAAAGTTGTTATACCAAGATCATGGCTGCTGGTATAGATTGTATGGTGATCTGCTTTCTAGTAAAAGTGATCTAGGTGGCTCTACAGCTGTCCAACCACTTTACAGTATGGAGAAGGGCACCCCCACCACCACAGTCTGCAATGGTTCCTCCCTCTGGGGATCCCAGGACCATGGTAAATGTCCAGGATGGCTTCACATAGAGGAGATGAAGGAACATGCTGGAAGCAACTTTGATTTCTCCCACATGCGTATGTAAACAATGATTGCACTACACATGTGGGGTATTGTCGTGAATTTCAGAGTTGGAGCAATAATTCTAGGGCCATCATTCACAATTATCTGTACACTGACATTTTGTAATGGCTTTTAAAGTGTTGCCAATAAAAGATTTCAGCTACCGTAGTTTGTCACCATTTTTTTTTTTTTTTTGGTGCACTTAATTTTGAGCCTTGACATGTTTGGTATTTATTTACTCACTGCACTCACACCATCCTTTATATTTGCCAATAAAATGGGCATTATATAGTGTTTGTGTGCATTAAACTTAATTTTAGTGTATTTGTTCCTGAAAATTTGCATTTGATACATGGCTGCACAAATATTAAATAAAATATGTGACATAAGGAATTTCAATTATCACCATTTTTTTCTTTAGTGTTTCTGCTCTTAGAAAATATATATTATTTGGGAATTCTAGGTAATTTTCTAGCAAAAAATGCTGATTTTAACTTGTGTGTAAAAAAAAAAATACCCTGGACAGCAAGTGGTTAAACTCGTGTTTATTGTACCATACGTGGCCCCTTTCTCTCCTTCTTTGTGGTCCTCAGTGGTGTAAGAATTTTAACTGAAAGAGAGCCCGGCTGTTCTTCATCTGATGAAAGCTACACTTCCATATGTAAGTCTGTTGCTCAATTCTTCAAAAAACGATTTAAGGGCCCTTTTTCTGCTACAAGTTGTTGTAGATTGCAGTTGTTATTATAATGTTAATTACCGAGGTGCTATACCTTTATATGAAATCAAATAGGTAGGGTCCTCAATATATGTATATATATATAATACTGCCTCCTTGAAGTTGTATTCCACTCAGCTTGGCTCAATGTTTTATTTGAGTTTGAAATGCCTGGATGTATATTGCACAAAATTACACTCTTACACTAAAAAAATTAACTATTGTTTTTTTTTTTGCCTTCTAGGGGCATTTCTTATCCCATATTTCTTAACTCTTATCTTCGCTGGAGTTCCCTTGTTCTTACTGGAGTGTTCTCTGGGACAATACACATCTATTGGCGGTCTTGGAGTATGGAGACTCGCGCCAATGTTTAAAGGTATATGAAGAACTCTTTTCAAATGATTTACTGGCACCATACCTTCTATTGTGTTTTCTATATACTGTATGTTACATAGTTGCATACAATTATTATATTTGTGTGTGCAATGTTGAAATGTATGTACAAATATTTATATCATGTCAAAAATAATTTAATAATTTGTAAAAAAAATAATGTGTGTGATATTTATGCCCTGACCTAAGGAAGTAGTCTCTTCTGGAAAAATTGGTTGGTGATATATAAAAAAAGCAACATACACATAAGGCAGTGAGAGTGTAAGTGGCAAATACAGTAAACCTTTATGAAAATTAAACTTTATATTGGTGTGTATAAAACCAGAAAACAATAAGCTGCTTTTTCATTCCCATTGACTTGTATGGGGAGGGGAACGGAAGTTCAAATGCAAATAAAAGTCGATCTAAACATGCCCTTTCATGGTTACTGGATCTGTCAAAAACCTTACCCTTTAAATGAAACATGTTTGTCTTAGTTTATCACATTCTACACTAAAAGAGTGTAGTCTGTATATTGGGAAGCCAAATCATTTCTAAAATAGAATTACAGAATTAGTTTTCAAAACCAGTCAGATATAGATCTTCTTTGTACTTGTAGTGCTCACCTCCATAGGGGCCGCAGTAGATTTAAATAGGTTCTTCCCCAAGTTAGTGCAAAGAAGCAATGCACATAACAGCAGTTCATCCAACCTGGCTCAATAAACAGTGCCTTTTTTGTAAATGTATTGCTAGTAGAACTTGAGAGGGGTTCGGGAAGTTATGCAAGATACTTCAATACAAAACAGGTTGCTAACTGAGCACACTTCTATCTTAGTAGTAGCAGCAATAGCAATCAGGTAACTATTAGTAGTAGCAAGCTAGAACAGTCTATATGTGCACAACTGGGGATCATGCAGTATAGACAAGTAATATGAGTAGTCCATGTTTCACGAATGGGGACTATAAAAACTTCAGCACAAGTGAAGAGGCTCTACCCACAGGTTCCTAGAATGTACACAGTCCATGGATACAGCCCAAGAAAGCAGCCCAGTGTCCAGCTCAGGAGTGGCCATAGGGAAAACAGCCCCCTGGAGCTCACAGATCCATTCGATCAGGGGAATACAATATCCTCTGGGCTCCAGCCTATTTAACAGGAACCCATCTACCATCTGGGCACACTTCCACAGGGTTTGGATAGGCCCTAGTAAATATTCAGGCCAGGTATTTGAATCCTCCCAGGCTAATCCTCAGAAGCTTTTCCTAGCTTCTCCCAGCCTGTGAAGCCTCAAGCAGACTAAACCAAACCATTTCAGCTTCTGCAGCTATATCAGAACGTCAAACTAAATTTATCTAACAGCCTGTGTAGGAGATGTTACATTCTCTTAAAGAAAGCTAGAGTTGGAAGCATCTAAACAGGTTCAGTGTATAATTATATTACATATATGGAATTATTTACTAAAGTAAAACAGTCTGTTTACTTTGCAAGGTAAGTTGCATTTTGCAAGGGAAAATACCCCAGAGCTTGGTGAATGAGGTAAACCTCTACTGACCTCCATCATCCAATCAGGTTAAAGCAAAAATACAGTTTTTTTCCTTGCACCTGAACAGTTATTTTTTGCAAAGTGGAATTTCACCACTTTCACTACACTCTGGGGAAAGTTCCCATGCAAAATGCAACTTTGCTTGCAAAGTGAGCAGCCTTTTTGGCTTTGGTTAACCAACTCTTATTAGATTTAAATGCCACCTTTAGCTATTTATTATAGTTTTGAATGACATGGGAAAGGGTTAGAACCATTGTAATTTGTTTCAGGGTGTCACTGGAGACAAAGTAGATTCCTCCCCAATGGGGCACTGCCAACAATTAAAACCTGACTGAGGTTTTAATCTTTTCGCATTTTTCTTTAGATGTCTTGCTATAAAGGTGCTCAGACATATTAAAAACATATTATTTAATCCCCTTGGTCCTTCCATATTCAGCTCACATCAAGTAAAGACTGCCCTGTGTGCAGCTTTTATCTGATCAGTCTGGAATAACTATCCAAGGTAGAGGCAACTGGCCAATATGTACATTTTTTAACCACTTTTTTGAAGTGTATCAGATGATTTTTCTTCAATGCAGTCCTTTCATTTAGCATAACTTATCTAACCAAAGGTTGACGAAATTGTGATTTAATAGAATTTTCATCATCATTTTTTTTTTTTTTTTTTAACCAAAAATGTTATTAGCTGCAAAAAATGATCTATGGCAGGTTGAGAATAAAAATAAATTATATATATGGTTAAAAACTGATGTATGTGAGTATAAAAACTTAAAGAAAAAAGTTTTTATACTCACATACATCAGTCACATATACTCATACTCAGTGAGCCACCACTTCGTACTTCCCAGAGGGGATGGTATTCTTGTCGCTATAGGCCTTGTTGACCCTTCTCCAAATATAGCGCTTATGGTTGTGGCCATAAAGCTCTATTTTGGTCTCGTAACTCCAGATTACAGTGTGCCAGAAGCTGTGAGGCATGTCAAGGTGTTGTCGGGCATATTGTCAGCAGGGTTTTTTGTGACATTGGCACAGTAAAGGCCTATTTTTGACAACTTGACCATGTAGCTCATTTTTGTTCAAGTATCATCGTATTGTCCTCCTTTAAACAACCACACCATATTTTTCCAGAGCAGCCTGTATTTCTCCTGAGGTTACCTGTATTTTATTTTCTTTGTATCCAGAATAATTATTCTGGCAGTTGTGGCTGCAATCTTTTTTGGTCTACCTGACCTTGGATTGGTATCAAGAGATCCCCGAAATTCCCACTTCTTAATAATAGAGTTGGGCAAACAGTTTGGGCTGACCAAAAGTTTGGCCCGAACATCACCTGTTCCCCTGTTCGGGTCAAATGCAAGTTAGTGCATTCTAAGCCCTGATTCGGCAATGCTTTGCCCAATCAGGGTGCAGTAAATAACTGGTCGTTAAGGAGAGGGTCTGGGAAGCCGGCCACGGCATCCTTAGCAACCGATGAGTGGGCTTCCCTGTTGACAGCTGAATAAAAAAACAATACATTGCCAGGAATAAAAAAGTGAAAAAAAAATGGGTGAGGGTCCCCCCAATCCATACCAGGCCCTTCAGGTCTGGTATGGATTTTTAGGGGAAACCCATGCCAAAAAAAAAATGACATGAGGCCCCCCCACCCCGCTAAAATCCATACCAGACCCTTATCTAAACATGCACCCTGACAGGCCAGGAAAGAGGGGGATGAGAAAGCCTCCTCCCCTCCTGAACAATACCAGGCCACATGCCCTCAATATGGGGGGGGGGGTGATTTGGGGCAGGGGCCCAAAGCACCTTGTCCTCATGTTGATAGGGACAAGGGCCTCTTTCTGACAACCCTGTGCAGTGGTTGTGAGGGTCTGCGGGTGGGGGGCTTATAGGAATCTGGAAGCCCCCTTTAACAAGGGGGCCCCCAGATCCCTCCCCCCTATGTGAATACATAGTACCCCTACCCTTTCACCAAAAAAGTGTCAGAAAGCAATGAAAACACAGAGACAGTTTTTGACAATTCCTTTATTAAAGAATTAAAAAAACAATATCCCCGATGTAGATCTATTGTTAATCACACCGCCGCTGCCACCACATCAACCCAGAAAAAGAAAAAAAAAAAAACGAAGGCAAACTGCCAAATGCCTGGCTTGCCGTTTGACAGTTCATTATATAGGAAGGGGGCAGAGCCACATGGCTACATCACCTGGTGGCTTTGGAGCGAGGGGGGACAGAGCCAAGCAAAACACCAAATGCTGTCCTCTACCCTACACAAGGATCTGCACCTAGGATCATGTATGTGCTAAAAATGTTTCCTGTGGCACACTAATAGAAGCTAAAATAAAGGTATTATTATGCACTTACAGTAGTGCTGTATTGAACTGGAACATTTTTTTCTGGTTTATTTGTATTTTATTTTATTATGAGGGTTTATTAATACAGCTACTGGGTTGGATGGTCCTTGTTATATTTACCGAGTGTGCCTACTGCAATAAGAAAATTTGTATTGAGTTCTCCCAGAAGCACACTGAGGGTTATAATTTAATTATTTATATAGTTATATGCAATCCACTATATAGAATATGCATTCCTTTGTAATTGGTTCTAATATACTGTAAAGGATATTTATGATTTAGGGAGGACTGCACTTTTTTCCTTATTTTTTATATTCATTGAGTGTGTGAAGGATGTGAAACTAGTTTTTTGCTAGCACAGCTCCTAATATTAGCCATTTTTATTTACTACATGGTGAAACACATTTTTATACGTGATGTATCCGAGTGACTTATGAAACTCTTTCTTTCTCTCTCTTTCTGTTCATTCACTGCACATTTGTTTTCTCTACAGGTGTGGGTCTGGCTGCTGCTGTTCTCTCCTTCTGGCTAAATATTTACTATATTGTTATTATCTCCTGGGCCATTTATTATTTATATAATTCATTCACCACAGTAAGTATTGGTACATTTGTTTGGTAAACTGATTTACCATGTAGTCATGTAATATCTTATTTTTTTAAAGAGTATCCCGTGCGTCAAGGCAGATATAAAACACACAGATTAATTCAGCTATGTTTTCATTTAAAAATAAATAAATCATGCAATTCATTTATTAAACTCAACTACTGTAAGTACCTGATTTTGAATTAGTATCAACATCCTGCAATCTCCTGCACAGCAGAACTCAGACTTGAAAACGAGGGGCGGCACTAGGTGCATGCAAATGTGAGCAGAGATATAAACTTAGTAGTAGAGAACAGAGCACAAGCGCCAAACTAGGTGCAGCATATAGGGCTTTATTGATAAAAACACATGTATTGGTACTTAAAAACAATGTAAGCATCAGGGGAAAATGAACATGGTAAGCGCTGTTAATATTCATCCCATCCCTAAGAAGCCGTGACCACAAGAGGCCATCCTGGTCTTCCACTCTATGGACAGGGAAGAATATTAACAGCGCTTACTCTGATGCTTACATTGTTTGTGAGTACCAATACATTAATTTTTATCAATAAAGCCCTATATGCTGCACTTAGTTTGGCGCCTGTGCTCTGTTCTTAGCTGTCCTCAATCCCCTTCTTGCTTGCCTCCCAAGTGAGCTGTATATGGACTTTGTATATTATGGACATTCTCTAATGGACATTTTTATGGACCCTACATATAGCATAAAGAGATTGTGTCCTTTTTAACTGTCTTTCAGCAGAACCAGTTGGTCCTAACTGTTCTTCTTTGGCGCCAGTAATATTGTTTGATAAACTTAGTAGTAGGCTGCTGCTCCTTCACTGTTCAATCAGCAGAGATGATGCCATTTTCTACCTGTGCTGTAATAGAAAAAGTGATGCCATCCCCCTATGCTGCATTACAGGAGTGTGTAAATCTCAGAACTGAACAGGCAGAAATGCAAATCCTTTAGCAGATAAAGCAGCACCCATATATGTATTTTAATGGCATATTTAGTTGTTTGTTCAAAGTGCAGATGTAATAGCACTTCCTTTTCTATGTATTAAATAATGATATTGGAGTTTTTCTACAAAGGTAATAGAAGTCTGAATCTGCTGTCCATGGTGCTGAATTCAATTCACCATACATGCCCTGGTTAATATGATTGAGGTCTTATATACTTACTGGTTGGATAAATGTACAAAAAAATCAGCTCTACAGGTGAAATAACCTTTCAGACAGTCAAATCTTCATGGAATCCACATGGGCATGTATTCAACCGTAGACAACCCAAATGGACCACTGTAGGTTTTAAACCAAGGGGACCACCAATGTTTGCACTGGAGCCCTGCTGCCCTCTTCAATTCAAGGAAAACCATAGCTAAAAGCAAACAAAGAAACAAGAAGCACCAGCCTAGTGCATTACTGTATACCTCTTTAGGTATTCCCGAGTGTGGCTCGGGGTGAAATTTCAGAGCCAATATCGGTAACCCTGAACCACACTCGGGGTACCGCTAAGGAGATTGCTGGGTCCTGGTAGAGAGGTTACTTACCTTGTTGCCAGGATCCCGCGATGTGTCCCTGCAGCATACGGCGGCCAGATCTTCCGCCCGATGCTGTGAGCCCCGGGTTCCGTCTCGCAGGGGGGGTGGAACCAGCAGCAAATTCAAATAGTAAAACACACAAACACACTGATACATTACAAAATAAAAAAATTCACATTAGTATGCTCCCCAGTGCCCTTTCCTGCAGTTTTACTGTACTGTGCCTTATGAAAGTATTCGGCCCCCTTGAACTTTTCGACCTTTTGCCACATTTCAGGCTTCAAACATAAAGATATAAAACTGTAATTTTTTGTGAAGAATCAACAACAAGTGGGACACAATCATGAAGTGGAATGAAATATATTGGATATTTCAAACTTTTTTAACAAATAAAAACTGAAAAATTGGGCATGCAAAATTATTCAGCCCCCTTAAGTTAATATTTTGTAGCGTCACCTTTTGCTGCGATTATAGCTGTAAGTCACTTGGGGTATGGGTCTATCAGTTTTGCACATCGAGAGACTGAAATTTTTGCCCATTCCTCCTTGCAAAACAGCTCGAGCTCAGTGAGGTTGGATGGAGAGCGTTTGTGAACAGCAGTTTTCAGTTCTTTCCACAGATTCTCGATTGGATTCAGGTCTGGACTTTGACTTGGCCATTCTAACACCTGGATATGTTTATTTGTGAACCATTCCATTGTAGATTTTGCTTTATGTTTTGGATCATTGTCTTGTTGGAAGACAAATCTCTGTCCCAGTCTCAGGTCTTTTGCAGACTCCATCAGGTTTTCTTCCAGAATGGTCCTGTATTTGGCTCCATCCATCTTCCCATCAATTTTAACCATCTTCCCTGTCCCTGCTGAAGAAAAGCAGGCCCAAACCATGATGCTGCCACCACCATGTTTGACAGTGGGGATGGTGTGTTCAGGGTGATGAGCTGTGTTGCTTTTACGGCAAACATAATGTTTTGCTTTGTTGCCAAAAAGTTCGATTTTGGTTTCATCTGACCAGAGCACCTTCTTCCACATGTTTGGTGTGTCTCCCAGGTGGCTTGTGGCAAACTTTAAACAACACTTTTTATGGATATCTTTAAGAAATTGCTTTCTTCTTGCCACTCTTCCATAAAGGCCAGATTTGTGCAGTATATGACTGATTGTTGTCCTGTGGACAGAGTCTCCCACCTTAGCTGTAGATCTCTGCAGTTCATCCAGAGTGATCATGGGCCTCTTGGCTGCATCTCTGATCAGTTTTCTCCTTGTAAGAGCTGAAAGTTTAGAGGGGTGGCCAGGTCTTCGTAGATTTGCAGTGGTCTGATACTCCTTCCATTTCAATATTATCGCTTGCACAGTGCTCCTTGGGATGTTTAAAGCTTGGGAAATCTTTTTTTATCCAAATCCAGCTTTAAACTTCTCCACAACAGTATCTCGGACCTGCCTGGTGTGTTCCTTGTTCTTCATGATGCTCTCTGCGCTTTAAACAGACCTCTGAGACTATCACAGTGCAGGTGCATTTATACGGAGACTTGATTACACACAGGTGGATTCTATTTATCATCATTAGTCATTTAGGTCAACATTGGATCATTCAGAGATCCTCACTGAACTTCTGGAGAGAGTTTGCTGCACTGAAAGCAAAAGGGGCTGAATAATTTTGCATGCCCAATTTTTCAGTTTTTTATTTGTTAACAAAGTTTGAAATATCCAATAAATTTCGTTCCACTTCATGACTGTGTCCCACTTGTTGTTTATTCTGCACAAAAAATTACAGTTTTATATCTTTATGTTTGAAGCCTGAAATGTGGCAAAAGGTCGAAAAGTTCAAGGGGGCCGAATACTTTTGCAAGGCACTGTATATATATATATATATGTATATACATATACTTTAACTTATTTATAGTTATTTATTATATTATAATTTATGATTTTGTGTTTCAAACTTTATTATACCCGAGATGTTATAAAGAAGAATGCACAGTAAAAAAAAATAAAAATCATATGAAAACAGTTGGTTTGGGCTGCTCGTTCTTAAGAATTACATGCAAAATAATGGTACCACTTTCAGCACCTAAAATCAGAAACAATTATACCGCCAGGGAGGTTAATAAATATTTAAAAATAAATGAATTATACTCAAAAAAGGAGAAATTTCACAGGCATTAAAAACAACACATCACCATCAGAACCACAACAATTGGGTAGGGTGCAGCTGATGTGTTTCGAGGGACGTGCCCCCTTCCTCAGAGGAGTAGTGTTGTTTTCCATGCCTTTGCTATTTCTCCTTTTGTGTGTATAATGTATTTACTTTTGAATATTTATTAAAGAGGTATACAGTCATGCACCAGGCTGGTGTGCCTTCTTCCTTTGTTTGCTTCCTATATACTAGTATTATCACACCACCATACTGCTAGACAGGTGAGATAGCATGTGTAAAGAAACCTGCTGTGGAAAATATAAGAATTGTGTGGCAGCTTTCACATACAGTTAGTATAGCGAACGACGAATCAACATTAAAAACAAACAAATGCGTAGCGCCACATTAAAATATATACAAATTACATAAATGTATAAATTTATGTGCAAAATAAATCAATCCATAAAATAATATGAATGTATTATTCTCCATAAGTGAAAAATTAAGAAATAGTCCACCACCTTAAAAAATGAAATAACTCTTCTTTAAGTGTATGAAGACCAGCCACTATCTCTCTGTAGAGTCAACACTCACCAGAATGGATCGCATAAGCGCTTGTGACTCATGTCAGAACTTTCCAGAGTGCATGTGAAACTTCACAATAATCTACATCCAATGGCACCTCCAGATGGAGGGAAGTGCTTTCTTTTGATTTTAATGTGGATTGTTTTTACATAATAATTTATTAAACTACTACGCTATTGGAGATAATTACTGGCTCTTGGGGAGTTTTATTTATCATAGCTCGATTCCATCTGAAAGTGCCATTGGACGCAGATTATTTTGAAGTTTCTCATGCACTTTGGGAAGTTCTGACATGAGTCACAGATGCTTCTGCTGTTGTAAGGGCAGCCATCCGTTCTCATAAGTGTTGACTCACTCCATGACTTGTGAGAAATGTCCATGAGTGTTGACTCCATGTAGGCATTAGGTATGCTACATGCCTGATGTTTTATCTTAGAGGTACTATACATTCACCTACTCCTGAAGAAGTGAACTAAGAGTCACAAAATGCGTTGAGGTTTTGGATGCAAATTATGTTTTAATCATGTATTGACAGTTGGATTGTATATGGTCAACATTATATTTAATTATGTATGAAATGCATTATTATGGATTCATTCATTACAGGTTGTTACCATTTTATCCAAATTTTGTATGCTATATATATATATATATATATATATATATATATACAGTATATAAGTAAATTTGGAAGATAACCGCACTATGCTAATGTGCAAATAAGCAGCAGCTTATAGTGTGACAAACACTTAAACAAAAATTATATCAAGGTAAGCCGCGCTAATAGCAGATTAGCGCGGCTTACCTCGATATTATATATATATATATATATATATATATATATATATATTTTTTTTTTTTACTTCCCTTTATTGATTTTTAATAAAAAGGTATACAATACAACAAATAAAAACATTAAGTGCTGCTAAACCACAAAGGGTAAGCGGTCCCAAAATAGAGAAAAATACACAAAAATAAAATTACACAAAAAGAAAAACAGTGCAATACACCAGACTCGAGCCTATAAAACTTGCAGCCGTGACCCCGGACAGCACATCCTCGATAGAAGTATAGACCTTTCTGCACACAAAAAACATTTATAATGAACCATGGTATAGGCAGCCCACATCCTTCAAAGAGCCCAGGCTAGAATTCCCTACCATTGTAATTGCAAGAAGATAATAAAACCAACCTCATTTGGATGCAATATTTATTCATTAATTAATTAATTAATTTTTCATTGGCCCTATGTGTTGTGCCTCATTTAACCACTTTACCACCGGAGGATTTTCCTGCTAAAAGACCAGGGGTTATTTTGCGATTTTTTACTGCGTGACTTTAACGGACAATCGCGCGGTCGTGCGACGCTGTACCTAAACGAATTTCACGTCCTTTTTTTCCCACAAACAGAGCTTTCTTTTGGTGGTATTTGATCACCTGTGCGATTTTTTGATCACGCGCTATAAACAAAAAAAGAGCGTAATTTTTGCAAAAACAACAATATTTTTCACTTTTTTTTATATGAAATTCCCCCAAAAAAAAATGTAAAAATCAAAATATTTTAAAATTTTCGGCCAATTTGTTTTACGCTACCTATGTTTGGTAAAAAAAATCGCAAAAAGCGTATTTTGATTGGTTTGCGCAAAAGTTATCGCGTTTACTAACAAAGGGAAAGATTTTTGTCATTTTTGGTGTTTTTTTTTTTAACGAGTAATGGCGGCGATCTGCGATTTTTTTTGCGGTACTGCGACATTGCGGCGGACAGATCGGACCCTTGACTGACATTTTTGACACTTTTGGGGGTACCAGTGACATTACTGCAGTAATCAGTGCTATATATATGCACTGTTACTGCAAAAATGACACTGGCAGGGAAGGGGTTAACAGTATTGGACAGGGAGGGGTTAAGTGTGTCCTAGGGGCGTGATTCTAACTGTGTAGGGACATGGCTACTAGTGTAAAAACAAAGATCAACAGTTCTACATAGTAGAACTGTTTGATCTTCACTTTTACACAGGGAGAACTGACAGGTGGCTTGTTTACACAAGCCGCTCTGTCTTTCTCCCGCTGTAGCGGCGATCGTAGTGTGACCGGCGGACATCGGGTCCGCCAGTCACACTCCCGCACTCCTCCGTGAACGAGCCGAGGCGGGCGCGCGCCTCGGCGGGCGCGCGCCCGCCCGCTATTGGCTCTGGAAGGAGTGACAGGCGAGCGACGTAGACCTACGTCACTCTGCCTGGCCGGGGCCGACTGCCGCAGTAAATATACTGTGCGCAGTCGGCAAGCGGTTAAAGTCTCAGGACAAATTAATTGGTTGTATGGATGAAGGCACATCACTGGCTGCACCAGGCCACATTCTATTTTGTTATATTTGTTATATTTAAGAAGGAATGTCCCCAACTGCATACCTTCTCCCAACAAGCCCTTGAGACAATGAGCACATATTGAACATTTTGGGCACAATGGATTTTTGTATTGTATTGCTTGTATTTACATAAAATATCCTGAAGTTACAGATGTTCTACACTCTCCCGTTTAGCTAGCCTATTTGACAATACACTTTTACTTTTAAGAATTTAAAATAATTTCTGTCGTAATGTATTTTTTTGTTTTTAACCATAGCAATATTGTTCTGCTCTCATTACCTCTTTATTATATGAAATTATTATTCCTTTTTTTCATCCAGCCCTCTTAGTCTCACAACCTCCCCCTTGATTGGTGTTCTTTGTCTCTTTCTTCTATTCCTCCATTCTCTTCCATCTTTCTTATTCCACTCTCTCTATCTTTTGGTCTGTCCCTCTTGATTTTTCAACCTCGTCTGACTGTTGATCTTTCAGACATTCTCCTTCTATTTCTTAAATCATCTTCCTTTTTTCATTCTTTTGGTCTCTCTTAATTTTTCTAACTCTCTTGATCATGCAGGCTTTCTCTTTCTATCGATCTAGTCATTTTTCTTCACTACTATACAATTTACATCTTGAGTATATTTCTTTAAACCTTTCTTTATAGGTCCGTTGCTTGCTAACAAATTAAATCAGTGCCCCAAAACAAAGGAAAAACCCATTGCCAACATGTTTCAACACAAATAGTGTCTTCATCAGGGAGAGTGGAAATTTAGTACCATCGATCAGTGTGTGGTGTACAAACAAATCAAAGTATTTTGTATTTACAAGCATTAAGAAATAATAGATATTCACAAATGTATATTCTGCTGCCAGACCAAAACAACATATATTTTTGAAAGGTGGGTTTATCCTTTATACTAAGGGGTATGCCATTCCTTAGGTTTTCTAGACTACCTGTATCTGAAAAAGATAAATTGTAACTTGATAATCAGATGAAAAGCCTACTTCCTTTTAAATGTGCACACTTTTTATGTGAAGACCTTTACAAATATTGTTACATAGTTACATAGGGCAGCTATCCTTCCTATGTAGTGCACAATAGATTTGCCTTTAGTATATCAACCCCATAGTCAGGTTGAAAAAAAGACACAAGTCCATCAAGTTTAACCAATAGAAAGGATAAATAAATAGAAAACCTTTACCTTACAGAACTCTATACACACAGCTAATCCAGAGAAAGGAAAAAAAAAAAAAACATTAAAACATAGTCCAATTTGCTCCAGTGGGGGAAACAATCCTTCCTCATCCCCTGACCGTAGACAGACATTTTCTGGATCAACAATCTCTTATGTTATTACTATAAATGTTAATATACAGTTATCTTTTGTGCATTTGGGAATCTTGTTATTAGAATAATCTAGAGTTGGCCAGCAATACATATCTTTGAGGGAGTCTAGTCCACATTTTTGCAGCTCTTACTGTGAAGAAGTCTTTCCGTACTCTATGTGAAGGTAAATCTCTTTTCCTCCAGATGTAGAGAGTGCCCCCTTGTCCTTTGTAGTGACCTTAAAGTGGATGTAAACCTGATTCATAAAATTTGATCTAAGCACATATATCTGTAATGTTTTCTTATCCAAAGCCCTAAGCCCCAGTCTTTCTGCTGCTTTCATTCTTCTGTTATCAGCATGAAAACTTCTGACAAGTTCTCCGACAACCGAGAAAAAAAACAGATTGAAATTTGTGTTGGGGTGGGTGCTATAAATAGATTAGCAGATAGCTGATCTATTCACAGCACAGCTCTGCACATTCCTTCCTTCCTTTTCCGATGTGGAGTGAGAGCGTGTGCCTTTCCGCCAATTAGCTGTCAGTGTTTGCCAAGAATCAACACCCAGTGCTGAATAGGTAGAAAAAATCTCTAACACGATGTGCAAATTCTAAAGATAGTAGCAAGCTGAAGACAGCAGATATACATGTAAAACATACATAGGGAGATTTGTTTCATCTCTGTGTGTCATCTGAGGCTGTTTACTTCACTGGGTATATGTGAGGGTTTACGTCCACTTTAAAGTGAATAACTGCGCCCAACTCACTTTATGAACCATTTTTTTATTTATACATGATGATCATATAACCTCTAATCGCCTCTTCTCATAAGAGAATACATTTAGCTCAGCTAATCTTTCCTCATATCTGAGGTCCTCCATGCCTCTTATCATGGTTGTTCTTCTCTGTAACAAATGTGATTTCCTTATTTGGATAACTGTCTGTGGAAGCCCAATCCATTTTTAGTTTAGGGCAGCCAGGAGAAAGGTGAGAAACCCAGGCAAGTTGCCTTATTGCTTTATCTTATGTGACATGAGTCTTTCTTACTCACTATTCCAGGTGACCACTATTCCTAGGGCAGAAAATTAGAAGTTTCCCATTAGGGTGCACATAAAGCCAAACAAACCTGTCAGAGGTTCTAATATGTCCCTGCTCTTATGGAGAAATGTACCCTGATTTACTGTTGTAATTACCATTTTCACCAGGACAGGAACAATTGTTAATATTCCCCCAACTGGACACAACCAGAAGCTAAAATGTAGCGAGGGCTTTAAAAAATATGATTGTTTGGAATTCCACTATAACTGTTATATTTGCACATTTTATATTTTAAAGCATTTCAACTTTTTGTAACTGTTTAGGCTCTACCTTGGAAACACTGTGGCAATCCATGGAACACGGAGCGCTGTTTCTCCAATTATTCTATCGCCAACACCACCAACATGACCAGTGCTGTGACTGAGTTTTGGGAGTAAGTTCATTTTTCATCTTCTAGGTCATCTGGCCTGTGTTAAATGTGATTATGGATAATGTTCACTCAAATTGCATTTACTAATGATGGTTGATGATGGCATGTATATGAAAATATTGGCTTAATTACAAAAATTGGGAAGGCTGGTAATCTGCTTCTAAAATGTACTTTAGCTGGTCAAGTGGCAGACACATTGTACCGTGAGTTGTTTTCAATTCATGGCCAACCACCATTTTATTTGGATCATGAATAAGGGGGTCAGTGTACACAGACATTTGTGTTGTGACATGGTTTTTTGTGAAACATTCCTGCAGGATTTGGAAGGCAGCATTCAAATTTTGAATTGGATCTTATGAAACAATATACTGCTAGGAAATTACTTATATGATGATGGCAGGTGAGAGTACATAAGTATTGTTTGTGATCTTAATACAAAGGCTAAAGTTGCTGATCCTTCAATTTTTACGTCCTTAACCACTTAAGGACCGGAAGATTTTGCTGCTTAATGACCAGGCCCTATTTTGCAATTCGGCACTGCGTTACTTTAAGGGACAATTGTGCGGTCGTGCTACGCTTACTTTTTGCGCTATAAACAAAAAAAAGAGCGACAATTTTGAAAAATAAAAAATAACTATATTTTTCACATTCTGTTATATAACAGTCCCAAAAAAAAAAAAAAATGTAAAAATCAAAATGTTTTAACATTTTAGGCCAATTTGTTTTATGCTACATATTTTTTGGTAAAAAAAATTGCAATAAGAGTATTTTGATCAGTTTGTGCAAAAGTTGTTGAGTCTACAAACTACGGGAAAGATTTATGTCATTTTTATTGTTTTTTTTTTACTAGTAATGGCGGCGATCTGCGATTTTTGCGGGACTGCAACATTGCGGCGAACAGATCGGACCCCTAACTGACATTTTTGACACTTTTGGGGGTACCAGTGACATTACGACAGTAATCAGTGCTAAAAATATGCACTGTTACTGTAATAATGCCATCGGCAGGGAAGGGGTTAATACTATTAGTGATCAAGGGGTTAAATGTAAGCCTAGGGGAGTGATTCTAACTGTAGGGGGGTTGGGCTTGTGAGATCATCAAAGAGACATGTGATCCTATATAGCAGGATCACATAGCCTCTGTGATCACTTCAGGGAGACAAACGGCTGTGTGTACATCAGCTGTCCATCCTTCTCTGTCAGTGGGGGGAGATTGCGAGTGGCCAGCGGCCATCAGAGCCACCTGTCACATGCACTGGCTCCCCGGATGACGAACGGGGGCGGGAGCGCGCCGCCGGGAGCGCGCGCTCGCCCCCTAGAGTCTCCTGAGCAAGCGACGTAGTACTACGTTGGTTTGCCCAGAAGCGGCCGTCTGCCGCAGTAAATCTGCGGTGGCCGGTCATCAAGTAGTTAAAGGGGAAATCCAGCCTACAGCTAAAAGCTAAAATCTCTAAATCTACTTGCAGGCACAATCTAAGACTAACCTAACTAACCCTGTAAAGCAAAACTCGCTATACATACCTTTTATGAAGCCGATCCAATTCCACGCTGAGCTGTCTGCGGCAGCTTCTCTGTGGAGGCGGGTGCTGAAGAGGCAGCGGCAACGGAAGCTCCATAGTAACTCTAAGGGCTATGTCACTTCTAAGGTATTTCACAGCCATTGTCGGTTGTCTCCTGCACAGAGCTTCCACTGCTGGAGACCAGATTGGATCAGCTTCAGAAAAGGTATGTATAGTGAGTTTTGTTTTACAGAGTTAGATAGATTAGTCTTAGATGGTGCCTACAACTAGATTTAAAGATTTTAGTTTAGGGTGGACTTCCCCTTTAAGTCTAAAGACTGACAAAGCTTAAACTGAAATTGACAACTCTGAAGTGCAGAACCTTTTCATTTTTATTACTATTAATAGGCGGCCACATACATCTCCAAAATGTTTAGAATTTTCCACAAGTGGACAACTATAGTAGCCACAGAAGCACCACGCATAGGGGTTGATTTACTAAAGAAAAAAGACTGTGCACTTTGCAAAGTGCAGTTACACTCAGCAAGTGCAGTTCCTCCAGAGCTTAGTAAATGAGGTAAAGTCTCATTTTACAAAGAATACCCAATCACATGCAAGAAACATAAAAAAAACAGCATGTTTGCTTGCACATGATTGGATGATGGATGTCAGCAGAGCTTCTGCTCATTTACTAAGCTCTGGAGATACTGCACTTTGCAAAGTGCACAGTCTATTTGCCTTTAGTAAATCAACCCCATAGTGTTTTGTGTATTCTCAGAGTTTTGTGAAAAGACACTGGGGTTAGGTTATGTGCTCAGTTTAAATGCAAGCAGAACAGAATTCGTTGTAAAACTGAATCTATTTAATCTTAAAAAGTATGTTAATTCAATCATATACCATTGTTTTGAATGCTACCCACACTATGTGTTAAAGCTGTATACGATAGTCAGCTAAGCTGTAAAGTGGTCTGGCATGGTGTAGTAGATACATTGTAGATGTGTATCGTCAATACTGACTGTTACCTAATGTATTTTAAACTTTGACCCACCTGAAAATAGAAAAAAAGCTGTTTGTAAATGATGCTTGTATTTGTGTGAAATTTCAAGCTCTAGCACGTATTGTCGTGCCTTTACACATAAGTGTGCACAACAATGGAACATATTTTAATATGGTGCCTAATTTTATAGATGAGCAAGAACCTGCATCCTCAATAATTCAGTATTCCATGCATACTGTATTGCATTGGTATTCCTTCATTCCTTTTTGAGGGTAATTTAATGATCCTGGAACAAACCCGCTGGTGAAGCTGGAACACACTACTTGCTGCCTCTCGCCTAGTCAAAGTCTAAAATAAAAACCAGTCAAAAGTTGCTCACAGCCACCAAATAGACAAAATCTGCTTTAAAACTTTCAATGTGGTTAGTAAAGCAGGAAGCTATACTGCACAGGCTTCAGGATATAAATTCTTATTGTCCTAATGTTCATAAATACAGCGTGAGTGCTGCACCAATTGTGATAGAGCCATGGAATCTAAATGTATCATGATGACACAAGATGTTATAGCCATCATATTTTGGAGGTTCGATATTCCCCTATATCGGGGGGTTTGGAGGCTGTATAAGACTGGGTTTTAGGACAAAATTAAAAGATTTGGTTTTATTTGGTTTAAAGAGGAAGTAAACCCTCCTCTGCAACTTTTACCTATAGGTAAGCCTATGATAAGGCTTACCTATAAGTACTGTAAATATCTCCTAAACATGTACCGTTTAAGAGATATTTACCTTACATGCAGCCAGTGACATCACTGGCGCATGCGCTCTGAAGGAACGGCCGCTGGTGCCGTTCCTTCAGAGCCCCGTGCCGTGACTGTCGGCTTCCGCGCGCGTGAGTGACGTCACCGCAATCCCGGAAGATGGGCGACTGAACATGTCGCCGTCATACAGGTAAGCGGGCGGCACGGCGGGGGCTCGTTCTAAGGTAAGTATTTCATAATGAGCTAGTATGCGATGCATACTAGCTCATTATGTGTTTCTCTTTCAGGTTGAAAAAAAAAATGTTAATGGGTTTACAACAACCTCTTTAAAAATACTGCAGCTGCCAAGTAGAGCGACTGCTTGACTGCTGCAGCACTTTTGAACCACTCTTTCACATAAAAAACACACAATACTCTTACACTACAATCACCGCCAGTAAAACTACCAATATTCACAGCAATAGAAACCCACAGTAGTCTAGGTTCTTTATTTGTTGGGCTTCTGAGTACCAGGTTTAGGCAAATGAACCCCACAACACAACACGCGTATATAGAAGCCACACTCTGTCATCCCTCATTCAAAAAAGCTCCATTGCTACATAGCAAGAGCCTTCAGGAAATTTGATTGTATGCTAGTAAAAAGGTCATCTAGTTTGTGGTATGTATTGCTGACTAGTTTTTGGCAAATACAATATGTTGAGAAAACTACAAGAGAGTTATATGATTGTTTGGAGATCTACCTTTAGTAGACCTTGCTTTAAAATATACAGTGGCTCTCCTCTTAAAGTAGAATTCCAGAATAAAGCTAAGTAATCTTAAAAATGCTCTTATCCCCCTCCTACCACTTAATCTAACTAGTATGTGCAAGAAAGACCTGTATACCTACCTATTTTCAGGCCACTTGGGCCTGTGTTAGCCACTACCAGCTGCAGGGGAGATGAGATAGCGCTCAACACAGGCTGGTAATGCCTGACCGGTGACATCGCCCATAGGCTTACTATGGCCCATCCATCATCCTCTTCCCTAAAGCCATTGCTGGTTGACCTAAGGAAGCCAATCCTTGGACTGGAGCGACCTGAAAATAGGTAAATATACAGATCTTTCTCACAAAGGTTAGTTATTATTGGTGTTAGGAGGGGGGAAGGGCCAGTTTTAAGGTTAGTTAGCTTTAATCCAGAATTCTACTTTAAGTTTCAGGGTCTGTACATCTGCTACTGACATTACGTTATATTCTAAAACACATAAGAAACCTAGCGCTGACTTGGACCAGCAGAATACTCAAACAACCCAAACAGCACTTTTGGTAGAACTTACCCTGCCATTGTAGGAGTTACTGACAGAAAGAAAAAAAATGTTTAAAGTCTTTTCAGAGTCAAAACCTTTTTTCCTAGTTTTATGTGAAGTTATAAGGGGGTTAGAACTGCTGTAGGTTTCTCCTTTTTTTTTTTTTTTTGCTGGGACCCTTTTAGGTAGAATCACTTTATTTAATTTTCCTGGTTAAGGGACTAAAAGTGAACGTAAATTTAAATTTTTTATTTGACACCATAACAGGAATAGAGGGGAAAAGGGGGTCTTGATCTGGTGACAACTGTCTGAGAGGGGATGTTCCTTATTTTGAAAAAGATTTCTTCTCAGTTCCAATGAGACCCAGATGAAAAAAATGAAAAAAAATAAATAAATAAATCTGACCAAGTTTACAACCATCCCCTATAAAGCAGTGAATCTTATATGGAGATTCATTCTCTTAGATGGTCCCCCCCCCCCCCCCCATTCCCAGCCAATGGTCCTAGCTGAGCCACACACAGGTGCTTTTCTGCACATGTGCATAGCATAATTAGGGTCTTGGACTTCCCTGGTAGAAGTCTTTCTGTTTCAGGGACTATTATTTGGGGATTTCATTTTATTTTGTTTATATATCAGGTTTTTTTATGTTATGTTGTTAGGGCCTTTATTATAAACAGTTAAACTGATTTCCTGCATTAAGGTTTTCTTTTGAAAAAGTGGGCTTTTGTTTCATAGGGTATTGTTTTGAGATTTACATTCATCTGAAAGTCATTTTACTTTCTATTTTATGTTGATGGAGCCTTTTTTTAAGTTAAACTGCTTCTTGATGGGGACACAGAAGGCCTGCATTTCTCCTTCCCTTCATTCCTCACTTTGCACCTAGCCGCCAACTCTACATGATTCCCTATCTGTATCTGTTGTAACATGTGTGGCCTCAAGCCATAGGCAGGGATGTCTGACAAGGAGTTGAAGAGGTTTTTCTTATGGCACATCAAGCAAATATGAGATTCAGCATGGCGCCACGCATAGGGGGGCCAACATAGCCTTAAACTTGTCATAAGTCTTCTAGCCCCACCTCGTAATTTTTACCAGCATCCTTGACTAGGCATGTGTTTCTTCAGCAGCTGCTGGAGCAAAAGAAAGATGGCACCTAATCATCCCCGTGCCCAGCGTCTCAAAGCCAGCAGGGCAAAACTGCTGGCTTCACAACTGCTCCTATTCCAGTTGGTGGAATTGGTACCTTTCTGAGACTTTATTTTTTTGCCAAGAAGGCCATTCCTGCCACCCATCAGATGCAATTAGGACAAGTGCAGTTGCAGGCAGCAGTCACAGGAAATGCATAAACCATATGATTTCAGATTACCTAGGGTTCAGGGCTGATGTGAACACTCTTCAAAGTGAGGAGGACTATGTGCACAGTATGTGCTGGAGAGTTTGACTTGCCCTGTAGCCAGTGTGTTGTCTGAGAGGGCTTTCAGAACAACAGGCAGTTCTCTTACAGAGAGATGAATCTGCCTGTCCACTAACACTGTAGACTTGCTCACTTTCAAAAACATTAACCAGACCTAGATCAGAAAGTTATTACAAAACCCCTGCAGTTGATGCTACCAACTATTTTTTTTCCAATAGTCTGGCCACCCCAAAAAATTGTATCTTTCACTAATACCAGATTCTGCCACCACTGTTGGCCTGCCACCATTACCAGCTTCTATCACATCTGCTGGACCGCAAACATTACCAGCTCCTGCCACTTCTCCTGGCTTGCCCTCATTACCAGTTCCCAATACCTCTGCTGGCTTGCCACTATTACCTTCTCCTGCCCCCTCTGCTGTACTTTCACTAGGTGGCCTGCCACTATTGCCAACTCCTTCAACCTCTCCTGGCTTGCCACTGTTACCATTGAGAGATCCTGACACCTCTCCTGGATTGTTACTATTACTAATTCCTGCCACTTCTTCTGGCCTGCAGCTGACACTATTACCAGCTCCTGCCACCCCTCCTGGCCTTCCACCTGTTCCAGCTCCTGTCTCTATTACTACTTCCTGCCACCTCTCCGGGCCTGCCACTGATACCAGCTCTTGCCCCTTCTCCTGGCCTGTCACTATTACACTCTCCTGCCACCATTACTAGCTCCTGTCTACTCATTTGACATACCACACTTACTACTTTTTCCAGCCTCTCCTATTCCGGTGCTCTGCACTGTAAGTGTGTCACATATAATGTTTCTAAAGCTGATCCGTGGCTGCAAAATTTCTAATGTTTGCTGTATGGCTTTGTCTCCTAGTTTGTGCCTTTTTCTAGTGCTGCAGCACTTAAAAATATGTGTGAAATGTGTCTCTCTGAAATAATAGACTCTAATGTTTATTTCAAGATACAATTTGGCTTGTCTTTTCCGCTTACATTGCGGCCTAACCAAGCTGCTTACATACTCTCAAATGAATGTCGAATATTTGTGGCAATTGTCTCTGAAATAATTCATACTATTTTTTTTTTATTGCAAGACAAACCCTTATTTGTTTCTTTTATTTTGGTGCTTATTCAAGTGCTATTGTACTGTCCTGACAGCATATACACTATATTATCAAAAGTTCTGGGATGCCTGCCTTTACACGCACATAAACTTTAATGCCATCCCAGTCTTAGTCCGTAAGGTTCAATATTGAGTTGGCCCACCCTTTGCATCTATAACAGCTAACTCCTCTGGGAAGTCTGTCCACAAGGTTTAGAAGTGTGTCTATGGGAATGTTTGACGATTCTTCCAGAAGCTAATTTGTAAGGTCAGGCACGGATTTTGGACTGGAAGGCCTGGCTCCCAGTCTCTGCCTTAATTCATCCCAAATGTGTTTTATTGGATTGAGGTCAAGACTCTGTGCAGGCCAGTCAAGTTCCACCACCCCAAACTCACTCTTCCATGTCTTTATGGACTTTGCTTTGTGCACTGGTCCAAATCATTTGGTGGATGGGGGATTTTGGTGTGGGGTTGTTTTTCAGAGGATGGGCTTGGCCCCCTAGTTCCAGTGAAGGGAGCTCTTAAGGCGTTAGCATACCAAGACATTTAGGAAAATGTTATGCTCCCAACTTTGTGGAAACAGTTTGGGGATGGCCCCTTCCTGTTTCAACATGGCTGCCTACCAGTGCACAAAGCAAGGTCCATAAAGACATGGAGTGAGTTTGGGGTGGAGAAAATTGACTGGCCTGCACAGAGCAGAGTCCTGACTTCAACCCAATATAATACCTTTGGGGTGAATTAGAGCAGAGACTGCGAGCTGGGCCTTCTCACCCAACATCAGCGCCTGACCTCACAAACGCGCTTCTGGAAAAATGGTCAAACATTCCCATAGACACTCTCTTAAATCTTGTGGACAGCCTTCCCAGAAGAGTTAAAGCTGTTGTAGCTGCAAAAGCTAGGCCAACTCAATTTTGAACCCTACACACTAAGACTGGGATGCCATTGAAGTTCATGTGCGTGTAAAGGCAAGCATCCCAACACTTTTCACAATATAGTGTACCTAAAGTCTATATTTGGAAAATGTTGGAATATTTTAGAAATTATTGGGGAGGGGTTTGAGGAATGTGGGGTTGTGGCTTTGAAATGTTTTTGTGCACTCTGTTTTGACTTGTATTAAGCATTTAATAAGATAAGACAATACTGTGTGGTGCTGCAAAAATAAAGCTCACAAGCTATACTATGAAGCTGTTTTGGCATTGGCCAATTGGTGTGTGAATTGAGAGCTTTACCTTTATTTATTTAAGTGTACACGTTCATATAGCTTTTAGATCTATTGGAGACTTTCCTACCACCATATAATTTCTTCCTATTTACTGCTGAATAAAAAAAAAAAAATCTGATTTTTCAGCCAAAACTACCTATAAAACCTCTTTTTACATTTTCCTCATAGCAGTGCCCAGCTCATTATGCCTTTGTTTTTTTTTTTAACAGTGCCTTTTCTATCAGCCTTGAAAATGGCCAAAATGTATTTTCAAGATTCAGCCTCATAGCCTTCAACAGGGTTTGGCTTTAGGTTCATAATGTTCAAACGTCATAGGATTGACACATTTCCCATTAATTGCTAAAAAAAAAAAAAAAAAAAAAAAATTAAAAAGCAATATAATCCTCATTTAAAGTACTCTTTATCTAAAACAAAAACGTGTCTGTCCTGTTGCACATCAACCTTTCCTTATTGTATCCAAAATAAACAAAAAATGGCTTTAGGTATACTTTAATCTCAAATTCATTTCAAGGCTCAAGTATGGATAGGAGCCAAAATAGTTTTTTCCCCACTGTGAGAATACATTGGCAGCAGCTTAGCTGAGGTTTGCAATTTACACGTAATTAAGTTGTCATTGGTGTCTTTTGAGCCTTCACTACTTTAATACTATGTTTTTTGCTGCCTACAGTGCTTAAAACACAGATTAAATAAATATAAGGGAGCTATTTACCTGCCAAGAATTTGTATTTCTGTCCATCCAGTCCTGACATCTACATAGCTCTGCCTTAGGCTGTTCAATTTCCTTGTATCATTTTCCTTTAGATTTACCAAAAACCATATAATGTGAGGTAAAAACTAAACAACTTTCAATTGTATCCAATTAGGCAGGCCCTTGTGCTGCACATACTGAACAAAATTATAAACGTATCACTTGTTTTTGCCCCCATTTTTCATGAGCTGAGCTCAAAGATCTAAGAAAACCGGGATTCATCTGTGAAGAAAACACCTCTCCAAAGTGCCAGATGCCATTGTGAGCATTTGCTCACTCAAGTCCATTACGATGACGAACTGCAGTCAGGTCGAGACTCCGATGAGGATGACGACCATACAGATGAGCTTCTCTGGGACGGTTTCTGACATTTTGTGCAGAAATTCTTTGGTTATGCAAACCGATTGTTGCAGCAGCTGTCTGGGTGGCTGGTCTCAGACAATCTTGGAGGTGAAGATGCTGGATGTGGAGGTCCTGGGCTGGTGTGGTTACACATGGTCTGTGGTTGTGAGGCCGGTTGGTTATAATGCCAAAATCTCTGAAATGCCTTTGGAGACGGCTTATGGTTGAGAAATGAACATTCAATTCACGAGCAACAGCTCTGCTGGACATTCCTGCAGTCAGCAGGCCAATTGCACGCTCCCTCAAAACTTGTGACATCTGTGGCATTGTGCTGTGTGATAAAGCTGTACATTTTATTGTGGCCTTTTATTGTGGCCAGCCTAAGGCACACCTGTGCAATAAACATGCTGTCTAATCAGTATCTTGATATGCCACACCTGTGAGGTGGAAGGATTATCTCAGCAAAGGAAAAGTGCTCACTAATAGAGATTAAAGCCTCGTAACACACGCACAGATTGTTGGCCAACCGATCGGCCGTCTTTTGTCCAGTGTTGTTTGTTGGTTGAAATGTGCTCTAGACTTGCACTGGACTTTTGTTGGCCAACAAAAACCAACTTCAGAAGTGATGTCATGTGATGGTTGACTTTCCCTGTGTTTTTTCTTCTCTGAGTATGCCCAGTCTTGCTCATCTGATTTTTGTCTGCCGAAATCTGTACTGACTGAGGAACAATCGGCCGTTCTTTGTTGGCCAACAAAAATTTTATAGCATGCACACCAGATTTTTTTCGGCCGAAAATTCGCAGTTGGTTGTCGGAAGCATCATACTAACAAGCCTACAATCAGCAGATCGGACGTTGGCCGACAATTTACGGCCAACAATCTGTGCATGTGTACGGGGCTTTAGGCCCCTTTCACACATACGGTCCTTTCAGTTCATCAGTTCAGTCACGTCAAAATTTATCAGCTTTTCATCCGTTTTTTCATCCGTTTTTTCATCCGTTTTTTCATTCGTTTTTTCATTCATTTTTAATCCTTTTTTTTCATCTGTTTTTTTTACATCCACTACCAATGCAAAAACGGATAAAAAACTGACCATTTGTCCGTTTACATCAGTTTTTCATCTGATCCGTTTTTTTGACGGATGACAAATAGGGCATTCATCCGTTCCAAAAAACGGACATTGACGGAAGCGGATTAAAACGGATGTTAACTGATAATCATCTGTTGTCATCCATTTTTACATAGAGATGCATTGATGTCCGTTTTTCATCCGACAACGAATGGATGAAAAATGGACAAACGGACCGTATGTGTGAAAGGGGCCTAGATTTGTGAACAATATTTGAGAGAAATAGGCCTTTTGTGTACATAGAAAAAGTCTTAGATCTTTGAGTTCAGCTCATGAAAAATGGGGGCAAAGACAAAAGGGTTGCATTTATAATTTTGTTCAGTGTAGTTTAAGGTAAATCTAAAGGAAAATTGTACAAGAAAATTGAACATATTTGGCCAGCCTTACAGTTCTGCCTGGCAGGGAAGGGGAGGGGGATATGGTATTATACTTTCAATTTTAGGCCTCCTCCCTACACACACTTACTCTGAGACTGAATAGAGAAGCTTTAGGCCTCTTTCACACGGGCGTTCCACATGTCCGTATATCACCCCATCCGTTTGCGGGTGATATACGGACATAATGCATGTCAATGGGATTGCGGATGTCATTCGATTTGCGTCCTTTCAGTTCTGTTCCGTTGTTTGGAACGGAACAGAACCCTATTTTCCTTCCGTTTAAAAAACGGAAAGGACGCAAAATCGGATGTCACCCGCTAACATCCGCATTCCCATAAACATACATTATGTCCGTATATCATCCGCAAACGGATGATATGCGGACATATGGACCGGATGACACAAGTGTTATCCATGCCTGTAAAAAAAAAAAAAAGTGCCGGAGCGGATCGCAATACGGTCCGCTCCGTGTGAAAGAGGCCTTAGACTGATGAGTTCATCTCCCTGTCACTCTGTTCTGTCTTCCGATCAGCATGCTTCTTGCACTGCAGCACATCTGATTGGTTTCTTGTGCTGCTTCTCTGTCACCTTCTCTGAGCTGTGCTGTACAGTGGACGGATGCCAAAACACATCCAGGCAGGCCATACACTATACAATTTGCTTATTCAATTTCCTTTAGATTTACCTTAAACTATGTAGTGCAAGGGCCTGCCTGACTGCATACAAATTGAAAGTGTTTAGGTTTGACCCTATATTACATGGTTTTGGTAAATCTAAAGGAAAGTTGAACAAGAAAATTGTATAGTGTATGGCCAGCCTTACTCTGCATGTTTTAATTTGTGCATTTTATGTTTGTCTGGAGTCCAGCTTTGAATTTACCCTGAAAAAGATATATTGCATTTGTAATTACTTGAATGCTTACTATTTTTTAATTTCATCCTGCATTTGTGGATATTATCTCTCTAAATAAGGAGTACTGTAATTGTCTACAAGTTTATTACATTGACTACACATTTGAAGAATCTATCCTTTCTAATAATTTGTTAAGAATCCATAATGTGACAGATGTAAGACTGCAGAAATGATAAAAGTCAGCAAGAAGAGATTGCAGGGAGAGACTGTGAAGTAGTCAGCGGGCACCTTATTAAACGAAATTTACAGCTTCAAGGTTTCATATAAAGTATCTTATAAAAAAAGAAGGTTAGAGTAGGCAGACAAATGAAGTGTCGTAGCAAAGTTCAGTTCACTAATTACAAGACTCCAGTTCTGGCTCCGCCACAAGAGATATCTCAACCACAGTCAAGAATACATTCAGATGATTGATGCCAGCAGGGGACCAGTAACATTAAACGTAAAAGATGCTAGTAAATTAAGTATGTCTTCCAGAGTTATTCTTTAGAATTATTACTTTTTTCTTAAGTACAAGGAGCTTTATCTTTCTACAGTAACAGATAACAGTGTCCCCATTATCTTTTACTGACGTGTGAAGTAGACAGCCCTTTTATTTTCATTCCTCAGCAAGTTTATACACTTTAATTTCGGGTTTCAAATGGTTCTGCAGCTTACATTATTGGTATATTTATTTTGCTGTCAAATAGTTGAAAAAAAAAAGCACCCTTTTGTACTTGTAACTGAGTTATAGTGTTACTTTTTCTTTTGCTTAAACATCAACTCCAGGAAAATATAAAAGACACAAATGAATGCAACTGTCTATTAGTAGATTCATTAAGGGCTCATTCCTATTCGCCATTTGAATTTCTCCTCTGAACGCCTTTCACTCCTAGCAGGAAAAAGCAGCTTAAATATTGTGCCTAAAGCCACTTATTGCACACATGTTTAGGTATGCTTATACCCCTTGAGTGTCTGAGCATTTATTGATCCCATTAGCCAGAAAATTAAAGTGATTTTTATTAAAATATTAAACATCTTATACCTACCTGCTCTGTGCAGTGGTTTCTTCATAAGTCCTCTTCATAAGTCCCACTCCTTTGCTCCAGGCTCCTCCCTCCTGGCAGGTGCCCCCACAGCAATCAGCTTGCTATGGGGGCACCCGAAGCCAAGCCGCTGCTCTGTGTGTCCATTCACACACTTGTTCAGCACCGCCACCTCTATCTCCCGATTGGCTTACTGGCTGTGACTGACAGCATTTGGCTGGCTCACTCCTGCCAATAGCCAATTAGTAGTGCGAGTCCCCAGGGAGGCAAGGCTCTCGTGGACATCACTAGATCGAGAGGAGGCTCAGGTAAGTCTTAGGGGGGACTGGGGGGGGGGGTGCTGCCCACAGAAGGTTTTTCACGTTCATGCATAGAATGCATGAAGGTAAACAACCTTGTGCCTTTACAACCACCCATTTATTCTGGTCATTGGAATGAATGAATGCTGAAGGGCTAAACGTGTCTAGCTTTTAGGCACTTTTAGATGTGTTTGCACTCACTTAGGCACGTCAAGCATTTTTACTGCCCAAAAGCTCCTCTCCTGAACACTCTCATGGTGTGTTTTTTTTTTTTTTAGCTTGTAAACGCTCCTTTTCTAATATGCCTGTAAATGCTTATATGTGCATGGACACATAGGCTGAACTGGATGGACTGATGTCTTTTTTCAACCTCACTAACTATGTAACTATGTAACTATGTAGCTACCATAGAGGTGCTTTTATGGGCTAAAAAAAACAAAAATGTCAAACATCTGTAAAATAGGCATTTCTTAAGCCCTGTATGCATGAGCACTAAATTTATTTTTTTAATTCAAGCAGCGTAAGTACCTGATATTGACTTCAGCCAAATGGCAGAGCCCTCCCACCCCAAAGCATCCCCCAGTGTTGAAGACATTCTAAAAAGATTAGAATTGTGTGTTTGTCCCAATATTTATGGGCCTGACTGTATAGATGAATTTTCTTTTGTGCACTTATTGTACTTTATTCTCATCAATGTATGAGCATTACTTCATTTTGAATACATGTTTGTTTGAATATATTCAGAGTGCAACACATTTTTTTGATTGTTAAGGTTCCAAACCTTCCCTACCTTATTAGAAAACATCATTTTTTGCTGCATGTGCCCCTTTTTGCCATTTATCCCTTCCTCCTGCTCTGGCTGGCAGTTAAAGCACATCTTGTTTGTTTCATTTCAAATCCATTGTGGTGGCGTATAGAGCCTAAAAGATTAGAATTGTGTCGATGTCCCAATATTTATGGACCTGACTGTATATACAGTATCTCACAAAAGTAAGTACACCCCTCACATTTTTTACATCTTTTCATGTGACAACACTGAAGAAATGACACTTTGCTACAAAGTAAAGTAGTGAGTGTACAGCTTGAAATAACAGTGAACATTTGCTGTCCCCTCAAAATAACTCAACACACAGCCATTAATGCCTAAACCGCTGGCAACAAAGTGAGTACACACCTAAGTCAAAATGTCAGAATTGGGCCCAATTCGCCATTTTCCTCCTCAGTCTCATGTGACTCGTTAGTGTTACAAGGTCTCAGGTGTGAATGGGGAGCAGGTGTGTTAAATTTGGCATTATCGCTCTCACTCTCTCATAGTGGTCACTGGAAGTTCAACATGGCACCTCATGGCAAAGAACTCTCTGAGGATCTGGAAAAAAGAATTGTTGTTCTACATAAAGATGGCCTAGGCTATAAGAAGATTGTGAAGACCCTGAAACTGAGCTGCAGCACGGTGGCCAAGACCATATAGCAATTTAACAGGACAGGTTACACTCAGAACAGGCCTCGTTATGGTCGACCAAAGGAGTTGAGTGCACGTGCTCAGTGTCATATCCAGAGGTTGTCTTTGAGAAATAGACATATGAGTGCTGCCAGCATTGCTGCAGACGTTGAAGGGGGGGGGGGGTCAGCCTTTTAGTGCTCTGATGCACAAGAAAGCCTGCAAACAGTTTGCTGAAGAAAAGCAGACTAAGGACACTAAGGTGTCAAGCGTGTGGTGGAAACCAGGGGAGGAGTACAAAGACAAGTGTGTCTGGCCTACAGCAAAGCATGGTGGTGGGAGTGTCATAATCTGGGGCTGCATGAGTGCTGCTGGCACTTGGGAGCTACAGTTCATTGAGGGACCATAAATGCCAACATTTACTGTGGCTTACTGAAGCAAAGCATGATCCCCTCCTTTCAGAGACTGGGCCGCAGTGCAGTATTCCAACATGATAACGACCTCAAACACACTTCCAAGACGACCACTGTCTTGCTAAAGAAGCTGAGGGTAAAGGTGATGCACTGGCCAAGCATGTCTCTAGACCTAAACCCACTGAGCATCTGTGGGGCATCTCCAATGGAAGGTGGAGGATCACAAGGTCTCTAATATCCACCAGCTCCATGATGTCATTATGGAGGAGTGGAAGAGGACTCCAGTGGCAACCTGTGAAACTCTGGGGAACTCAATGCCCAAGAGGGTTAAGGCAGTGCTGGAAAATAATGGTGGCCACACAAAATATTGACACTTTGGGCCCAATTTGGACATTTTGACTTAGGGGTTTACTCACTTTTGTTGCCAGCAGTTTAGACATTAATGGCTGTGTGTTGAGTTATTTTGAGGGGACAGACAATTTACACTGTTATACAGGCTGTACAATCACTACTTTACATTGTAGCAAAGTGTCATTTCTTTAGTGGTGTCACATGAAAAGATATAATAAAATATTTACAAAAATGTGAGGGGTGTACTCACTTTTGTGAGATACTATACATGTAAAGCTGTAAACATGTGCATTCATAAATAATATTATTTAAAAAGTGCCAAGTAAGGTATACAGATTGGCTATTTTCATTTAAAGTGCCAATTATTCTGTGCAAGACATAAGAAACATCAAATAATGTTCATTCAAAATGACAAACCTTTAAATTTGGCATAAAATTGGTAAATTAAATAGACACAGGTACTCCACACGTGCTTAATTACAGTCCAAAAGTGCTCCAAGTGATCCTTTTATCCATGCTCCACCACATATAATAATGAATGGACGCTTACCAGATGAAGAGACCTGAAACGAGGTCCAGCCATGCATTAGTCGGGGAAACCCCCCACTGTGGGTATGCAGGTAACACTCCCTTTACAGGACCTGTATGTTAGATGTGTCATCAAAAAGATCACCCGGTTAGTTGTCATCATTCATTAACCAGGCATGTGTATAAAAAAGGAACACAATCGCTCATTGCGCAATTTCCCAGCATAAGAAATTTATTAAAAGAACAGTATTCTACTCACAAGTAAAATTAATACATCAAGCATTCAGAAATTTTCGTCCTGCGCCCCCGTGGGCGTGCTGACATCAACGCTATGTCCTCCAACCTGACGTATGTTTCGTCTTAATAGACTTCGGAGTATTATCAACTTTATTCTTTAACATGCTATTTTGAATTATGTGTATTTGGGGTGGTGACTTCATGGAAAGTCTGCTTGAAAGAATATTTAATTCAATCCATCACTTTGTACTTTTCCTTTTTTTTTTTTGTTACTTTGCAGTTTTACCAGATGTACGTTTGCTATTCTCTTCACAAAGACTTCCATAAATATGACTAGCAGTGCAATGATTACCTCTTGATTGCTGTTTAAAAGGCAGCTATTATTGTAATCTCTCCTTTTAATCATACTGTCTCCTTCTTAGATCAAGGTCACTTTTTGTGATTTGGTGAGAAACTGAATTGATCATCATAATAATTATGTAAAATACTTATGTATATATTTTAGGGCTATATATATCATGGTATATATTTTATAATTTCAAAAAAAGTGTCTTTTTTTTTTTTTTTTTTTGTTAATTCTTTATTTATTTGGCACCAAAAAGGGTACAGTACAGTTTTGAAATAAACTACACCAACAAGTATGTATGAAAAGTAACAAAAGTCTCAGAAAGTAAATTGTACATAACAACATATTTTTCAATAGAAAACAACAGAGCTTATGAAATCATTACAGGGGTAGGTTAGGTAGGTAGAGGGAATTGAGTGTTGATGGGGACATCCTAATAGGTTTAAATATGCTATGTCGTATGGATTATAGCAGATTGAGGGATGAGTGGATAAACAATAGGATGGTTGGGGGTGAGAATGGACATAGATGGGTGCAGGCAGCACACCTCTCATCCGATGGGATGTTAAGAGATGGGGGGGGAGAAAGGAAAGAGGCAAAAGGGAAGTTATAGGTTTGATTTGTTTGATTGATCTACTGATAATAAGTTTGATTGATCTACTGATAATAGTTTTTACATAATGGCCTTAAATTCATCTGTGCTTTTGTATTCTGACCAAAAACACATGTGTTTTGGAACTTCTTAGATTTGCCTTTAAGGGAGCTAGTAAGTCTTCAATTAGCACGGTGTCATTTAATCTTTAAAACCACTGTTTTACTGTTGATTGAGAGGGTTAGGTTGGTTAGTTGTTGGTTGAGAGGGTTCCTTTATCCACTTCAGCTCCGGAAGGTTTACCCCCTTCCTGACCAGGCCATTTTTGCGATACGGCACTGCATTGCTTCAACTGACAGTTGCATGTAATGCGATGCTGTACCCGAATAAAATTAATGTCCCTTTTTTCCCCACAAATAGAGCTTTCTTTTGGTAGTACTTTATCACTTTTTTATGTTTTTTTTTTTTTTTTGCTCTAAAAAACAAAAAAAGACAGACAATTTTGAAAAAAAAATATATATATATATATTTTTTTTACTTTCTCCTATAAAACATATCCAGTAAAAAAATGTCAAAAATAAAATTTCTAACTCAATGTAGGCCAGTTTGTATATCTGCTATATATTTTTGGTAAAAAAAAAAATCCCAAAAAGCCTATATTGATTGGTTTGCGCAAAAGTTATACAAACTAGGAGAGAGTGGATCAGTCTATGATGATGATGGCCAGCAATGAGATGAACGCTGACAGTGAGACTTGGATTTGTTCTCTGAATAAAGACAATAAAGCTTCCCTTCTGGAGTGGATGAAAAACTGTAATATTAATCTTGTACAAGTTAATGGTCAGAGGAAATATGCTGGCCCTCCTGCAGGCTGGGTTGGTGACCCTCCTCCACTTGGGACAGAAATTTTTATTAACAATCTTCCTCAAGAAATCTATGAAGATAAAATAATTCCACTTTTTCAGACTGCTGGAACATTGTACGAGTTTCGTCTTATGATGACTTTTAGTGGACTTAATCGAGGTTTTGGTTTTGCCCGATATACCACAGTCCACCATGCAGAGCTAGCGGTTTCCATGTTTCACGGATGTGAGATTCTACCTGGCTGCAAGATTGGAGTCTGCAAAAGCATTGAAAAATGTCATCTGGAGCTGGATGGTCTGCCATGTGTCCTGGACAAAGCTTATATTACCAGTGTCCTGTTTGAAATGACTGTTGACCTGGAGAAAGTGTCTCTCTTTGCTAGCCCTAACATGAAGATGAAAAATCTTGCAATCTTGAAATACAGTTCCCACCGAGCTGCCACCATGGCAAAAAGAGTCCTGTGTAAAGGTTACCATGTACTCTTTGGTTGCAGTATCCAGGTAAACTGGATGAAGAACTCGATAAAGAAAAGACTGTATTTCAAGACCCTTTTAAAGCCTCACTCGAGTGTTCCTCAAATTAGCTTAAATGTGGAGCCTACACCTAGTGGTGTGGAGTGCCTTCGCCTTATCTGTGACCAGCTTGGCCTAGGTCAGTCAGTTTACCAAATCAAATTCCTCAGTCTTGGCTCATGTGGATGGTTGAGGTTTTTGTATCAGGTAGTCATACCAAACTATTGTGAGCCATTTACTGGATATGCCTGGTTGATTGGTGACAAACTCATTCCAACTGACAAGTATGAGCAAGCAAAAGAAATTGTGGCATTAAGGACACTGGCAAAACTAGGGTACATCAATGACTAGTGACCATCGCCTTTTCAGAATCTGGATATTATGGTTTTTATAGTGTTGCGCAAATATCTATCGATATCTAAAATTGGACCTGTTGCACTTGAAGCACAAATGGCACATACCTACTGAAAAAAACTGGACAATGTTTCAATTTATGACTTTACCCTTGTACTGGCAGTCATTGAGAATACAGTTTGAAAGCAATTTTTTTTTTGTCTATTGCACTTTCACTTTTGTTAAAACAATGTTTTTATATCTTTTTCTTTTATTTTTTTTCTGCACCAGACACGTGTGAATTTTTTTTCTAGCTTAAGGTTTATCAGTTTGTTTATATGATCACTTTTTTGCATCTTAATGTTTTAAGACGTTTGCTATGTACATTTTAGAAAATAAGAAAAAAAAAAGAAAAAAAAAAAAAGTTATACAAACTATAGAATAGATTTATGGACTTTTTCTTTTAAATTGTTTTTACTTGAAATGGTGGCAATCAGTGATTTTTAGCGGGACTGTGACATTGCAGCAGACAAATCTGACACTAAGTGATATTTTTTGGGAACCCACCAATACAGTGATCAGTGCTAAAAAAAATGCACTGTCACTGTATAAATGACACTGGCAGGGAAGGGGTCAACATCAGGGGCGATCAAAGGGTTAAATATGTTCCCTGGGTGTGCTGTCTTACTGTTTGGGGGATGGACTGACTAGAGGAAGAGAGACATCTGTGTTCCTGATTAGCAGGAACACAAGATCTCTCTCTCCCTCTGTGATAGAACAGCAGTCTGCCTTCTTTAAATAGGCAGACCGCCATTCTGTATCTCCTACAAACGATCGGCAGGTCCCGATGGCCATCGCAGCCGCTGGACCCACTGATTGGCTCCCGTTGTGTCCATTCACAGTAGGAGCGCGGCTCCAGGGCGCTCGCGTGCACTCCAGACCTGACAATGCAATCACGTACAGGTACGTGATTTTGCGTCTAAGGGCCCCCCTGCCACAGTAAATGTATGTGGGGTGGTCCTTAAGTTGTTAAAGATACTCTCTGGTCAGTCATGAAGTGTGTGCACCTGAAGTCACTCAGGGGAGACACCCTAACTGCTGAATGGATTTGAGTGCCAATAACTCTCACACCAGCTAAATGGTTCTACATATTCATATATTTAACTTCTGAATGCCCTGAACCTACATATAGAAAAACTTACTGATGTCAGCACCTCTGGGCCTATTGCAGCTTTGCCTACTTATTGGAGCATGATAGAGGGGAAGGGTTGCCAACACCCCAAATTGAGATTTACTGACAGGGCAACTAATGCTTACAAACAACACCATTTTTTTACAGACAAAAATTGTAAAATTTACTGACAGAGCCACAATTTTTACTGATGCTTCAAAAAAAGTACATAAAATGGCCATTTTTGAGGATAAGTTCACCTTTTGTAACATGTTACATGTTACACCCATATTCAGGGTATAACATGCAACATGTTACAAATGGACCAGGTGTCCCAGTGTGAAGGTTTGCCTCACCACGTGTTACAATGAAAACTTCTGCAAGACTCAGATACAGAGAAAACCATTTGGCCTGGAGTGGCTGTAACTGTAAGCATTTGCCTTTTCAGAAGTCACACTGTTTTCACTGGAACAGGTGTCCCCGTGTAAAGGTTCCCATCACCACCTGTTCCCATGAAAACTGCTGCAAGACTGCCAAGACTCAGATACTCAGATTCATAGAAATCCATTTAGGCCTGGAGTGGCCATAATTGTAACCAACATTTCCAGAAGTCAAACTGTAATGTTATGTGTGTACAAATATTTCTAATGCTATTACAGTACAAACATATCCTGTTGTACAAATCATATGAAGAACCTCAAGTTGAGAAGTTGTGACTTTCTGTAATAGTCCTGTCAGGTCACCTGTGGCCAGGTGACAACTGCACCCTGTTGGAGGCAGGGGTGCAGGGCAAGGTAGTGAACCCGATAGCAGACTGCTGCGGATGGACCGGAATGTGAGCCCAAGATTCCCTAGGGCGCGGAGTCTAAGACCCAGCAGGTGTTCACCAGAGCCTCTAGTGGTGAGGATGGACTTGGCTGCAGCTGGGCCCAGTTCGTGGCCCCTGGGGTTCCCCCGGGTCACACTCCATAGGGAGAGAAGGGAAGCAGCCTATCAGGACACACGGAATGGTGATGGGTAAGCTGAGGTTGGGGTAAAAGGCAGACGAGGGTAACCAAGGGACAGGCCAAAGGTCAGGGTAACAGGCAAACAGGAATAGTCAGAGACAAGCCAAAGTCGATACACAGAAAGGTAGATCAAGCACACGGCAAACAGGAAACAAGAGACAAACACTGTTGAACAGCAAAGCAGACCTGCAGTGCACTGGTTAATATAGACTTCCTGTGATGACCTAGGGCGGGGCAGGAACAGGAAGGAGAGGTGATAAAAAGGAACCAGAAGTGAAGTCTGACCTCTAATAAAGACATAAAGGAACAGGTAAGCTGCCAAACACTATTGCAGGTCCATGACAAGTCCTACACCACCACATCATTACAGTCCTCTCGATTAGACGTGGTATTACTGGCAACAGAAGAAGCACCCAGTGGTTTACGTTTAGGCATTTCCTGAGTAATTCTCCCTGGACCACTCTTTGCTGACAGCATTTCTTCCAACATTTAAGTTAAAACTTTTTTCATAGGATCAGTTTTCAACACGTTATACCTCAGCAGTCCCATTGGGAAGGGAAAGCATTGTTTTTGCAAATTTTACCAGAAGTCGGAATCGATATACAATCAGATTGTCTTGAAGGATACTGTTTTGTCCTACCATATGCCAATAAGCGTCATATGTGAGAGTCGCTGACTCTAGGGAACATCTGTGAAATCTGTTACTCGGTATGAAATAAATTCAGTATGCAGTATGTCAAAATCAGATGGGGGAAAAAATCAGCTAGCTAGCTAGTTCAATAATGTTGCTGATGTTGCAGTAGACCTGTTTGAGGGTTTTAGAGATAAAGTCAACAGCTGAATGATTCTGTTTCCAACGGGCATGCGTTTTTTAATGGCAGTTATTGCTCTTGTGTAAAATGTTGTTGCTTGGACCATGAACTGTTCAACAGCTGACAAGTCATCTACTGTAGACAGATGTTTCCTTGTTTGGTAGCCTGTGAAAATGCTGTCTGTTGGTTTAAAGTTAACACTGTTAGTGTGGTCAAATGTAATCAGTGCATTATTTTTAAGGGAAACTAAGAGGTTTGATCACATAAGACTTTTAAGCAGTTGACAGTACTTATAGTACAAGTCAGATAGCACAGGGTAATTGCTCTGGAAAAATTGATTGAATTGGGTGAAATTTGGCAGAACTGCTTGAAGGAACACAAAATAGCTCTTCTGTCTGCATCATCACTTGACTGAAAGTAACTTAACAGGGTTTCATATTGATTGAGAATACGGTTAACACACTCAAGCATTGAGGGCCACTAGTAGAACAAAGCTAGAATCATCAAACAATGTACCACAACAAGTTTCTGAAATTTGTGATACAATTATTTGGCATTTGCAACAATGTGCAAAGTGGATATGTATGTCTCTGCAAAGTTGCTCAACAGTTTTAGGTATGACTTTACAGGCATCTGTAGCACACAAGGCAGCAATATGGCAGGTACAATGAATGTGAAAGATGAAAGGCTGCTCTATTTAGAAGTGGGATAGTACAGAGTTTCTTGGACCAACCATCACACTTAAACCATCTGTACCAAGTGCCATAAAAATTTTTAGGGTACCATCTTCCACAAAACATTGCTTAATCTGCTTGAAAATTGCATCAGCAGTAGTTTCAGTGAGATCAATAAGGTGGTAAAACTGCTATTGGGTTTTACCTGCATCCTCATCAAAATAAATGACCACCATTTCTAATTTTTTGGTTATCGAGATGTCTGTAGTTTAATCAATCAGTAATAAAAAGTAATAAGAGAAAGGTTTGTGGCACAACAACTGTTTATTGTACCAATGATGTTTTAAAATTGGCATGCACCCTTTGGTACGCTTACATGAAAGGAAACTTGCAATTTTAAGTCTGGAAGCCAGTCAGCCATATTAGTAAGATCATCTAGCAACCATGGTGGCACATTTTTCTGGCAATAAAATTAGCTATTTTTAGCTCAGTTAACCGCTTGCCGACCGCCGCACGACTATTTACTGCGACGGTCAGCCCCTCACAGGCAAAGCGACATAGGGCTACGTCACTAGCCTGTGAGGGTCTAGGGAGCGAGCACGCGCCACCAGAGGCACGCTCCCGCGCGGTCGCAGACCCCCCGCGCGTGTGACCGGCAGACCCGATGTCCGCAGGTCACTCGTGATCGTCCGTTAGAGCAGGAGAAAGGCAGGCGGCTAATGTAAACAAGCCGCCTGTCATTCTCCCCTGTGTAAGAATAGTGATCATACGGTTCTACTATGTAGGATCGTTGATCACTGTTCCTACACCTCAAGCCACAGCCAATCACAGTTAGAATCACGCCCCTAGGGACACACATAACCCCTCCCTCTCAAAAAAAGTTAACCCCTTCACTGCCAGTGTCATTTTACAGTAACAGTGCATATGTATAGCACTGATTACTGTAGTAATGTCACTGGTAACCCCAAAAGTGTCAAAAATGTCAGTCAAGGGTCCGATATGTCCGCCGCAATGTCGCAGTACCGCAAAAAAAATCGCAGATCGCCACTATTACGCATTAAAAAAAACAACAAAAATTACAAAAATCTTTCCCTTTGTTGGTAAACGCGATAACTTTAGATTTTTACATTTTTTTTGGGGGGGGGGGGGGAATTTCATATAAAAAATGTGAAAAATATTGTTATTTTTGCAAAATTTACGCATTTTTTGTTTATAGCGCAAAAAGTAAAAATCGCACAGGTGATCAAATACCACCAAAAAAAGCTCTGTTTGTGGGGAAAAAAAGGACATCAAATTCGTTTAGTTACAGCGTCGCACGTCCGCGCAATTGTCTGTTAAAGTCACGCAGTGCCGAATTTTGTTTGGACTTGTCATCAGCTGAAAACCAGTATTTGAACGGGAGATCTGTTAGCCATGAGCCTGAGAAGGACCAGTGCATCAGTTTCTTCTGTTTTTTCAGAGGTGGCTTAGCCCCCTTCCATTCGTAATGAACAAATGCGCAGACTGTCACCTTAAAGACTGTCAATTTAAAAAAATAAAAACTACTGCCAAACCAGCCCTGAATGAGTCCTCTTAACCACTTAAGCCCCGGAGGATTTGGCTGCTAAACGACCAGGGGGTATTTTGCGATTCGGCACTGCGTGACTTTAACGGACAATTGCGCGGTCGTGCGATGCTGTACCTAAACGAATTTGGCGTCCTTTTTTTCCCACAAACAGAGCTTTCTTTTGGCGGTATTTGATCACCTGTGCGATTTTTTGATCACGCGCTATAAACAAAAAAAGAGCGTCAATTTTGCAAAAATAGCAATATTTTTCCCTTTTTTTTATATGAAATTCCCCCCCAAAAAAATGTAAAAATCAAAATTTTTTAACATTTTCGGCCAATTTGTTTTCTGCTACCTATGTTTGGTAAAAAAAATCGCAAAAAGCGTATTTTGATTGGTTTGCGCAAAAGTTATTGCGTTTACTGACTAAGGGAAAGATTTTTGTCATTTTTGTTGGTTTTTTTTTAACGCGTAATGGCGGCGATCTGCGATTTTTTTTGCGGTACCGCGACATTGCGGCGGACAGATCGGACCCTTGACTGACATTTTTGACACTTTTGGGGTTACCAGTGACATTTCTACAGTAATCAGTGCTATACATATGCACTGTTACTGTAAAAATACACTGGTAGTGAAGGGGTTAACTTTATTTTGAGAGGGAGGGGCTGTGTGTGTCCCTAGGGGCGTGATTCTTACTGTGATTGGCTGTGGCTTCAGCTGTATGCAGAGTGATCAACGGATCTACATAGTGGATCCATATGATCAGCTCTCATACAGAGGGGAGAATGACAGGCAGCTTGTTTACACAAGCTGCCTGACTTTCTCCCTCTCCCCCGCCGATCGCAGAGTGGCCGGCGGACATCGAGTCCGCCGGTCACACGCGCGGGGGGGTCCGTGACCACGCGGGAGCGGGAGCGCGCCTCCGGCGGCGCGCGCTCGCTCCCTAGACCCTCACAAGCTAGTGACGTAGCCCTACGTCACTTTGCCTGTGAGGGGCTGACCGCCGACGTAGATCGGCGTGCGGCGATCGGCAAGTGGTTAAATCTCCGTACACTGAATCAAAGAACCAAACTACCGTCAAAGCAACCCGTAATAACCCCTTTTACATTTCAGTAACTGACACTTACTGTGTAACCTGTGCTAGTAACGCCTTGCGTGCTGCAGATGCCTGTATGTGTACACAAAAGTCATGACAACTATAGTTAATGAAAACTGATCTTTAGGAATTTTGTGAAGAATTTTACTAATAAAACATGGTAGCTGCAATTAGACAGAGATGCATCACGTGTGAAGATTTTTTCTGGATGTGGAGTCTTGGAAGTTGTCTAAAAAAGAAAAGAAAAAGTAAAATTGTTACCCACTACAGTAGTCTGCAAAAACAATGTGTGTGTGTGTTTGTGGTGTAGTGTTTGAAGGATAAGCACTTACAGTTAGATTAGCTGGTTGTCTAATGTGGTGGTGGTGTCTGTAGAGCCATATAGCTGCTTTCTCAATCCTGTAGAGTTTGCTAGGGAAGAAGAAACAAAAACATTAGCTTGATGTGACCTCAATCCCCACAGACTCCCAGTCCCCCCACTCAATTAGAGCAGATACTCTGTTGACACACCACAGCAAATCGTGTATTTGCTTACCGTGATGGAATACTTCTCAGGAGTTGAGGCAGGGATGGAAGACAGGTGGGGATATTTCTTGGGTAGCGGCAGTGGTAGCACCATGGTATAGGAGCTGGCGTGATTGGGAGTTCACAGTTCATGGAAATCCAACCTAACAGCACATAGAAAGAAGAGGGGGGGGGGGGTGAAGAGAAAAGCAAACATGATAGTGACTAGTGGCCACTGCCTTTTTTCTTTTTTGGTTAAAATGTACAGACTGTCCATACATTTACAGGCAGTTGACAACCCAGTGGGGGATTGAACATCACAGAATCCTATGAAAAGTGATTGCTGTCCTGCCCAGAATGTTATATAGTAGCTTGCTTAAATTGGATGCAACGGATTTTAAATGTTAAATTAAAATGAAAGGCTTTAGTAGAACAGTGAATTTTCCTATATAGCATTAGCCATTCCCTTATTCTGTTTTACATTGTTTATAAACCATAATGTGCTGTAAGCTATGGCAAAAATACATTTGTTTTTGTCTAGCATGTTCCCAGCAATATTATTGGTGCTCCTTACTTTTTATGAGATTTTAAACTCAACAAGCAAGACTTGTATGCCTTTGTCTTGTTTATGCACTGTATTATGCTTCCATATTGGTTATAATTTGTGGCAGCATAACAATTAAAGGTTAGAATGTAGAGGCAGATTTTTACTACCCATAGCAGGCAACCATTCAAATTCATCCACTGATGAATGATAGGCAAAAAGGGAGGGTGTGGAGGCTGGGTGTAGAAGGTACAAATGGCAGAAGAGAAACAGGTTGCTAGGTATGTTTAGGCAAAGATGTGACATATTTGACACATTGCGATCTGTGTTCTCCCTGTGCTGGAGGTGATGAAAAGGTGCATAGGTTAAGGCAGCACTAGAATAAGTGTACTTCCCAACCCAAAGGCAGCATAAGGACTGACAGCAGCTAACACATTTTCAGGGAGCCAATATAGTACTAAGACACCCCTTAAAGGGTACCTGTGTCCAGACTATGAACATTAGAGTATTCCAGTATTCCTAACGAGCCGCAAAAAAGAGCTTTAAAACATTTAAAACAAACCATCCATTTCCTCTCCAGCTGCTTATACTATGAAACAATTAACTCTCAAAAATCATAAAAAAGACACTAAATAGAGGTTACAGTCATTTAATAGCAGCTTAAAAATGCCTGCTGTATGGTTACAATAAGGACCTGGCAGGCTGCCAGGATGCTGGTGCAATAGAATGTAATAGGGAAAGAGCTAAGGCTTCTGTGTCCCTGCTGTAATATTGACAATTCATTTTTCCACAATGCCTATAGCTACAGAGGTGAATGAGGGCTTGTTTTAAAATACTTCTGTTGCTTAACAGTCTGTTCTGGCAACATTAGCAGTGAGACAAAAGTGTCTATTTATAGATTATTTTACCCAAAATGTATAGAATTTCCAGCTACCCCATGCTTGGCAACATTAACTTACACATATGTGCTGCATTCGCCATTAATCCTTGCATGAGGCTTAAGGTACTTTGAGTATTGTCCATACTATACCCAAGCAGCAACATGCACAATGTATCACAGTTAATAATAATAAGGTTCTGGACCAATCACAATTGCTAAAGAAGCATAGTAGAAGTACAGTGTATGAACACTGCATTACAAGGTATTTTCTATACACTTGCTCCTAGCTCCTAGCTAATCATGATTGCTTGTTTTATTTGCCATTATGGACGTTGTTAACTATTATGGACTATGTAACCATTCCTAATTTTCTCCAATCCAAAAAACTGGCAAGCATTAGCTTTTTCACTTTCAAGACACTGGTAGCATGTGGCAAAGGCCTACCTTCAGCCTATGTTCATATGCAAGGTCTTTGCTGACCTCTCCTAAATAGAAATGCAAGTTATTTGACTATCTAGTCCACATATGTCAAACACAAGGCCTGTGGGCCAAATTCAGCCCACCAAGTCTTGTCATGTGGCCTTCGCAACCGGTTTTTCTGCTGTGACGTGGCAGAACATGGAGTTCTGCCACCTCCGGCTCTCACTCTCTGTTACCAGCTGTCACCTGCAAACACTGAAACCTTCTGTCTTTACAAGGTCAGCTTTGCTCTGGGCAGCTTGCCACTCTAACAGATCCCTTCAGGTAGTCATGGCAGGGTACGGCGGGACAGATCTCCAGAATCTGACACACAGATTGATCTCCCTGAAAGGCAAGGCAGAGCTGCCTACACTGGTACTAGAGACACCTACATAGGGAGGTACTCGAGTCAAGCCAGGAAGAAGAGAGTAGAGATGGGAATAAGCTTTGGGGGGGGGGGCTATGGAAATGTGGAGGGAGATGTGTACAGAGGGGGGGAGGGATGGGGAAGAGTGGTGCAGTGGACAGAGCTGAGGAGGACGGGTGGAAATGAGATGTGGACAGCCTCTGCTGCACACTGTGTATTACGCACCCCTAAACTCTGCACTCTGTATGTAGCACACTCCTCAACCCTGCTCTCTGTACAGAACACACTCCTGAACTCTGCAATCTGTACATAGAGTACTACTGAACTATTCACTCTGTATGTAGCATAATCCTTAACTCTGCACTTTGTACTTAACACACTTCTGAACCCTGCACTATGCTGTGCACCTCCAAACCCTGCACTCTAGTACTTACTAATAACTGAATGCAGAAGCAATTGCTTAATTGATAAAGAGTAGATCTTGCAGATACAACCAACCCTTTGAGGGCAACCATGGTGCTGATGTGGTCTACAATTAAATTGAGTTTAACAACCCGATCTAGTCGATAGGTGGCTTTCATATTTTCTAGGTTGCTGGTCAGGAACAAGAACACTTCTGATTTTCTCACCACCATATTTCTTCTGGATCAGTTACTTAGAAGTTGTTGAAGCAAGAGTTTTCACCAGACAACTAGCACTGTCAGCAGTGGAGGCCCTCATAGCTTTCTTGTTACTGGTTTCCTATAAATGATAATCTAGCATTTCTTGCTTCAATTCCATAACAACAATTCTAACAAGTGTTAGTGGCAAAGTTGATTATAAAGTGGTTAGTAGTAGAATGATAGGAGGCTTGGAGATCTTAGGCATTTGCACGAAAAGCCATTGTATAGTGTTAGTGGTAACCCCATGTAAATGTGCAGTGTTTCCATATTCTATTTATATGCAGATATTCATGTTTGACTGGAGTGTATCTGTATCTGCACAGTATTCCCCCATTATGTGCAAACTATATCAGCAAATGCTCTAAACTATAGTCACTTCAGGCAAAGGTTTAAATAAGCTTTTCTCCCCCCTATTGTCACAGGACTTTCACATTGTTTAATCTGACAGAATGAGTACTTTTCATGTGTGAACTGAGAAGAAAGATCCTCTTAGTTCCACAGTTGTGCCAGTCTACTCGATGACTGTTACCTTGCTTATGTCTTTATAAAATGCATTTTATATAAAATGCCTTTCATATATATATATATATATATATATATATATATATATATAAAAGACATTTTCATATGCCTGTCTCTGTATGTGGGTCATTCATCGCCTCTTCAGTACCTGCTGGCTGCTTTATCCACTAGTCTGTCTACTTATCTGATCGGTTTTATAAAAGGCTCTGCTGCTAACCACTGAATCACTGATATTACCTGTTTGGCATTAAAAGTGTATGTACACCCTTGTTAGATATACCATGCATGCAGCCATAATAAAATTAGTGATCATCTACTCAGGATCTTATTGGCAGAGGATGGCAGAAAGATCCTGCATAAAAAAAAAAAAAGAAAATGCTTGAAATGGTCTATAAATGCTTAAAGCGGAGTTACACCCAAAAGTGGAACTTCCGCTTATTTGCTTCCTCCCCCCTCCAGTGCCACATTTGGCACCTTTCAGGGGGGAACGGGTATCTGTTTTTGACAGGAACCCTTCCCCACTTCTGGGAGATGGCGCCGCGGAGCTGTCACTCAGAAGTTTGGCCTCCTCCCCCTTCCCCCCGCCACAGAGCCAATCCGAATGTGCATGCACAATATGGACCCGCCCGTGAAGCCGCAAGGCTTCACTGCCAGGTTCCCTTATGGTGGAGGCAGCACCCGACAGCCAATGGAAACATCGGCTGCGGTGCCGACATCGCTGGACTCCAGGACAGGTAAGTTTCTAAATATTAAAAGTCAGCAGCTACAGTATGTGTAGCTGCTAACTTTTAATTTTTGGAGGGGGAGGCTGGAACACCGCTTTAAGTCTACACATACATAAAACATCAACATTTCCTACAGCATTTAGACGTATAAAATTGTACTTCCATTGTTTAAAACCTTCCCGCCCAGCCCCAACATCTTTTTAGCTGGGCTATTACTTCCAGGGGGCGGGAAAGTCTGCCTGATCATATGACCACTGTGATTGGCTGTCACAGTGGTCACATGATCAGGAGCTATTTCTGTCAGCTCCCGATCATTACTAGATTCTGGAAGCTGTCTTAAACAGTTCAAAAACAAATTTTGGGACAGAGAAAGACGGGGCTTACGGGCCTGTGGGAGTGGAAGGATCAGAAAATAGAACCAGTAGTAAAATCAAAATTACATTTTATTGGTTTCTCAAAATATAAAAAACAAGCATGGATGACCATGCATGTATATTGACGAACAATTACAACATACAATGATTAAAATATAGTGTCACTGTAATTATAGAAACATATCCCATAAGGGTTTAGAAGCAGAAAAAACAAAGCCTGTATAGGTGGAAGGTAGGTCTCAAGCTGGATTCGGTCACGATAGGTCCCCAGCAAGCCGACGCGTTTCGCTTAAGGCTTCCTCAGGGCCTGAGAGACCCTAACAGACCGATGTTTCCTTTTTAACAGTGACTTGTGTGGGCGGCAGGGCTGTGGCGGTACATATAATGTTCGGAAGATAATATCTCCATATTTACCATACAGAATTTATATAGGTGTCACGTAAAACACTTTTGTATTATATCCGATGTGTTGGATTGTAGTTGTATCATCAAGGTCAAGGCTGCTATAAATAGCTCCAATCTTAGCAGATAATTGTCCTCTTCCTGGATTGTTTATCCATATATGCAATGACCCTCAAGTACATTCCATTGAGTGTCACTATTGCACTCGTTTGAGCCAGGTTTTAGAGACCTCTATGCAGTTTGTAGGGAATGTATCCCCAATCTACTTGTCCTAGGTGGCAGTAGGGTTGACCTCTCCTCAAACTAAAAGGTGCTCCAGGAAGGGAAATAGGACCTATATAAACATATATTTCAATTAAATGGACCCAGGGTCCTGGGCTGTCCACGCCCTCTGTGTCACCGTACGTATTACCACCTGTCTTAAACAGTGTGATTACTGTGCTGGGAGCACGCAAGGAATCTTTGTCACCCATGGAGGCATATATGCGGTATGTGGGCATTAAAGCTCACCCTCATTGCCACTGCAAAATGGGTGGCAAAAGGTTACATTTATGTGCATATGTTTCATGCGTTTAAATGCGTACATTACACACAAACTATTGCCAATGAATGCAGATTTTTCTATTTTCATTTTATGGTTCTGAATGCAGCAGAAGCTGTCTGATCTTTACTCACTGTGTGCATGGGCCCTAGAAAAACAACAAAAAAGTGTTTAGATATGATGAGAATGCTGCTTTTTACGGCTATGTGCATGAGCCCTAAAATCATTTTGTTATATCTGTTCCTTTAGTGAAAAAAATACCTTTTGATCCTGTGAGGTGAAACCTTTCTGGGCTCCCTGCCTAATTGATTCATAATAAATGAGCTCTCCCAGGCAAAGCTAGATTGATGGTTGGTTGATAATGAAGACATTTTTATTAATATTAATATTATTATTATTACTATTTTGAACTAGTAAAAACGTTTCATTTAAGTCCACTTTTTTTGTGGTTGTCCAATTTTAAATGTGTTTTTTTTTATATTGTTATTATTATTGCTATTTTCCAGACGAAATATGCACCAGATGACAGATGGCTTAGAGAAACCAGGCCAAATTAGATGGCCATTAGCTATTACCTTGGCTATTGCATGGGTGCTTGTCTATTTTTGCATCTGGAAAGGAGTTGGCTGGACAGGAAAGGTAAGGCAATTATTCCCAAATGTATTTCTGAGTAAAGTGGATCCAAAAGGTCTATGAAATTGGTAGCCAAGAAGTTCAATTACTGGAAATATTTTGGCAGCTTTTGAGATATCTGCAACAAAAAAAATTACAAAGTATTGAGACAACTGCTCTATTACATAAAATCAGTTAAATAAATATTAGCAGCACATAAGTGACATCATATGGTCTGTGCTAGAATGTTCAATCCAATGCCTAAGCTAAACCTTACAAAATGCAGCTGCTTGTTCCAAGAGAATGATAAAAATAATTGCCAGGAGATAGATTCCATTGAAAATGTAATATCAGTGATGAACGGTTTGGAGAGCCAAACTCTCTATTTGAAAGATGTATACAAATTATTTTATGTAGCTTGTATTTTATTTAAAAAAAATGTGGAATATATACAAATTGTTAACATGCATGTTTTGTATTTATTTCCCAATATTGTGTGCTATTATAGTCTAATGCCTTTAAACAGTCATGCCACCTCAGACCAATATTTCATTTATGGGAGAAGATGCCAGGCAGACATACCCACCTGGGTACTATACTCTACCCATCTACTGCAGAGTTTCACTCCTCCTGCTCCTGCGATCCCCAGCAATTATGGCGGTAGCAGATTGGCTGATCTGGAATCTTAGAAAAAAATTCACCACCAACTTTTTGGGGAAAAGGGATGATTTTGCGTTCAAGTCTACATGCAAAGCTAGTGTTGGGTGGAGAAGCCTTTAAAACATAGTTTGGTCATGGTACACTAGGTACAGAGCACCATTAATGTACATGTCATATGCAGAGAGAGAAGGAGGTGAAGGGGTTAATACACAGATCAGTTACTGTTTGAGGGTGGAGAAGAGGGCATCAACGTGTAGATGTGAAGATAAGGGGAGTAAGGGTTATTATACAGGTCCAATACAGAGACAGGATTGAGCTGAGATGTATAGAGAAGGGTAGTGAAAGAGTTAAAGATGATCCCACATTCAAACGCATACCTTAAATCTGATGCTGCTTGTGATGTTCTACTAATGTACATTATATTGTCAAAAGTATTGGGAGGCCTGCCTTTACACGCACATGAACTTTAATGGCATCCCAGTCTTAGTCCGTAGGGTTTAATATTGGGTTGCCTACCCTTTGCAGCTATAACAGCTTCAACTCTTCTGTGGGAATGTTTGACCATTCTTCCAGAAACACATTTGTGAGGTCAGGCACTGATGTAGGATAAAAAAGGCCTGGCTCTAATTCATCCCCAAGGTGCTCTATCTGGTTGAGGTCAGGACTCTGTGCAGTCCAGTCAAGTTCCTCCATCCAAAACTTGCTCATCCGGGGGCGTGGCCGGCAGCCGAAGGAGATGGCCGCTTAGGATCCGAGCTCCGTCTCTCCCGGTATCTCCACCGACAGCCAAGCGACGTGGGTAAGCACCTCCGGCTCCTAATCCCCTCATACACCACTCAGGAACCTCTAGACCACCATGAGGAAGCGTAAAGACCGCGGGGCGCCCCGTAAACTGACGGACTTTTTCGCCACCTCCAGCACCCCGCGCTCACAAGATGGCGCCGAGTCCTCCTTGCAGGCCCGAGGCGCCGGAGCCTCCGGAGAGGCGCGGCGAACACACGAGCGGACCTCCGGCTCTATCTCCCCCGCCGCGAGCAGCAAATCATCCCAGGGGACCTCACCTGCCCACAGCCCCCACAAATCGGCGCCCAAGAGGTCTGAAAGCCACAGATGGGCAGGAGATGAGCGGGCGGGGGAGGGGTCCCTGAACAGCACGCTGGAGTTCTATGAGAACTTTAAAGACTTTCCTACTACAGGGCAGCCTCTCACAGATGCCACTATGAAGGAAATGCTCCTCACTATTAATGGCGCCTTTCACAGGGAAATTGTGGCCTGTGTCAATGGAATTAAAACCGATGTAGTTGAACTCGGGGGCAGGGTGGACCATTTGGAATCCAAAATGGAGGAGTTCACGCTAGCGCATAACGAACTAGTTGACTCTCATAACGGGCAGGACGATGACCTGGAGGCCCTAAAGAGCAAGATGGCGGACCTGGAGGACAGGGCCCGCCGAAACAATGTTAAACTTCGGGGGGTCCCGGAGTCTATTCCCCCGTCAGACCTGAGGCCGTATGTCCAAGCCATGCTTTTGGCTCTGATGCCTGACACACCTGTGACGGAAGTAGTGGTAGATCGGGCCCACCGCTTGCCAAAGCCGCAACATCTTCCAGACAAGGTGCCACGGGATGTCATAGCCCGCATCCATTTTTTTCATGTCAAAGACGATCTCATGAGGTTCGCACGGAAGCATTCACCGCTGCCGGACCCGTATCATGACATATCTGTCTACGCAGACCTGTCTCAGTTCACAATGGCGGCGAGGAGGAAACTAGTTCCCTTGACCAAGCTACTACGGAACAACAACATTGCTTATTCCTGGGGATTCCCTACCAAGCTGCTCATAATCAAGGAGGGCCGCACACATGTTATTCGCTCAGTGCATGAGGGCTTTGCGCTGACTAAGCAGTGGGGAATTATCCCGGATCAGCAGAGCTCACCGCCGAGTACAGATCCGCCAGCTCGACTTGAACCTGAATGGCGCCGAGTCAACAAATGAACTTTGGGTCCCTTCCCGTTGGCCCCGATGGTTCTAATGGCCTGTCCCTTTTCCCTGGAGGTCTCTTCAGCAGATCCAGAGAGGTTTTAGGGGGTCTGTCTGTTTCCCTTTTTTTTTTTCTCCCTGACCGACATGCTGGAGTTCAAGGGGTATCCGGGAGGCCGGTGCTATTACCCCCCTTACCACTACCTGCGATTGAATCGCATGATGGGGTTTACCCCAAGCTTTTGGTTTGTTACCTTTGTTACTTCCATGTTTTGTTCTATTTTGTTTCTTTCATTTCTTCAGCCTCTTTGCAAGCTACTTACACCTGGAAACCACTCACCCTGTAACCAAGGACTCCCACGGTTCCATTACACCAGCGAGGACAAGTTGCTCAGTTCTGACCTTACTCTACATGGACTGCAGGTACTGTGACGGCCACGGCCTAGTGTTACCCTCCAATTTAGGTCTAGTCGCTGATGCTGGAGGCTATTCATGGTCCCCAACCATATCTTACAGAGTCCTTGTCTCTGCATATAGATTGGACTGCAATGATCATAACGGTACCATTTTAAATGGTTATTCAAATTGTCTCTATTAACGCCCATGGACTGAACAGCCCGTTCAAACGTAGGTCCCTTTGGAGAGAGGCTCGCACCCTCAAGGGTGATATTGTATGTGTACAGGAGACCCACTTTGCGCGATCCAACCCACCTAAATGCACGGATAAGGCTTATCCACATATATTTGTCTCTTCTGGGGAATCCAAAAAAAAGGGGGTGCTCACTGCAGTTAAACATTCTGTGGCATTTCAGCTGCATGAAGTGGTGTCAGATGAGGCGGGTCGATACGTGATATTGATCTGCGACATCAACAACACTACATATACAATCGTAAATCTTTATGCCCCGAACAAGGGCCAGATCAAATTCTTTAAAGCATTAGTCAAGAAGGTGGATCGCGTGAAGAAAGGTCTCACGGTGTATTGTGGGGATTTCAACTGTGTGGTGGACCAGGAGCTGGATTGTTCTCCAGCTCAGGGACGTGCAAGGGCTACTCTGCAGAGGTTCTTGCATGCCTCTGACCTGTATGATGTGTGGCGATGCTTTAACTCCACGGAAAGGGATTTTACCTACTTTTCGGCCCCTCACAAATCTTATTCGCGGCTGGATTTGTTTGTGGCCGATTTGCAATTTTTGAGGGCAGTGGAGAATTCTGTGATACATTCTATATCATGGTCTGACCACGCGCCGGTTTCGGTGGCGGTCTCGGAGTCTCACGTGACAACGCCGGTGCATTTGTGGCGCAACAATGTCTCTTTGCTCCGGGACCCCGCTCATAGGGACCGACTGGGTGGTCAGATAAGGGACTATTTTGGGTACAACGATACCCCTGGGATTGATGTGTTTCATTTGTGGTGCGCTCATAAGGCGTTCTCGAGAGGGTTGCTCATTCAGCAGGCTTCTAGGGCTAAAAGAGCAAGAACGGAGGCGCTTAGGGCCCTAATGGAGAAACTTAAAGCACTAGAATCAGCGCATAAACTGAATCCGTCCCAGCTCTTGTTGCGAGACCTCACAAACTGTAGACTGCAGGTTAGAGCTAAGCTTCTGGAGGAACATCAATACCTCCTCTTTCGCACTAAAGCGCGGCATTACTCTCAAGGAAATAAGTCGGGGAAAATGTTAGCTAACTACTTAAGGAAAAGACAACAAAAAACTAAGCTGGCCTCTGTCACTGATCCCGTTTCTGGTAATCAGGTGCGACACCCTAATGAGATCGCTAATGCTTTCTCGAGTTACTATACCTCGTTGTATAATCTCCAGGATGATGTGATAACCCCACAGCCTACAGATTCCCTCATAGCTGACTTCCTGGATACCCTTCATCTCCCAGGGGTTACGGACCATATGTTGCAATCCCTTAATGCCCCCATAACCGAAGAGGAGATCCGACTAGCCATAGCTTCTTTGCCCTCCAATAAATCACCGGGAGCGGATGGCTTCTCCTCAGAATACTATAAGGCCTTTAGTCAGGTTCTGTCTCCATATCTAAGTAGGATGTTCAACGCCGCTGTTCAGCGCTCCTCCTTCCCCGAGGAGATGCTCCAGGCGGTTATCGTGGCACTTCCAAAACCTGGGAAGGCGCCAGATGCTCCCCAGAATTTTCGCCCCATTTCCCTTTTAAACACCGATCTCAAGTTGTATGCCAAAATATTAGCGGTCAGACTGGCTGAGGTGACTCCTCACCTGGTCAAGGCTGACCAAGTGGGTTTTGTGAAAGGGAGACAGGCGCCGGATGGTACCAGGAGGATGCTGGACCTGGTGCAGATAGCTGAAACCCGGAAGGTGCCCTCGGTGTTCCTGACATTAGATGCTGAAAAAGCGTTCGATAGGGTTCACTGGGGGTACCTTAGAGCGACACTAACTAAATTCGGGTTGAGGGGGAACATCTTCTCGGCTATCTCAGCATTGTACACCAAGCCCTCAGCTAGGGTATTTACATCAAGTGCTTTATCATCTAATTTCAACATTACAAATGGGACCCGTCAGGGGTGCCCCCTTTCCCCCTTGATTTTCACTCTGGTTATGGAACCTCTGGCTGAGGCGATTAGGAGCGACCCTAATATATCTGGGATTTCGGTGGGAGGTAGGGATCACAAAATCGGGCTTTTTGCGGATGATGTGATCCTGACCTTAACTTCCCCTGTAAAGTCATTGCACTACGTACAGCAACAGCTAGACAGGTTTGGGACAGTCTCTTACTACAAACTCAATGTCACTAAGTCCGTGTGCTTACCACTCTCCCTGAACCCTCCGATCTTGAAGTTCCTGAAGTCAAAATATCCTTTTCAATGGACTAACAAGTCCCTTACGTATCTGGGTATCTCCCTAGTGGCGCCGACATCCTTAACGTACCAGACCAACTTTGCTAAATTACAGTCCATTGTTACGGGGGACTTGCAGCACATTGCGTCCTACGATCTTTCCTGGATGGGCCGCATAGCTGCCCTTAAAATGATAGCGCTCCCCAAAATATTGTACTATTTTAGGACGCTCCCTATATTGTTACCCGAATCCTTCTTTAGAGGTATGGATAAGCTCTTCCGGAAGTTCCTATGGGAGGGCAGGGTACCTAAATTGTCATACTCCACGTTACTTAAATCTAGATCGGCTGGGGGGGTGGGTTTCCCTCATCTTAAGTCCTACCACTCTGCTGCCCTGTTGGACCAAGCGAAAGCTTGGTTCGATCCAATTTCGGACAAACTATGGGTGCTGTTAGAGAGGGCAATGGTGGCGCAGCGAGATCTACCATCTCTGCTTCAGGCCGCATTGACGAAAAGGGAGGTGCACATTCCCAGCCTGTCCTCACTGCGGGCCACACTGGGAGCTTGGGGGGAGGTACAGAGGATAGAGGGAACCCCGATAGCTAAGAGAGAATTAACACTGGCAGCCTATCAGTTCCTGCTTCCCTCCCTGAAAATTCCGAGGACATTGTTCCCGGATACCTTCACATACCATGATGTCCGTGGGCGGGTCGGAACCCCGTCCTCCTTCTTTCATGCACAGCTACACCATTACCACATTAAGTTTCCCAACCCGATTATTGAGGTGCCCTCTGAGATCTGGGACTATTTGCACAAGGAGTATCGTAAAACGAGGGGGTTGTCGTGGTTCTACCATCGTCTGCGCTTCCAGCGTGGATGGGTCAAGTCGGCTAGTATGGTGGCCTGGGAGGGCGACCTTTCAGTGGCATTTTCGGAGCTGGAATGGCGGCTGGCTATTCGCTCCTTTTACACATTTACGCATTGTACTAACCACTGGGAGGTGGCTCTCAAATTTCTCCACCGTAGTTATCTGACACCTGTGAAGATGGCTAAGATGTTCAAAGATGCGCCAGTCCTATGCTGGAGGGGGTGTGGGGGTAGAGGTACACTATTCCATCTATTGTGGCAGTGTAGGAAGCTGAGAGGATATTGGGCAGCGGTGTTTGCACTACTTATCTCTATAACGGGAATTTCGCTGTCCATGTCCCCAGCCCTAGCTTTATTGAACTTGGGTATTGACAAGGTTCCACGACCGTTTCGTTGTGTGACCTCTCACATTCTCACAGCTGCAAGGATGTCTGTCACCGCGGCGTGGAGGTCTGTTGATGCACCCACGGTGACAGATGTCATAAACAGGGTTAGAACCCACTACTCCTATGAACAGTTCTTTGCCAATTCCAGCGATAGAAGCCTGCTGTTTGACCGTGAATGGAGTCCTTGGTTGCTAAAGTACCCGAGCTGAGGGGTTTTCCTCTTGCTCGGGCTTGATCTTTACTTGATCACATTATTAATGATGACATATATTTCTATCTGAGGCTGATGTTTAGACCGTCCGGTTGATGGTCTCTGTGTTCATCTGCGTGGATATTGCAAACGTAATGTTCTATAGCATGCTAGAGTTAAGGTTCTTTGTGGACGTACCTCCTGTTAGCTTCGGGAAGCTCTGGGTGTACGCCGGGGGCTGGGTCCCAGCTCCTGCGGGGGTTGGGGGGGAGGGCGTGGGACCACAGTATTGATCCCCTTGGGGGTGGTCCGGCGGCCCGAACCTTCGGCTCAGCGCGGGGGAAGTTGGACTGGGGCCTGGTCTCCGGGGGGGGGCCCGGATATTGAGTACTGGGGAATCCAAAAATGTATCCGTCACGGTTTTGTATGGTATACTCTAGTGTGTTTACTATATTTGTTCAATGTTATACAACCATTACGTTTACCTGTACTGTATTTTATGTTTGATGTTTTGAAACTTTAATAAAAACTATTGAAAAGAAAACTTGCTCATCCATGTCTTTATGGACCTTGCTTTGTGCACTGGTCCAAATCATTTAGGGGAGGGGAGGATTATGGTGTGGGGTTGTTTTTCAGGGGTTGGACTTGGCTCCTTAGTTCCAGTGAAGGGAACTCTTAAGGTGTGAGCATACCAAGACATATTGGACAGTTTCATGCTCCCAACTTTGGTGAAGGCCCCTTCCTGTTCCAACATAATGGCACTTCAGTGCACAAAGCAAGGTCCATAAAGACATGGATTAGCGAGCTTGGGGTGGAGGAACTTGACTGGCCTGCACAGTCCTGACCTCAACCCGAGCCAGGATTTCTTGTCCACAACAGTGCCTGACCTTACAAATGCGCTTCTGGAAGAATGGTCAAACATTCCCACAGACACACTTATAAACCTTGTGGACAGCTTGCACAGAAGAGTTGAAGCTGTTATAGCTGCAAAGGGTGGGCCAACTCAATATTGAACCCTACGGACTAAGACTGGGATGAACAAAAAAGAGAGAAAGGTTGGGGAATCATGAGAATACAAACAAAGGTCTGTTACCCACTACCCCAGCCACCAACTAAGGGCACCACAGGTATGTATTCTTGTTAAAAAGATGTAAGTTTATTAGGCACGTGTGCCTGAAAAGCAAAAATAAGACAGAAACAAAGGCGGTGAGCCGTAGTGTTACAAGACAACAGTTAAAATCAACAATTGAAAGCACCCATGCACATTGAAAATAACACCTTCCAACTAATTCCACTTGAACCCGACGGGCAACAGCCTACAGCATACAATGTAGGCTGAATTGTCCGTAGGGTACAGTGTGAGGACCTCAATTATGTAGATAACCCCTCTAGTTACTATGGGAGATGAGCTTGGCTTGATTATACCGTGAATGTAGTCACTGTAGAAGTATGATAAATTCCTCAAAGGGAACAAGAATTGCACAAGAAGATTCCAACTTGTTAAGCACACACTTGCCTGCTGACAGAATTGTCCATAAACAGTTAATAAGCTGCATTGAGTAAGCTCAAAATGATGCAAAAATATGAGAAACAGTGCATTGAGTGGTCTGCCTAGAGTTCAATGCTGAGTCTTCACAAGGGAATCCTAATACATGAAGTAGATGAGGGCCGTAGATGTCATTGAACAGAGCTCAAAATAGGTCCCAAGTAAGCAATACGTGTGATAGGTAACATACCGTCCTTGCAAGGAAAACAAACAAGTTGGAAGTGGAGCAGGTCAGAGAGTTACCTTGACATGTACTTCATTTGATGGCGGTATGTACCTCATGTAGAGGGGGGAGGATAGATGGCGGTATATTACGGCAGGAGCTCCCGGTGTCCGGTTAGCCTGTTGCTATCATATTCACCCATCGGCGTTCTACCCTTCCATGTGGCTGAGCCGGCAGCTGCGGGGCTTGACTTCCGGGTCGGAGGTATCCTCCCGGTCGTCACTTCCTGTTGAGCTGGTCAGCCGGACGCCTTCTCGGGGAACAGCCTGGGGAACGATAGATGACGGATCCTGTGCAGGGGATTCAACTGACGCTAGTGCATGGGTGCTCAATGCACAATGCTGGACGCTGACGCGTTTCACCAAAAACGTTGGTTTCTTCAGAGCTCTAGACTGGGATGCCATTAAAGTTCATGTGTGTGTAAAGGCAGGCGTCCCAATACGTTTGCCAATATAGTATATGAATAATGAATTCATTAGGTAACCATTCCACCATTGTGAGATAAAGAGGAATGTTCTTGATATAAACAACTGTCCTGTTTACATGTGTAATCACTGTAATTGGCTAGAACAGCAATCAAAAGGCATAGCTCTGTGCACTTTGCCTATGCTCACCATTGTCTAATGATAGCAGGAGCAGAGGCATTGTGCATTTTCTGGCACCAGCAATATACAGATAGACATTTTTAAATGTCCCTTTAGTATAACCTCTCCACCTAGTTGTTGTTTTACAGCAACAGTTTGGGTGGGATGGTTAAAGTGACTCATGCTATGACTCTTTCTATCCCATCTAACAGTACCTGTGCATAGAAACTGTTGTAAGCTCTTTATTGCCCCCCTTCTCATGTCCCGACCTCTAGCAATTCCTGGATAGCTGTTGGGAAAATTCTGTTTATGGAAAACTATTCTTGGTTTCACCGCAGCACAGTACAGGGTAATCCACCGCCCCACACCACTTGGCGGCCAATTGAACATACAGAAAAAAACTTAATGAAATTAGCTTCAAAAATGTTTGTTTAAAAAAAAAAAGAAAAATTGTGATGCACCAATATCAGTGCATCGACACTGCAGTGCACACCAGTCGCTGCATTGTAAATGGGTCATATTTGCAGAGTTGTATAAAGTACTCGAAACCCATACTTGAGTAAAAGTTCAAGTGCTCGATCAAAAAGTGACTTGAGTAGAAGTGGAAGTGCTAAATCAAAAAGTGACTTGAGTAGAAGTACTAAAGTATTCAACATTTTTTGTACTTAAGTATTGCAAGTAGTTTTTTTTTTAAATTTTGCTACTCAAGTACTGAAAGTAAAAGTACCAGTAGTTTTGAAAAAAATGTTGCTACTCAAGTACTGAAAGTAAAAGTACAAGTACTGTGTTATGTAGTTAATAAAGAAAGAGGTCAAAAGTTTGAACATCATATTGTTTTTTATTATTTCAAATGCAACTTTTATTTATACAGTACATACTGTACAGTAGCATTTATTTTCGTATGCGCTGATAATAAACATTTTTGAGCTTCATGAAACCTGCCATCTACTGTTCTGGCAGTGGTAATTTTTATAATAGTAACGAGTAACTATGCAGCACAAAAAAAAAAATTATCAGAGTAGAAGTATTGAAATCATCGAAAAAATGTAGTGAAGTAAAAGTGTAAGTAGGTGAAAAAAATTCTACTCTAGGAAAGTACAGATACCGCCTTTCGGTACTTAAGTACAATAGTGAAGTAGTTCTACTTAGTTACTATACATCTCTGCATATTTGTAGCATTTACTTTATATCTGCTCTCCGCTATACACCACAGTAATATTCCACATTGCTACCTGAATTTTACAGTCCATTCATAAAATGCAGGCCATGGTGTGGGGACATTAATGTTATGTCAGGAAATTCTCTCTGCTTAACCACTTGAGTAATTTCCTATACTGAATATATTTCTTCATTACCAGGCTATATTTTAAGTGTTAATGTTGTCATAGCTTGACTGACAATTACTCATGCCAGCAGCACTGTGCCAAAATATTTTTTTTTTATAATTTATTTGAGGCAAATAGAGCTTCCATTTGGTGTTATTTGTTAATGTTTTTTTTTATTTTTTACTATATAAAGGAATTTAAAGGGTGCACTGGCTGTGGCATGTGTGTTTTCTATACCGTCATTTAGAAATGGCACTCCAGATTAGGTCTACCTACCCCCCATTTTTTTACATTATGGTGGTAATAGGATGGTTCCCAAAGCATACAAAACTCCATGATTGAAGAGAGGTGGGTTACGTAACCTTAACAGGCCACATGACTGGGCTCTCCTCTTGGCTTGTTTTTAACACATTTATAATAATTGAAGTTCCGAAAGTGACTAGCAGGGCACTAAGCATATTTGTAAAGTGCACCCCTGTTTGTTTTAGGATGTTTTTTATGCTGGAATAGATATCCCTATAGCAATAAATAAAAATGTATTTCCTTAGGTGGTCTACTTCTCCGCTACCTACCCATACATCATGCTGATCATTTTGTTTTTCCGTGGAGTGACTTTACCTGGAGCCAAGGATGGAATCTTATTTTATATCACTCCGGATTTCAGCAAATTGTCAGATTCTGAGGTAACACACATCTTTTTGTCACAAGTGCTTACTGAGTTCTGATTTTGTGTGGTTACAACAGCTTTTTTTGTCATCTTCCTGGTTGCAGGTATGGCTGGATGCTGCTACCCAAATCTTCTTCTCGTATGGACTGGGACTTGGGTCACTAATTGCCCTTGGAAGTTACAACCCATTCCACAATAATGTTTACAGGCAAGTGTACAGCTATATTGCTATAGTCATTCTAAGAAGATAGAAATGCCTTTATACAGCAGTAGTCTAAGTGTTTGACACATTAACCTGGATATCTTAATTAACCGACGTTCAAAATCCCTGTTAAGGCTTTATTGTAGTCCAGCATTCTGTAATAGTGGCCCTTAAATGTTGGCCCGTGTGGCTTTCTCAATACTTGCTGTAGGGCATTACAGCACCAGGAAATGTATTTTAGGCACTTTCTGGAGGAGTGATCTTTTTCCCAATGGTGCCTCCAAAGTTCAAGCTATGATGTTATCTAATCAGGTGGGGATCAGCACATGGAGTATATTCAAGGGAAAGTAACCCTTGTACACCAGTGCTGGCATAGGCTTTCCATATCCTACTGCCATAAACAAAACTTTTTCTTCCACCTATAAAAATAGTTTGGCACTATTTCTCCTATGGACTCAAACAATTAGGCTCTATTTCTCCAACTGACACCAACTATAGGTGAATTCCTCCGACTGATACCAACCCTGGGGAATTAGTCCTCCCACTGACTCCAACAATGGGAAGTTATTTCCTCCCGATGACACCAATAAAGGGGCACAATCCCTTCCAAATACTCCTGGGGTATTTTCTACACCTACTGACAACAAATGATGGATCATTAACTTTGTTCTGGTCATGGCATTTTTTTTTTACTTCCGATGACCACTTATGCAAAGAAATTACTCCCACAGATGTCAGGATATTTTTTTCCTCCCATTGACCAACCATACAATGACATTCTTTTTCTCCTTCTGACCAACAAAGTAGAAGCATTTTTTTAGTCTCCTGATTAATGAAGCAGGGGAGTTTTTCACACCTACCAAATAATGCAGGAGCATTTTTACCCTGGCTAGTCAACCTATTTTTATGAACTTTGCAACATTTGTTGATGACATTTCACTCAAATATTATTTATTAGCACGGGCACTTTATTGTGATATTTTTTATTTAGTTATTAATAATCACAGTTATAGTCTTTTACCACCTGGATTCATATTATCCATTATCACATGATTTTTAAAGCACTTGCACTTTTATTGTGGTACTCACTATTCATTTATTGATGTTTATTGTGGTACTCACTTATTTATTTATGGATTTATGTTTGTAAGACACTTGATATTCACTTTGTTTCATTACCTTATCCTTTGGCGCTACATATCTTATTCGTTTTCTTATGATTTTTAGTGTTAGGTGAATGCACTTTATGTAAGCAGCCTTAGGTCCCATCATTTGGCAATCCTAGCCAACCATTGGGGTTTTATTGATTTTTTCTTTAGAGGTCAGCGCTAATTTACCATTCATATAAACAGTAATACCTGTTCTATATAATTAGCTATTTATACCATATTTCTCCACACAGAACAGTTCTAGGTCAACTGGATTTCTATACAAGCAAGCAACCAGCGTATAGAAATGTATCTTACTTTTACAACTACACATCTACTGTAAATTAATTATCTTCAGTTCTGATAAGCTTTTGAAACATTTATAGCAAAATATGTAAATGTTACTGTGAATGTAAATCATAGTAATTGCTCTTCTTTATAAACCTAACTTGTAATAATGTTTTTAGGCATTTAACAGATTTAAATTACCTAGTTATATAGATCGATTTAGAGAAACAAAAATGCATCTTTAAAAAACTACAAGCTCTTTAGTATCTTTAATTGTATAGATATATATATCTATATATACACACATTACTGTGAAATGTTTTAGGCAGGTGTGAAGAAATGCTATAAAGTAAGAATGCTTTCAAAAATATATATTTTAATTTTTATCCATTTACAAAAGGCTAACTCTGCAAACAAAAAAGAAAAATCTAAATCAAATCAATATTTGGTGTGACTACCCTTTGACTTCAAACCAGCATCAATTCTTACACTTTCACACTTTGTAAGCTTGTGCAAAGTCAAGCATTGTGTAGGATTATAGTTAGGTGTATGATTATATTAAGCAGGTGCTAATGTTTATCAATTTCATATGTAGGTTGAAACACAGTCATTAACTGAAACACAAACAGCTGTGTAGGAAGCTTAAAACTGGGTGAGGAACAGCCAAACTCTGCCCTCTACCCTGTTTCATGACACAGGTAACACACATGGCAAGACTGAGCACAGCAAAAAGACACAGTAGTTATAGTGCATCAGTATGGTCTCCTCCAGACAAAGATTTCAAAGCAGGCTAGGGTTTCAAGATGTGCTGTTTAAACCGTAGCAGGGCCACCTTAGGTGCACTAATGAGCCGTAATAGAACTTAAGCAACCAAATTTGGAGGCTCTACTGCCAGAGTGCATTATTGGCGGTTATGCTAGGCCTAGACTGACTGGTATACACTGTCTGTGGGAAAATGGTATTAATAGAAGAGAAAACAAGGAGCACATAGGGTGATTTAGCGGGTGAGAGGACACTCTGGTCCCTCTCTGACAATAGTGTGGCTTGATCACTGTGATCGGGGTTCTGCAGCAAAGGGGTCTCTCTCCTCCTGGGCCTTCCCACTTAATCTCTCCTGGTCCGGCCTGGCAAGAGTCTGACCCGGCTACAGATGTGCACTCCCCAAGTTCATGACACCAAGATAGGGATGTTTTCCCGGGTAGTTCAGTAAAAGCCGTCTCACCACTTCCCTGTTCCTCAGTGATTCCTGGGAACTGTAGAGTAAAGAGTCCACTGGCCCCACTGTATGGTTGCTGTAGAATTTGCTCGGGCAGTGGTGTCTAGATGGATATTGCCAACATCCCTCATATAATCTAAAGAAACGAAAAGAATTCCCCTAGGGGCTGGACTTTAAAGGCAAAAAACCTTCAAAAAAATATGCACAAATGTAAAAGTATATAAATTTATTTAGAACAACTTCTATAGCAATAAGAATGTGAAAAAAGCATAAATCGATTAAAAACACAATGGACGATACAAGCGGCTGGAATACATCCCTGGAAAATTGTACAGAGCGAGAACATAGAATATCCCATGCAAAAGACCTGACGCCTTTCGGGCAAAGCCTTTCTCGAAGGTCAATTGGGATACATCTCTGAATACAGATAAAGAAACAAATTAGTTTATATCATAGTACAGTCTGTTACAGAGTAAAATGATTTACATTGCATCTGTTCTATATGGAAGGGCATTATTTTATATAGAAGAAGAGGGGCAAAAAGATGTATTATCTAAATAGAAAATAATAAGTAATGCACAAATAATACACACCGCACATAAAGATTCCACATGTATGAGGCCGCATATAAAGGTTTGCCGAAATTCTAAAAAACTGCAGCAATAAAATAGAAAAACGCACAAGGTGGGGGAAGGCAAAGAGGTAAGTTTATGGTAGAGCCAGCAAAAAGTTGGCCAAATGGATGTCGTATTATGTATTTGTCTAGGAGTGGTGATTTTCTCCAAAATTGACTATCTGCGGCCTTTCCCACAGGGATCCCAAATGGCAAGAAAAAAGTATCTGAATAGAAAACAATAGGGGATGTTTTAAGCATAAGCAATTAAGTATGTATTGGGATATAGATAGGGGAAGGAAAAAGACTCAAAAAAGGGGGATGCATATATTTGTACCTGTATTCCGTGTGAAATTCCTGATCAGGGTACTTGTATTATGTCAAGAGTAGGGAATAATTTCCATAGGAAGTGCGGACCTATATTTTGTCAAAACAGAGTAATCCCTAGGAGAATATATGTAAGAAAGAAAGGGGAAATATGAATTCTTGTATCAACATGAGGAATGGCAGAGAAAGAAGGGGGGGGGAGTGGGGAAGTGTAGATGGGGGAACAAGAAGGGGGTGAAGGTGTGCAGACGTTTGAACGCTGGGTGAAACCATGCCTAAGGTGAATAGAAAAATGTCTCCTGAGTGATGACCAGGGGAGGAGGGGAAAAGAGGGGGAGAGTGGGGGGGAGGGAAAAAGGGAGATAAAGGAAAGGGGGGGACCGTGCTAAAAAAGGGGGAGGAAATAAGTAAGGATGCCGAAGGCACGTGTGCAGCTGATAGAGAACTGTGCAAATCAAGTGGGAAAGGAAGAAAGTATATCCGGTAATGCCAGATAACCAGGATTAGTAACAATAGAGCAGGATCCAAGTGGAGGATGGGAAGTGACCATATAGAGATATACTGTAGAAATAGTGATATCGCATCCACCCACACAGAAAATATATGGGAAAACTACGGAGAAATAGTGAACCTGATGACTGTGACAGGGTGCTATTGAGTGCTACTAGTGAAGGTCTGGCTTAGAACCCATGAAGGAAAGTGCAGTGACAAAATGGGGAAAATGAAGTGTCCCAGAAGATACCTGCTTCTTCACAGAGTGGCACAGACTTCCCCCGGCTCGGCGAGACCCAGCAGCCTCACCGACGCCGGTTAAAAGGACGCCCCTCGCGTGCACCGAAGAGGCCAATCGGGCACGCCAGCGAAGAGAGCCATCTCTCCTCCTGGGCCTTCCCGCTTAATCTCTCCTGGTCCGGCCTGGCAAGAGTCTGACCCCGCTACAGATGTGCACTCCCCAAATCCATGACGCCAAGATAGGGACGTTTTCCCGGGTAGTTCAGTTAAAGCCGTCTCACCACTCCCCTGCTCCTCAGTGATTCCCGGGAGTAAAAAGTCCACTGGCCCCATTGTATGGTTGCCGCCTTGAACTACATCTCCCATGGTTACCAGCACTCTGCATAGAAGTCTATGGATGGGCATGTCTATGGCTCTAACCCCTGCTGGTTGGAAGTTATAGTCCAGAATAACATCAGCATTACAGTAAAAAGTAGAACAACAGAGGACATTGTCTCCTTATTCATTTTGTTGTAGCCCCACACCTGGCTACAATAAATTTTACTTTTATTTATTATTTGCAACTGCATCTAAGCAGGAACATAAACTTTATAAACATAAAGAAATCCTAAAATGCATGCAAAAGTGCACCCCAAGCTTTATAAAATGTAACAGAATGCACAAGAAACTGAAATCGTATTCCATTTTCAGCAGTCTTACCTGTGGTGCCTTGAAGCCTATAGTCTTTTTTTTTTTTTAACTATAAAGGTATCACATTTGTGGGCTTTTTATTAACCTTACTAAATGAACGGATTGATTTTTGCTAAACCATATTACAGCTAACAAGAGATTACAATCTTTTTTAGGGATTCAATTATTGTCTGCTGCATTAATTCTGGTACAAGTATGTTTGCTGGTTTCGTCATCTTTTCCATTGTTGGATTCATGGCACATGTGACAAAAAGATCTATAGCAGAAGTGGCAGCTTCAGGTATGTATATCAATACTGATTGGGCTAGCATTTCTATTACTGGTAGACAGTGGCATATGAACCGAGGTACCAGAGATTTCAGTTCCTTCTAGGGAGCTCAAATGTCAACTTCTACATCACTTGAGGAAGTATCTTGTTGCTAAACACTTCTCTTGGAGTAAAATGGACATTCTGTGCAAGTTGTAGGGGATAATAGGAGTTGGCAAGGAGCGAGGAGGAGGTATCGTGAGTTGATAGTAGTGGGGTGGATTGCTAGTAGTAGGATAGATTGTTAGATACATGAGGAGTCACAATGGTTGTGGATGTTAGGTCTACAGCAATAGGTGTTAGATTAAAGCCTAGGAGCCCAGGTTAATATATTTATCCAAGGATGAGGTATGCCAGGGTATGCCACTGGTAGCAGAATTATTTAAAAAGGCAAGTGGTAAAATAAAGTAACCAATGAGAATTATTTATTCCCTAATGTGTCCTCAAGAAGTGAAATCAGTTTTGGGGTGTTATACTTTATTTAGTATCAATATCTATGCGCTGATATATATATAAAAAAATGTAATGTCTGCTCTTAAAATGAACAATATCAGCCAACCTATTGTAAAAATGTTCCATGTATTTTTCCTTTAGGACCTGGATTAGCATTTTTGGCTTATCCAGAAGCTGTCACACAACTGCCTGTTTCTCCACTATGGGCTATTCTCTTCTTTTCCATGTTGCTGATGCTTGGAATTGACAGTCAGGTATATTTTCCTCAAAAATCATAACATTTAAAATTATATATATTGCAGTCATATGTCTTGAATCTTTGTATCTATTGCAACAGATTATTTGAGTAAATGTGCAGCTGGTAACAGACAGAAGACATTTAAGTCAGTGGTCTGACAAGGGTGGCAGTGGTAACCTATGTTAGCCATAGCTACACTGATCTCTGTAGCTTCAGCCATTGTGGAGAAATTAATCTTCAAACTTCACAGAAGAAGCACCCAGGTTGTTCTCTCAGCAGCTCAGATGACTCTGTTCCTACTATATGCATTGACTTACTTGGACAACTTTATTGCTTCTGCTGTGAAAAGCAGTTATACAATCTTTATTTACAATTTAGAATATTCAGCCTAGAGGTGTCTGTTGCTGTCTTGGACATTAAATCAGGCAGATGGATCCAGCAGAAATTAGCCGGAATGGGCGGCGAACATATCTTGTGTATCACCAGCTAAATTCAGGGATGTTTGACTTTTTCATCACTAAATTACCGGAAACATCATCATTATGTGTTTAACAGCTAAACTTCTATGCTTATGATTTCATTATGCTGTATGTGGCAGCTGTATATATAGCAGCTGTTACTAAAAAAGGGAAATGTTGTGAGGCTCATACATTTTGTATCAGGGCTCTGAGCATTTTGGCTTCACTAAGAAAAGACCACAAAAAAATAGATATTCAGCAGGTCATGGATGTCCAAGTGAAGGTATAAAGCAGATAAAACACTCAAAACCTCTCGGTCATCCAAATGATTGTACATGGAACCAGGAAAGGAGGAGAAGCAAAAAATAGTGTAATACTGCTAAAAAATTCTATTCCACAAATAAATAAAATTTACACTTACAAACATCGCATGTAAAGAGGCATGGAAGAATGTAATGGTAGGCTTTCAGTAGCGTGGCCTTAACGCGTTTCTGCAATATGCTTTCATCAGAAGATAATGGCAGGCGATGTTTGTAAGTGTAAGAGGCTTTGAGTATATCTGCTATATACCTTCACTTGGACATCCATGACCTACTGAATATCTGGATCCCCTTTTCTACTATATTTCAAGCGATTTTGACCCAGGTGCTATATAGCACTCTGTGTCCTACGGATCTGGTGAGCAAACTACATCTCCATCTTTCAGTTGGTGTTGGGATCCAATTTTCACTTGATCATCACTGCATTGGACAGTCATGTCACCTATACACTGGGGATTCAATTTAAGTTTAATTTAATACATTTGCATTGTATTTGGACTTTATTGGACTGGTCACACCATTTTGTTTGTTCACTTTTATGGGCATTTCATATTTGATTATTCCCATGATTATTTATTGTTTACAATGTTTCCTATTGTGGTTTTTTTTATATTCATATATATATTAGCGCTGCACTTTTGTATACCTCTTTCATATCACAATCTTTTTTGTCAGTGGTTGTGTGTAGCAGATTTTTTATGGTTAGCGCGATATTTTTCTTTTACATTATCTTTGGCACATATACTGTGGCAGGTTGGCTCGATTACGCGAAACGACGTACCTGTATGACGTTTTGTGTAATAGCCAGTAGTAGCTCATGCAGATTGGCAGGAGGGGGAGCTAATTAGCGGGTCTGCTAAATGCGATGTCTGCCAACCATCCGTGCTCGCTCCCTATACAGACAGAACAGCAGTCTGCCTATGTAAACATGGCAGACCGCCATTCTGTCACAGAGGAAAACTGGGATTCTGTGGTCCTGCTATTCAGGAACACGGATCTCTATGTTCATCTAGTGAGTCCATCCCCCACACAGCTAGAAAGCATCCCCTAGGGACAATCTTAACCCATTGATCGCCCCTGGTGTTAACCCCTTCCCTGCCAGTGTCATTAGTACAGTAACAGTGCATATTTTTAGCACTGATTACTGTAGTAATGTCACTGGTCCCCCCAAAAGTATCAGTTAGATGTCCAATCTGTCCGCCGCAATGTCGTAGATAAAAACCGCTGATCACTGCCATTACTAGTATAAGAAAAAATAAATAAATAAAAATGCCATAAATCTATCCCCTAATTTGCGCAAACCAATCAATATACACTTACTGGGAATTTTTTTTACCAAAAATATGTGGCAGAATACATTTTGGCCTAAAATTATGAAGAAATTGTCACTCTTTTTTGTTTATAGCGTAAAAAATAAAAAACGCAGAGGTGATCAAATACCACCAAAAGAAAGCACTATTTGTGGGAAAAAAAGGACATCTATTTTATTTGGGTACAGCTTTGCATGGCCACGCAATTGTCAGTTAAAATAACACAGTGCCGTATTGCAAAAAAAGGCCTGGTCATTAAGGGGGTAAAGCCTTCCAGTCCAGAAGTGGTTAAAGATATTTTGCTATCTATGTCCCATTGGAGAGATTTCACTTTCTGCCCCATAGCCAAAACAGGAAGTGAGACAAAGTCCCTCCAAAATTAGGGTCATCAGAACTAGTGTCCCCATTGGAAGATTTCCCCTCTGTTCCTGTTTTGGGGACAACCCAAAGTTTGGGATTTTCTCAAGTTTAAGTATAAACAGTAAACAGGACAAATAGACAGAGTGAATCTCATCAACAGGACTACAGACAGCATTAAAAACCTGACAGGTGTTCAAATCCTTCTCCACTTTGTCCAAAGTTCTTCACCTAAAGGTGACCTAGACTCAAGCAAGCCTAAACAATGCAAGACAATATAGCTGATAAAGTGAACCTCCCAAGACAAATGGTTGGTTCGCTTTATTGCCAGCCCCCTGGCCTTACCTCCCCAAAAAAGAAAGAAAATGTAAAAAAACTCCAATAGGGCATGGTCCAATTTGCTTCATTAAGGGAAAAAAAGTCTGTTATCAACATTGCAAATATATCAGAATATTTACACTACATATTAGGGTTAATTTACTAAGGGGGTACAGACTGTTCACTTACCAAAATAAATGTTCACTGAGCTTAGTAAATAAGGTAAAGTTGTGTTCCCCGCAATCATCCAGTCAAAAAATCCTGTTTCTTAAAGCTCTAGTACTCCGCTTTATGACTTGTACCTACAGGTAAGTCTATAATAAGGCTTACCTGTTGGTACAGTGAATATCTCTTAAATGTGTGCTGTTTACAGATATTCACATTTGGATGACACCACCAGCACACGCACACTGCGCTTCAAATGGACAACACACTGGAGTATGCCGTCCATTGAGAGTGCAGTGCCACAACCATGACTCCCGTGCACATGCGCGGGAGTGACATCATTGCGGCCCAGCCACCATTAAAATGGCTGAAGAGCACGGACCTGGAAGGAAGCGCCGACAGCGTGCCACTGGAGGACTTTGTTTTAGGGTAAATCTGTCATATATATGTATGTGACGCATAAAGGCACATTATAACTTAAACCACCTGGGGGCCAAAATGTTTCTTTTTACTGTCGGAGTTTATAACGACTTTAATTGTTCGTCAAGGCAAAAATGATCAGTTGAATCTCAGACTGTTGGGTTATACTGCCACTTTCAGGAGGAATTGGGCACTGGAAAACAAAAAAAGCCATTGGCCAGCCAATAATAACCGCTTCCTCTCCCATGATGCTTTGTTTTTTGCTAGTGTTTTAGGATTGACATTCTTTCTTTTAGAGAAAGGTTCACCCATTTTTACTTAATATTTTTCCTACAATTAATAATCTTTGTAATGCTACTAAGCTGGGCTCTGTTTACAGCTATCCATTGGCTGATCCTTGATGCCACTTAGAGGTCATGTAAAAAATGGCGTTAATCGCCAATAGTATCTGCGCAATGGGAGATTGAAAAGTGAAAAATGTGTCTTTGTGATTAAACACTCTAAATTATAAATACATATCTGTGCATTGCAATATATAAAGTGCATATAACATAATCATATGATGGTATAAATACCAAAGTTGGGAGCTGCAACAAAACCGTAAAAACGTATGAATAGAAAGAAACTATACCTTAAGGTATAAAATGCTGCGCTCACCTACTAGTGCACTGACTAAACAAAATTAGACTGTGAGTACATATTAATGACATGAATCAAAAGAATTCATACAATGTGCAAACGCAATATGGTGAAAAATAAATAATGATGGTGTAAATCAGTGAATAAAGTCCCATACACCAACAATCTGAAGAAGTCCACAAAACCTATTAATAGTGCAATCTCTAAAGGATGGCTTTCCACAATCAATAAATCTTCAGTCCCTTCACTAAATGGACACCCGGTGTATAGGAGCGCTTACCAGACCACAGACGCCGTACTCCACTTCCTTCCCAAGCACTTGTGGTTTGCCGTAAAGCCGTGCCCCAAACGGGTATTAAAAGTGAATACAGTTTCACCTTATTGAAAAAGATCAGTGAACATTCACTTTACTAAGTGATCAGTCACTACTGCTTGGTAAATCAGCCCCAATGTGTTGCTTTGCATGTAAAGATCCTTGACGTCTTTCTGTTTCATGCTGTTTCATGAATGCTGTCTGACCTTTTGCTGTATGGTTGTAAAGTCATACAAAGAATGTGGGTCACTGTATGCCTTAGGATACGGGAAGATCAGTGAGAAAAAGTAATTTATGTAAAAATGACTTCCATATCTATCACTGTAAATATTGTGAAACCTTGTTGAAAGTGCCACGATTATAAATGGCTCATGGGTAAAAAGTCACTGATTTAGGTATTCACACTTAGCAATGTTGAAATTTATAGTGTGCACACCAATTGATTTTTTTCTTATATCATATAGTTTTTTTTAAGAATTTTCATTTTGCCCAGTAGCTGCTAAATATGACATCTCTCATTAATCATTGTACTGATTACCCATGTTGCCTTTGGTAGCTTTTAGAATGTGTCTAAATGTATTTTTTTTTCTGCTCTTGTTTTTACGTTATAATGTGTTCAGTACATAGGATCAAAGGCTTACAAGGGAATTCAGGATTATACAATAATTGTTCAAAAACTAAGTTGCAGTCATGGTAGCCTTAGTCCAAAAGATAAATTAAGCCAAGAAGAACAATATGATGAGCAACAAGGCACTAACTTTTTTTTGACATGAACACGTCCTATGTGTATCTTGTCTGGACAAATAGTAGTTTTTCAGTCTATCCACATTTCAAAGGTTCTACTTAGAAGAGAAGGTACACTGCCAGGCCAAAAAAAAAAAAAAAAATTGCCACCTGGAATTACCTAAGCAACTAACTAAACTAAGCATGCAGTCTCTATCCTATTGGATAGTTACTGCATGTGCCCAAAGAATGATGTCAGCTGAATATACTGAATGGCCAGGTTATTCCATCAATGGATTTTTTCTTCCCTGATGGCACAGCATATTCCAAGATGACAATGTCAGGATTCATCAGGCTCAAATTGTGAAAGAGTGGTTCAGGGAGCATGAGACATCATTTTCACACATGAATTGGCCACCACAGAGCCCAGAACTTAACCCCATTGGGAATCTTTGGGATGTGCTTGAGAAGGCTTTGCGCAGTGGTCCGACTCTCCCATCATCAATACAAGATCTTGGTGAAAAATGAATGCAACGCCGGATGGAAATAAATCTTGACATTGCAGAAGCCTATCGAAACAATGCCTCAGAGAATGTGTGCCGTAATCAAAGCCAACAAAATATTAGTGTGTGACCTTTTTTTTTGGTGGCAACTTTTTTTTTGGCCAGGCAGTGTATTATCATGTCTTATTTCATTAAATATCCTAAAAATAAGAGAAATATTTTTCATTTTAGAACAGTGGGCAGAGCCAGGTGAAGCATTTATTCACACCCCAATTGAAAAATGTGCATTCTGAAACATTAGGGCATAGTGTATACAGTATATAGCCTACTATTTTAGAGCCATTTAATCCTAGCTGCATACAGCTTGCTGGGTCCCAAGACCTACTCTATAGAAGCCATGATTTTCCATACCTTGTACTGATGATAGGCAAAAATCTGAAGAAGCTATATGCAATCTTGGTCAGTGAAACCCACAAGTCAACATGGTACCAAAGTACTTAGCCTTTTCTGAAGAAGAGGTTAGATTAAGCCTTTGTGACTCTGAAATGACAGTTTTTAGTACATCACATAGCATGTTCTTTAATAAATATAAAATTTTTTAATCACAATTGGTTTAAAATGTTAGAACATTCCAAGGTGAATTTTAGGTATATATACAACACACAAATGAGCTAGTGCTGTAGTCACTATTACAATATCACATTTTTTAAAATCTAAAAGTGCAAGTACCTAAATGTGGCTGGGTATCAACCACTTAGGTCCCAGGAACACGGGGCATGAAGCCCTGGTGATGGGGCATAGAATTTATATAGGTGCCTCATTCAGCCCACTGCCGGAAGCCTGTCAAACGTAATGAAAGGCTGTCAGCTGCTGTTAGGTAGGCTATACAGCCTACCTGACAGGGCCCTTCATAGAAAATATCAAAACAATATTTTCAACAAAAAATACATTAAAATCGATATTAGTGGACACAAACATAACATAACTTACACATTTCTTGTTAAATCTAAAAGATAAAACTGTATTGAGTTAAGAAAGTTCTGTATGTAAATAAGGTTTTGAGGCTCATTCACATGGGTGCTGTGGTCTGTACAGCGTAAATCGGTATGTTTTTTTTTTTTTTTTTTTTATGTGGCTATTGCTGTGTGCAATCAGCCTATGTTACACTTTGGGATGCAGCAGCTGTATTAACACAGCCACAGGTTCTAATTTGAAAAATGTGTGGATGCAGGTGTATGGCCCCAAACACAAACCATATGCATTCGGGGCCACTCACTTACACCTGCCGCACCTATCAAATTAGGATCTATGGCGTTCATGCAGCAGCTGCATCCTCATAGGTTAACCATCAACAAATTGCTCATTCACACTGTATGGGCCAAAGAACCCATGTGAATGAGTCCTTCATTTTTTAAATTATTTTTTACAATGTTTAAAAATGATATTGTACAATTTGTTATTCTTGTTACAGTTTTTACATTTTTTTATCCCCTTTGGAGGGGGGGGGGGTCTTGGGTGAAATATCAGGGTTCTAAACTGACCCCTTACATCTCGCCTTTGAGACTGGGAAAGGAATTGAGGACACTCCAGTTCTCCAATTCCTTTCTCGGCAGCTTCAGCATTGAAGATGAATGAACAGGAGACAGAGGCTCCTGTTCATTCATAAACTGCAGCATAGTAAACACAGTTATCAGTGGACACAGGAGTGATCGGTATCGATCACTCACTTTGTCCAGCCAAAAAAGGAAAGGGATGTCAGTGCTGTGGGGTGGGAGGGGGGGCAGCCACACAGGAGGATGATGCTCAGATGTGGGCAGAACAGGGAGGGGGATCGGTGCGGCAGGGCCAGGGGCCAATTACAGGAACAATGCACTGTGTGTCTCTCCCTCCATCAGCTGAAAGCCGATGGGAGAGAAACCTGCTTTCAGCTGCTGCAGGGAAAGCAGCACAGTGCATCATTCCTGTAATTGGCCCCCACCCCGCTGCACTGATCCCCCTCCCTGACCAGCCCCCCTGTGTGCCTGGCCTCCTACAGCAGGCCCCGTGGTCCCCCACCTATCGGCGGCTCTGGCTGGGTCCAGGAATGAATGAGCTGGGTGCATACTGCCTAAATGTTCATACCACTAGGTGCACCACCCAGGTCCATCCAACTGCAGCAGCTGTCAGCTTTTGTCAGAGTTTGACATGCTGCTGGATGTGGGTCTTGACTGGGCCCCTGTGCCCTCTGCCCACAGCTAAATGCCAGAGCTTGAACTAGGATAGAGAGAAGCAGCACAAGTAGCAAACATTTGTTCTGCAGTGCAAGTAGCACAGACTGACAGAGAATGTAGCTCATCAGTGAACTGCTTCTCCTTTCACTGTCCATTTACAGGCTAAACAAGGACCAGAATTGTAAGTGTTACTGGACTGCAGCAGAATAAAATTAGGTCTCCTGATTGGAATTTCTTCTTGTAAAGTGACGCTAGTTGCCTTTTCTCTTTTTCTAGAATGTTTCTTCCAGTTCACAGCACCTCTTAGGCTTCAATAGCAGTGCGAGAAATACATTTATGTCTCTGTTACTATTCTGAACTGATACAAGAATGAGCAATGATAGAAAAGTCATACATAACCCAGAGGCAATATGCCAGGGGTATTGTCAAGGCAGAACTGAAATGAATAGAGAAGGAAGATGTTATTGTGGTAAAGTCATAAATAGTAGAGAATTCTGTACATTGTTCAGCAAGTAAAGTATGGGTTATTTTTAAGGGGCAAAGACCTACACTTAAAAGTTTCCAAATTGCTATACTTCTGTGTTGCCAACCGTCAGTATTTTTACTAGCAGCCAGTAAAAACGGGCACTTTTGTCCTGCCAGTAGATGCCAGTGACACGAAAAGGTTGCCAGTAAAAAATATGGCTGTGGCGCTTGGCTTGTGCAGTTCTGGTCCAGAGCGGGCCAAGGCCATCCCAGTGCCTTCTACAGGGTGTTCGGGAGATGCTGGCGGAGGGGGTGCCTGAGTGTGTGGAACAACTGGAGCCTTCTGTACTATACGGAAAATAAAATAAGAAATGCATATTGTACTTGTTTGTAGCCTAAATACTGAAATTTGCACCTAAAACTGTAATTTTTGGAAATGCCAGTAAAAACTTGGCTGTGCCAGTAAATTTTGGGTGTCGTGTCAGTAAATTTCAATCTGGTAGGTTGGCAACACTGCTATACTTATAAAAAAAAAATGTGTGTGTGTTTAACCACTTTAGCACTAGCCACTGTGCTGCTACTGTGGCACAGTGGCTCGTTATCGTCTAGCAACCTAGACCTATGTCGCTAGACTCCTCCCCTGTAGGCGGCGCTCGCGCGCCGCCGGAGGCACGCTCCCGCTGTTTTCATTCACAGCGGGAGTCGGGCCAGGGGAGGAGCGGTGGCGATCGCCGTTGCTCTGCCCCGATCGTCGGGGAATCCAGTTTGGAGATCCGCCCGCCTGTGTAAACAGAGCAGGCGGATCTCCTAAGTGACAGGGAGTGACAGATCGGAGTGTTCAGCATAGCTGAACATCCGATCTGTCCCTGGCTCACTCAGTCACCTCCCCCCCCCCACATGTTAGTAAGCACCAGGCATACATTAACCCCTCCCTCTCCAATAAAATTAACCCCTTCCCTGCCAGTGTCATTTTTACAGTAACAGTGCATATTTATAGCACTGATTACTGCAGTAATGTCATTGGTACCCCCAAAAGTGTCAAAAATGTCAGTCAAGGGTCCGATCTGTCCACCGCAATGTCGCAGTCCTGCAAAAAAAATCGCAGATCGCCGCCATTACTCGGTAAAAAAAAACACCAAAAATTACAGAAATCTTTCCCTTAGTTAGTAAACGCAATAACTTTTGCGCAAACCAATCAAAATACGCTTATTGCGATTTTTTTTACCAAACATGGGTAGCAGAAAACAAATTGGCCAAAAATTTAAAAAAAAATTGGTTTTTACATCTTTTTTGGGGGGAATTTCATATAAAAAAATGTGAAAAATATTGTTATTTTTTCAAAATTTACGCTCTTTTTTTGTTTATAGCGCAAAAAGTAAAAATCGCACAGGTGATCAAACACCACAAAAAGAAAGCTCTGTTTGTGGATAAAAAAGGATGTAAATTTCGTTTGGGTACGGCATCGCACGACCGCGCAATTGTCAGTTAAAGTCGCACAGTGCCGAATCGCAAAAAGTGGCCCAGACGTAAGACAGCAAAATCCTCCGGTGGTAAAGTGGTTAATATGAGAAACAGCTGGTTGAGGCACTTTCTGTTATAAGGTGACTGGCTACTGCATTGCCACCCTGTCACAGGCGCCCCTAAAATGTTGGTTGTTCAGTTAGGATTTAGAGTTACTTTTAACTACTTTTCAATATTGAATTTGATCATCGCTGGGCCTATAGTCAAATGATATGTAAAGATCATTATTATTTCCAAGAGCAGCAAAAAAAAAGGAGTTTGTAGATTTGGAAGAGGCTGAGAGCATTAGAAGGTACTTTTTTTGAGCTAAAAATTTATACTTGAATAGAATTCAGATTTTTTTTTTTTTACAATTTGTATGATTTGTGATTAAAGTAAACTTCACCTTATTCAGTGGGCTAAGTGACCATTTACTTTACAATATTGTAACTCTTCCCTCTTCTAGGAAATAAACCCCCTGCCTCTTTTAATTTTAGGATGTATTTTTCTTGCTGTCCTCTTTTTATTTTCTTTAATACAGTCAGGTGATGGTTTTATAGAAAATGTATGTTGATCTGCTGTCAACACTTTGCTACACTACTCTATAATCACCTTTTACAATGTGCCTTGTGAAAGGAGAATGTTCACTTGATTTAGGAACAAAGCTTCCTCCTGTTTTATTTACATGAAATCTTTTATATAAACACTACATCCACATCTCATTCTGATGAATCGAGTGAGATTAAAAGAACCCAAAATTGCTGTGCTTATTTGTATGCATTTATTCTACAACGGCTGTGCTGTTTAACTATTTAGAAGAGAACTCGGGAAAGTAGAATAAGTAATGATATGCTTGTATGTAGACAATGTTGTGTAGCGTGGGACTTTCATTCAATATGTCCTGGTTCTATGCAATGCATAATTTCGCATTGGTTTGCTGACATTAGGGACTCCTTGTATCTAAGGCTCTGAGATCATAGCTTGGCTAAGTATCAAATCCAATGCATATTTTTGCATTAAAGAACTATGTGGTTGTGTTGGATATGGTAGTTTCATCACAAACGAATTGACCATTCTTAAAAAGTGTTCACTCCTGGAAAACAATCAGTCATGTTACCCTTATCCGCAACCTAAACCTCAAATTGCTCCCTAGACCATTGAGCCTAACCCCTAAACCCCAACTTAACCCTTTAAATTTAAAACCTAAGGTATATGTAAACCCTCACCTTATAAAGCAACCCATTTAGTTTAAAATGGAAAAGGAAAGGCAAAACATTTGTGTATAGATTTCACTTGACGCCAAATCATGTACCAAGTACGTCATTTCACTTTAAGTGGTTGTACTGGGGCATCACGCCAGTGCTGGTTTTTAGAGCCTATGATCGGCTCTCTTGGAATAGCAATTGGATTGGCTAACTAGCCACTTGATTGCTATTACAAGCAGCGGGAGGGGATGTCCCCCCTCTTGCTACCTTCCGCAGCTCTCTCGGGCTCTTCCATCCCACCAGGATATCTGTTCTCAGTTGAGTAAAGAATGCAGAGAATAGTTGTGCAGGGGTGTGGCGGTATTGGGCATGTCAGCTTAAGGCCCCTTTCCCTTTCCCGGGCTCCGTTTATCTCAGCTGGGGATCGATCTGCCGATCCCCCGCTGAACAGGAGAATGACAGCTGTTCTCCACACTGTGTGTGGAGACACAGCTGTCAGTTCCCCATACATTTCTATGGGGGAATCAGATGGGAATGGACCGTCGTTCCGTTCTCATCTGATCCGATCCGATCCGCTGGACGGATGGAAAATAGGGTTTCCATCCATCCAGATTTGATGGATCGGATTGGATCGGATGTCAGCGGACATGTCTCCGATGACATCCGAGGCGCCATAGGGATGCATGGGGGGGACCTTTCAGATCCGCCAAAAACATGGACAGGCGGATCTGAACAGTCCGCCTGTGTGAAAGAGCCCTAAGTCTAAGCATTGGAGGGAGAGCAGACTGAGTATCCAGCACAGCCAGAAACCTGACCACACTGTATTGTTATGCCCAGTGTGGTCAGTTTGTTATAGGAAAGCTGAGGGATCGGCAGGAATGCCAGGTATTTCATACAAAGCAAGCAATACAAAGAGAACAAGATACTTTATATTCTTTAACGTGGAACTGAAATGATAAATGTATTTTTTTAAATAGCCCTCACTTCCCTCATGAACATTTAAGGTTTTTAAAATAAAGACCTTAGATCAAAAGCTTCTATGGTAGCAGCCACCAGACCTGTAGCACACCTGTTCCAATTATGTTATGATCCCTAAATCAGGTACAGTATAAATGAATGGGAAAATTGTACAGCAATCAATTGACAGGTTGCTATTTTGGACAAAGCATGGTAAGGAAAGTAGGTTCAGTCTTAGTCCAGGCGATGACTATGGATGATGCCTGAACAAAGTTGTCACTGTCTTTTTGGAGAGAAAAGCAAATTAGGGCATTGTCAGGGGAAGTTCTGTGCTCTATGTGAGAAGAAATAAATACCTGTAAGTGTTACAGTTAGACATTACTTAGCATGCATGACCTTAAACTGGTTGTCAACCTCTGCAATAAAAAATGTACAAGGCATATCTTCTATAGTGTGTACTTGATTCAATCCAAAGCTCTAAATGTAATTTCTGTCTGCCGCCTTTTTCTTCTGCAATCTGCATGAGTCACTTCTGAAAAGTTATGCTGACTCCAAGGGAGACAGGAGGCGGGCTCCAATATCCAGTCTCAGTTGTGCATTTTTCCCTGTAAGACTGTATAGAGGAGGGGAGTGTCCATTCCCTCCACTCAGATCTTAGATTACCTTCAGCTCTCTGCTAAATGCTGTGCTGTATGTGACATCAGATCTCCACTCCTCCCTTTTGACAATCACAAATGCTGTGTGAACTGTACCCTTTGAATTTTGAATGGCTGTGGATAAGAGATGACTACAAATAAACATGTACAACTTATGTAGGTAGATTTGTTTCATCTCTGTGTATCACATGAGGCTATTCACTTCACTGGGTATATGTAAGCGTTTACAAACACTTTTTTTTTTAATATGAAAAATATCAAGACTAAAGACTAAAAATACCAAAACTAAATATCAGCCCAACACACATTTTCTATGGTTATGAACTGGTTTTGACTTTCTTGATGGCCTTCGAAATCCTGGCTAAAGAGATAAAGCATCTACCCCTGTTGAGGTCTTTGAAAACCATTTGACTTGACATTCTTTCATTATGATGAGTGATGTTTTTGCAAATGGATGTTACTGATGGTTGTAGTTATTATTATTATTATTTATTTTATTTTTTTTTTCAAATAAAGTATTTTTTGAAATAATATAAAAATATGTCTGATGTTATGAATATTTTAGGGACAGATAAATAACTGGTGACTTACCATTCTTTTGCAGTTCTGTACTGTTGAAGGATTCATAACAGCTCTTGTAGATGAATTTCCAAAGCTGTTGCGCACTCGAAGAGAAATATTTATAGCTATTGTCTGTGTTATCTCTTATCTTGTTGGGTTGTCAAACATAACTCAGGTATGTATATATAAACCTGAAAATCTATTTTATCAATGCTTCCTTCCTTTTGATTCACTCTTTCCTACTTTGTAAATATGCTAATGTCCTCATACTTTTGTACATATGATTTTACTACTGGAACTCAGCAGCACTAATTCTCTATTGCATGGTTAACAGTTACCATCATCTATTCAGTTTTATCATCCCTGAAGATTACTATCAAAATAACTTAGGAATTTGTTTTGTCATCTTTGTCTTTTTATCATTTTAATTCCTCATATTGTGGTGTTCTGTGCATATATCTAATCCTAAAAGACATTTACATTTACTTGCTGCATTGCTTCTTCTATGCTAAAACTAATGTGTGCTGCGCTAAATACAACTGGCGGCTGCAATTAGTTTTGTGAGAGGCCATTGGTTATTTACTGGCTGTAGCAGCAGCAGCGAGAATGTTCACATATTTGTTGCACTACATGATGCAGAGAACCCATAATATATAGATTAAATAAATATACACCAATCAGCCATACTTTTATGACCACCCACCTAATATTGAGTAGGTCACCCTTTTGCCACTAAGCTCCATTTGTGACCAAAACAGCTCCATTTGCCACAAAAACAACACTAGACCTCTGAAGGTGTGGTGTGGTATGTGGCACCAAGGCTTCAGTAGCAGGTCATTTACGTCCTGTAAATTGCATGATGGGGCCTCCATGGACTGGACTTGTTTTGCCAGCACAACCCACAGATTCTCAATGAGTTAAGATCTGGAGAATATGAAAGGCCAAGTTAAAACCTCAAACTTTCTGTTGTGTTCCTCAAACAATTCTTGAACCATTTTTGTAGTGTGGCAGGGCACATTATACTGCTGAAAGAGGCCACTGCCATCAGGGGATACTGTTTTATGAAGGGGTGTATTTGGTCACCAACAATGTTTAGGTAAGTGGTACCTGCCAATTAACATTCCCATGAATGGCAGGACCCAAGGTTTCCCAGCGGAACATTGCCCAAAGCATCACACTGCGTGCTTTCTTCCCACTCTAAATCCTGGTGTTATCTCTTTCCTAGGTAAGCAGTACACATGCACCCATCCACATAATGTAAAAGAAAATGTGATTCATCAGACCAGGCCATCTTCTTTTATTGCTCCATGGTCCAATTCTAATGTGTACATGCCCATTGTCGGCACTTTTGGCTGTAAACATTGGTCAGCATGGGCACCCTGACCAGTCTGCAGGTACACAGTTCAATACAGAACAAAGTCTAATGCCCATCTTTTCTGCTTTCAATACATCAACTTTAGGGACTAAATTATATTTGCTGACTAATATATCCCACCAACTTTTAGATGCAACTGTAATGTGATAGCAAATTCATTTACTGTGTCTATGGTCATAAATGTATGGCTGATAGGTGTATATACACAGCTCAGTATATTGCAAAATACTTTCTAAGCTCTGAAATTGGGGGCACTAACCATATGGCTGGAATGATCTTAATATGCTCTATTTAGGAGGTTTTCCTTTTTTATAAGACATTTTATTGGATATGGAAAACTGAGCAGTGCTAAAGAGTTACTCATATCGAACAAACCCAAACTCAACCTAGTGTGGTAAATCTATTTTGTTTTACAATGAGGTTGAGTTTTGGCAATACAAACCCCCCGCACACACACACATTTCTATTGCTTTATAATGTGTATTTTGTCCTGACCTGGGCCACTAAACCAAATTCCTTTCTGAACCATAACCCTTGCAGTGACACTTAATCTTTCTTACTGCTTGTCACTAGCATATTATTCTTGCATATTTTAATATGGGGACCATGCAGTATCTCACAAAAGCGAGTACACCCCTCACATTTTCGTAAATATTTTATTCTATCTTTTCATATGACAACACTGAAGAAATTACACTTTGCTACAATGTAAAGTAGTGAGTGTACAGCTTGTGTAACAGTGTAAATTTGTTGTCCCCTCAAAATAACTCAACACACAGCCATTATTGTCTAAACCGCTGGCAACAAAAGTGAGTAAACCCCTAAGTGAGTACACACCTAAGCTATTTCCCTCCCCGCTGCCATGTGACTCGTAAGTGTCACAAGGTTTTAGGTGTGAATGGGGTGCAGGTGTGTTAAATTTGGTGTTATTGCTTTCACTCTCTCATACTGGTCACTGGAAGTTCAACATGGCACCTCATGGCAAAGAACTCTCTGAGGACTTGAAAAAAAGAATTGTTGCTCTAGATAAAGATGGCCTAGGCTATAAGAAGATTGCCAAGACCCCGAAACTGAGCTGCAGCATGGTGGCTAAGACCATACAGCAGTTTAACAGGACAGGTTCCAATCAAGACAGGCCTCACCATGGTCGACCAAAGAAGTTGAGTGCACATGCTCGGCGTCATATCCAGAGGTTGTCTTTGGGAAATAGACGTATGAGTGCTGCCAGCATTGCTGCAAAGGTTGAAGGGGTGGGGGGTCAGCCTGTCAGTGCTCAGACCATAGGCCGCACACTGCATCAAATTGGTCTGCGTGGTTGTCATCCCAGAAGGAAGCCTCTTCTAAAGATGATGCACAAGAAAGCCCACAAACAGTTTGCTGAAGACAAACAGACCAAGGACATGGATTACTGGAACCATGTCCTGTGGTCTGATGATACCAAGATAAACTTATTTGGTTCAGATGGTGTCAAGGGTGTGTGGTGGCAACCATGTGAGGAGTACGAAGACAAGTGTGTCTTGCCTACAGTCAAGCATTATGGGGGGGTGTCATTATGTGGGGTTGCATGAGTCCTTCTGGCACTGGGGTTCACAGTTCATTGAGGGAACCATGAATGCCAACATGTACTGTGACATACTGAAGCAGAGCATGATCCCCTCCCTTCGAAGACTGGGCCGCAGGGCAGTATTCCAACAACATAATGACCCCAAACACACCTTCAAGATGACTTCTGCCTTGCTAAAGAAGCTGAGGGTAAAGGTGATGGATTGGCCAAGCATGTCTCCTGACCTAAACTCTATTGAGCATCTGTGGGGCATCCTCAAACAGAAGGTGGAGGAGTGCAAGGTCTTTAACATCCACCAGCTCTGTGATGTCCTCGTGGAGGAGTGGAAGAGGACTCCATGCCAAAGAAGGTTAAGGCAGTGCTGGAAAATAATGGCCACACAAAATATTGACACTTTGGACCCAATTTAGACATTTTCACTTAGGGGTGTACTCACTTTTGTTGCTAGCAGTTTGGACAATAATGGCTGTGTGTTAAGTTATTTTGAGGGGACAGCAAATTTACACTGTTATACAAGCCGTACACTCTTTATTTTACATTATAGCAAAGTGTAATTTCTTCAGTGTTGTCACATGAAAATATATAATAAAATATTTACAAAAATGTGAAGGGTGTACTCACTTTTGTTAGATACTGTAGCTAAATAGCATTTTAGATGTTGGCTCTCAGGCAATCTATTCAAGGTTTTTTATGCTATCATCCCTTTCAGAATAATAAAAGGACCTTTTCACAATGTCCTTATGCATAGACGTATCATTTTGTAAAATATTGCAGAATGGAATCTGAAAATCTAAAGCAAATTGCAGGTTGTGCAGAAATACTGACAGTTCTTAGCACAAACACTTTGACACCCAAGACCAAGTCATTGTGCTTAAACCTTCATAATGTTTCACTTCTAAATAGTATGATTTGGTCCTTTATAACTGCTATTAAAGGAAAAATATATTATTTATAACAAATGTTGTGTTTTTCCTAGGGCGGCATTTATGTGTTCAAACTTTTTGACTATTATTCGGCCAGTGGTATGAGTCTTCTGTTTCTGGTGTTTTTCGAGTGTATCTCAATATCCTGGTGTTACGGTAAGATGATGGTGTTTGTATACTAAATATTAAAAACAATTTTGCAATATGAATCATTTTATGAATGGAAAAAAAATATATTACAATATCCCTTATTTCTGTCTGGGTCAATTTTTTGGACATTGTGTGTGAAATCTGATATGGCAGCTTGTCCAGAAACATATCTTGGCTTTAGCAGGCAGTATTAATGCTGATGATTTCAGCATGCTGTTAGTGATGATGTCATAATTATGTATGTGTGTTTTGGGTCTTTGAACTTCTTTACTCTGAGAAGTGCCTGTTCATGCCCATTCCCACCAAGGCAACCAATAAGCTAAATAGTCATAATACAGATGTTCAGAGACACAAATGATTAGTGGTAGATTAGATTGCCAGTCATTCTTCCTTGCATATTGTCAAGGTCTTACCTTGCCCTCCTGTTGGCAGCCATCTTGGACATGTGCAGACTGCTGCCTTTTATAAACTCTGATTGCATCATCACTTGCCTGCTGCCTGGGTGTCGCACAGTGATGATGCTGCACATCTGACTATATTTATCACCTGTTGGGTTTCAGTCCTTGCCCTTGCATTTGTGCTCCAAGGTGAATCTCTGCTAGCAGTCTTCTGTTCTCCGTTTTCCTTTGTGTATGACCTAACTTGGCTGATGACTCTCCTGGCTTTTGACCCCGCATTAGCAGACGTCCCGGCATTGGCAGACTACCCGCTTCTGTACTTGACTTCTGCAGTATGGAGGACTACCCCCTTCTGGACTTGACTTCGGCTTATTCCTGCTCTCATTTCCTCACTCTTGCTGTGCATTTATTGTTGTTTGCTCCAATAAACGACTGTATTTTACTTGCATCCCCATGTGGTCTGGTTACCTGGTACCCTGACAAATATACAGCAGTGGTGCTCAGTTCTTATTTTCAAAAAAAATTAATAGTAAATAATTTCTCTGCTAACAGATGGGGGCCACAGCTGTATCTACTATTGGGGGACATTTAGCATCACTAATACAAAGGGCAGGCTTGTGACTTGTTGGCTTAAAATGTTTTTAGATCAGGTTTATTTAAATGGTTTCTTTTCAAGATTTAAACTTTTCTTCACTTTAAATGCACAATGTTTGCTTTACAAACAAATGTGAAAAATAATTCCTAGAGCCATGGGTTAGCTAAGGAGATCAGTAATTATATGTTTTAAGGCAGCTGAGAGAGATGAATCATGCCTCTGATTCATTCCCGTGTGTGTAAATTTAAACTTGAGCTACTGAGCCCTGTAAACAGTAGGCTAATTCATTAAATGTGTGACAACCTGTAAAAAAGGAGCCTAAGGCTTTATCTGCTAGCACAAAACTAAAAAAAAAAAACAAATGGAAACAAGCTATTTTTTTGTTAACATGGCTAAAACATATTTATTTATTTATGTTAAAGCCTAATTAAATTATTTTGCATTTTTTTGCCATTTATAATCCTGTACTCCAATGTTATAACGTGACTGATTTTTGCTTATAAATGTCTTAAACTATCCATTTCTGCCCTTACATAACCTTGCATTGCAGTGAGGAAGAGGAAATCGTGTCTGACTAGCTCTGCTACTAATTAGCACTGATTACTGAGAGCACTTGATCTTAATCGGCATTCTGTTGGACTACATAGTCAAATTTAAACTTCCTGTACAACAAGCAAAAAAAGGTTAAAAACATGACACTTCAGCATTCAGAAATTGCAGGAACACCCGCCATTCAAACCACATGTACCAAGGCCACTGTGCAACCTAAGATGGAAGGATCAAGCCATGTGGTTTGAATGGCGGGTGAACTACTTAGAGAAACTTGCTGTATTTGCCATGTCTATTGAGGACAAATTACCACTCATTGAGGTTGATATACTAAAGGCAAATAGGCTGTTCAATTGGTATAGTGGTGGTCAGTTTGGGGTTATTTACTAAAGCTGGAGAGTGCAAAATCAGGTTCACTTCTGCATTTAAACCAATCAGTTTCCAGGTTTTATTGCCAAAGCTTGATTGAACAAACTGAACTAAGATACTGATTGGGTTTCTATGCAGACGTGAGCCTGATTTTGCACTCTCCAGCTTTAGTAAATAAACCCTCTATGCAAAGTGAACAGCTTTTTTGCCTTTAGTAAATCAACCCCAGTGTCTCATTTCCTTGTACATTATTTTGCATGTGATGTAAATGTCATTGTATTTATTTTGAATGGGCTGCCAATGCACCACAAATCAGACAAAAAAGATTTTAATTTCAACACATCGCACTAAAAAGCAAACGCATTAAGGTGATGGCAAAAATAATGGCATGGCAGTGCCCCATACCATGGACTGTGCATTACTATGCACTGATATAATATATGGCTGTATACATAGGTGTGAAGGCGGCCTTTAAGCTTACTGCTCATTAAAACACATCTAAAACCTCTTATGCCCTTATTTGTCGATGATGGTACCATTTTAGTCTGTATTTGGATCTGTAGTTGCCCTTGTGCCGCACACATGACCAGCTATGACATCAGCTATTTGAGGGCTTGAACGATCATTTGAGAGCTGACATAAGCAAACTGGCAAATGTCACACAAAGTCTTCACATACGGAATGCCTTGCCTGTAGCATACACACTGCATGTGCAACTAGGCACAATATAAGTGAAAACACTAAATAAACCAACAATTATGTCAAAGGGTTTAGTCCTGCTTAATGTTCCTAGCCTGACCACAATTCTACTTTGAATAAGTGTATGAAGGTCCAGAGTGTGTAAGAACAAATAGGACTTTGTGGAAATGGTAGACTGGAAAGTAGAAAACACGAAATAGTGGTTTTCATTGTAATGTGTAGAAATGGTTTAAAGAATAATTCCAGGCTTCAGCATGTTATACATAGTTATGTTGGTCCAGTTTAGACCACTGTAGCTATATATATATGGCATACCTGGCCATAAGCTGCTGGAAGCTGGAAATCAGCTTCAGTGATCTCCACTTGCTTCCGGGTCCCATGCTCAGCCTGTAATAGATTCTAAAATACAGACCAGTCCTAATTGCTGGAATGTTTGTATAGCTTCCTGTAAGCTTTCCTGGAGTTTGTTTTGTTCTCATTCTATAGCATTTAATTATTAGATTTTTGTGGGCTATTGTAGGTTATTCTTGGCTCTTTTGAAACCTTGCATTGCATGTTAGATTTTTGTCTCTTCTGTAAGATGAATTTATCCTTTATTCTCTAAATCCCAGGCTTTGATAATTCCCTACTTTTATACTGTAAAATTTGTAGCCTTGATCCAGGAGGAGGAAAGATTATGTTGGGTAATTTAAAAGAGAACTACAGGCATCAGTTTTTAGTAGATGCTGGAAAGTGAACTCACCTGACAATTTGTCTACCTCCTATGGATTTTGTTGATGAGATCTCTGCACTTGAGTTCCTGGGTCTGCACCCCTGCTGTAACCCTCTGGGAGGTTCTAACCTTCTATGCGGGATTTGTTAGTAATTTTATATAATGGAGAATGGAACAGGAAGGCTAGAACATGCAAAACTCCTATGGACAGGAATGAAGTCTGGAATTTCAGAAGGATAATCTCTCTGAGAATCCATGCCTTATAAGAAGTCAGTGACTGGCTCATTCTATCACTCCTCATTTATAACTATAATACATTTTTTAACATTGATAAAACATAATATTTCAGTATTTTGTATCTGGAATTACAGAAGGATGATCTCTCTAAGAATCCATGCCTTATAAGAAGTCAGTGACTGACTAATTCCATCATGCTTCATTTATAACTATAATAATTTTTTTAACATTGATAAAACAGAATATTTCAGCATTTTGTGCCTGACCTATACACAAATGCTAACTTAAAGGGTAACTATGAATATTTTTAAACAACTGAAAGTAGAAGTCAAGGCTAGAACTAAATAAGCTTAAAACCGCTCTCACTCCCACTGTTTCTTCCCATCCCTATTCTAACACTTATATTAACCACACTTAATGTGTAATTCCAGTCAAATTCTAACTTAAGCCAAATCTACTCTCACCCCTCTTTTAAGACTATTCTATTTACCCTGTAAAGGAAACTATGTCTATAGTAACCTACAGTATTCGGGTATGTGCTGCTCCAGTCCAGTCAAATGATCAGGTCCCAGCTTCAATGCAGAGGAGGGACAGCTGACAGTGGCTGCCCCGTAGTAAGCCTATGGATGACGGCGTCACCCAGGCTCTGCAGGAGTTGTCGCTGCCTCTCCTCTACTCTGAAGCCTGAGATGGGACTCAATCATGTGACCAGATCAGGGCATCTTTAAAAAATAGGTAGGTATAGGCATCTTTTTTTTTTACAGGGTAGATAGGATAGTCTTAGCATGGGGTTGGGAGCAGGCTTAGGCGTTGTTAGAATTTGACTGGAATTCCAAGATCTAAAATACTTTAAGTGTTTGAGGCTAAGTATTTACATATAAAGTGAGGCATCCTATAATAATGTGTGTAAATGTATCAATGAGGATAAAACAAATAAAAGTTGATAAGTGACCACGCGCTATTCGTGTATATAAACAAATAAAAGTAAAAATAAGAAATGTGCCATTGAAGTGAAAAATAAATATTATTACTACAAAAAAGGTTCAGACTAAGCTCATTTAGTGGTCACTGCATGTCAGGTACAAATAGGGTAGATCAGAACATTTCTTGGTGAACCGGAGTTCACTGACTTGCTTGCAGTTACATATGTTAGTTTACATTATGTGAACTGCATAATATCTCACAAAGAATTGTCTTTACATGGTTAAATTTAAACAATTCATGATTCTATCACAAAGTATGTCACAAATTTGGCCATCATGGGTGGCCAAATTGAACAGAATTGAAGACCATGTTCAATAAGGCAAAGTTCAGCTAGGAGATCTAATCTGCACATATTTAAAGTGGTTGTAAAATCCTAAAGGCTAAGTTCACCTTTTGAAAAAAAAATAATAAAGACACCTTTTTTTGCAAGTAATAAAATGTACACCTATAATTTTTTTTCTAAGAAGCCTGCAGAGCATTGCAGACTCTCAGGATAACTGTCTGCCCATACCTCCGATATGAGCAGGGAGTTACTTAAGAGCAGGACGATCAGTGAACTATGAGGACGCTTAGCAGTGCCCTTATAGTTCATTGAGAACTACAAGCCATCAACTGCAATGGATGACAGTACTTTTAGTCTATTCATTTACAGGAAACTGTGAATAAATGGCATGGCCATGTGAGCAGAGCCCTGCTGCTTTCAAATCGTGACAGTTGGTACGGGGAGCCGGGATTCCCTGCCCACTGTCACACGGAGGGGGGGTTTTAGGAGGGAGAAGGTGCAGAATGGGTGGAACATGTAACATGTTCCAAAGATGAACTTGTCCTTGAAGGTTTTCACCCTAATGCATTCTCTGCATTAAGGTAAAAAACCTTCTTTGTTCAGCTCCCTCCCTTCCCCCTAAATACTTACCTAAGCCCAAACTGGATCCAGCTATCACTCCTCACTGGACATGGAGGCAGCAGTGTGAGCCACTGACACTTGCTGCTGTCAATCAAATCCAGTAAGGAAGGTCAGGGCCAAGCCACACTGTGTGTGTCAATAGATGAACACAGCCCAGCTCAGGAAGTGGCTTCCTATGGTGGCACATGGAGAAAAGGAGAAGCCAAAAGCACTGGCAGGGGACCTGAGAAAAAGAGGATCAGGGTCGCACTGTACAAAACCATTGCACAGAACACTTAAATATGATGTGTTTGTTAGTAAAAAAAACAAAATTTTAAACTCAATTTAAATGTCCTTGGTCAGGTATTTAAAGGCAAAAAAATATGCAAACTTGGCAATGACTTGATAAGTGATCTAGCAGATAACATCTTCATACATATTAAAAATTTGAAAAATGACAAACAAAATTATTTACTGGTTTAACTTATATACCCTTCTTCTTTCCCTTCAGGAGTCAACCGATTCTACGATAACATTGAAGAAATGGTTGGTTACAGACCTTGCCTCTGGTGGAAATTATGCTGGTCTTTCTTTACACCCATTGTTGTAGCGGTAAGATTTACATGATATATCCTAATTAACATCAGATTATATTTACCATGAAACAAGAAGAGTGGCTGGAAATAATGCCATCCATAAGTGCTCCAAGGTTCATTAACCTATAAAAAATAATCCGATATTTGTCAAAGTAGCCAATCATTTTTTACATATTTTGATTAAAGGTTAGCTTTTATTTCTGTCTGTGTCCCAGTTGAGGAAATCTCAATTCAACTTCTTGCCTAGTGACGGTTATAATAAAAACAAAAAATTAGTGTCAGAGCCTCCAGCCAGGGCCAGATTAACATAGGGGCTATTGGAGCTGCAGCTCCAGGCCCCTACCTTAATATAGGCCCTGGGTTGGCCATATTCACTGTTACCGCTCTTCTGTCACTTGTAAACACAGAAGTCTGGCTTCTATGCTCCCTTTCCCAGGCAGCTCCCTCAGAACCTCTCCACACAGCACGAAGGCCGGACAAGGAGGGACAGTTGCCGATGCATGGATGTGTTTATGGGCTTCAGAGACAGCATCCCATGTTGAATTAGGCATGCATGGCTGCACCCTTCCTCCTCTGGGTGCATGCCAAGGCACGGCCCTTAAGGCCCTTCAATATCCTCAGCACCAAGCCCATGATGCTCTTAATCCGGCCCTGCCTCCAGCAATCTAAATAGTGAGCAGCAAAGTATGGAAATCACCAAATATCACTTAGGACTCATTTGCGCTTGCGTAGACTTTAACACACATTAAAGCGCCTACTGCTTCAACATGCTTTTTTGATGTGTTTTGATGCTTCTGCGATAGTTCTGTAGCGCTTCGGTGATACTTCGATAATGCTTCGGTGATGCTTTTTTGAAGCTTTAATGAAGCTTCGCAGATGCCCCTGTGTTAATATCTCATACCTGCAATTTCTCCAAAACAAAGCAAAATAAAGATGAATAAAAGCCTCTCAAAAGCTTCAGGTGCTTCAAGCGATCTTTGTCATGGACTTCTATTGAGTATCTGAGGACGCTTTAAAGCACCACTAAAGCAATATAGGGTATAATTTTTGACGTAGAGCAAACACAACATGTGAACAAGACTGTAAACTAACCATTGTATTTAGTGACAAGTGCTTTGGTTGGCATTCAAAGTGCTTTAAAAAAGCATGTCCAATGCCATGTTTTAAGGCTAGTGTAAATGAGCCCTTAAGGTTTCTTGGGACTAGCAGTTGTAGGTCTCACAGTGCAAACATACAGTGTAAGGCTACAAACACCCTGACATACCAGCAAGAAAACTGATTATTTCAGGAGGAATTCCAGACCAAAGGTATATTTTCAGTGTACTGCTTAGGCATCATTAACATTTCTAAATAGTCTGTATAGCATAGCTAATAATCACTTTTTGATTTCAGGTCCCCTTTAGCAGACAGTTTTGCTAGAAGCCTATACACACATAAGTATATTTCTGATTTGTCTCCCTGTGAGAATACTGGAAATGTTCAAAATTCTTCACAGACAGTATCCCCATTGGCCAAAACCAAAAAAACTCTGGGCCATAGTGCTGCAAAACATAGTAACATAGTTGGTCAGGTTGAAAAAAGACACAAGTCTATCTAGCTCAACCAATAAAAAACAAAAAAGAAAACACAACCATACAATCCCATATACAGAATAGGGATGATCGAACTTTTGAAAAGTTTGGTTCGACCAGAACACCCGAATTTCCCAAAAGTTCGGTTCGGATTTCAGAACCCCATTGAAATCAATGGGACCCGAACTTCGGTAAACAAAAAACACAATTTTTAAGCCCTAAAACCCAATAAATGCCCCTAAAAAGTACCTAGGGTTCTGGGTCATGCCCCATTAACTATTAATCACACAAAAAAAAAAGTTCTTAAAAATTGTCATTTTTGATAAAAAAATTACAAAAAAAATAAAGAGAGATTTTTTGATTTTGACTTTGGATTTAGTATCTGGGGGGTCTAAAAGTGTACATGTGAAGTTTCAGCTCTGTAGCATGTCCGGAACCATGAAAAAAAAAAAGATAATTTTTCAGTAGAACAGGGATGTGGGAGCCTCCTTTAACACCTATATGATCTTTTTTTTCTGGTTCTGGACATGCTACAGAGCTGAAACTTCACAGGTACACCTTTTAGACCCCCCCAGACACAAAATCACACAAAAAAAAAAAGTTCTTAAAAATTGTCATTTTTGATAAAAAAGCCAATTATTGAAAAATTAAAAAAAAAAAGAGATTTTTTGATTTTTACTTTGGATTTAGTATCTGGGGGTCTAAAACGTGTACATGTGAAGTTTCAGCTCTGTAGCATGTCCAGAACCATGAAAAAAAAAAGATAATTTTTCAGTAGAACAGGGATGTGGGAGCCTCCTTTAACACCTATATGATCTTTTTTTCTGGTTCTGGACATGCTACAGAGCTGAAACTTCACAGGTACACCTTTTAGACCCCCCAGACACAAAATCACACAAAAAAAAGTTCTTAAAAATTGTCATTTTTGATAAAAAAGCCAATTATTGAAAAGAAAATAAAAAAAAAAGATTTTTGGGATTTTGGACTTTGGATTTAGTATCTGGTGGGTCTAAAAAGTGTACATGTGAAGTTTCAGCTCTGTAGCATGTCCAGAACCATAAAAAAGATTGTTTGTATTAGAACACTTTCAGGACAGGTAGTTGGCTTCGCTGCTGTAACACCTTGCCGGTTTAAAAGCAGGCATTTTTTTGGGTTCTTTGCAGTCAGGAAAAACATCTGAACTTGTGTATAGTGGTACTGTGCACAAGTTCAGATGTTTTGCCTGCCTCCAAAAACCCCCAAAAAATGCCAGCAAAAACACACCTGGGCATTTTTTTTTTTGACGCTAGCGTTTTTTTGGCATTTTTTTGTGTTCTTTTGAGGCAGGCAAAAAATCTGAACTTGTGTATAGTGGTGTATATACACACATACATATATTTATATACACACCTAGACATATATAGGTGTGATAGTAGCAGAAATATATGCTTGCGCTAATGAAATCATTTACACTAATATATTATATTTAATATTTAATTAATTTAATAGCAGGCATTTTTTTGGGTTATTTGCAGTCAGGAAAAACATCTGAACTTGTGTATAGTGGTACTGTGCACAAGTTCAGATGTTTTGCCTGCCTCCAAAACCCCCCAAAAAATGCCAGCAAAAACACACCTGGGCATTTTTTTTGACGCTAGCGTTTTTTTGGGCATTTTTTGGGGTTCTTTTGAGGCAGGCAAAACATCTGAACTTGTGTATAGTGGTATTTATACACACATACATATATTTATATACACACCTAGACATATATAGGTGTGATAGTAGCAGAAATATATTCCTGTAAATTATTTCATTAGCGCAAGCATATATTTCTGCTACTATCACACCTATATATGTCTAGGGGTATATATTCAGACATATATGTGTATATATACCCTCTATACACATGTTCAGATGTCATGTCTGACATCAAACATGTCCTCAAAAAAGCACTGGCAGTGGCAGCCTCTGCAGCATAAAAAATGCTTGTCTGGTGAGAAGCCATATGGGTGTGCCAAAGCTATTCAGAGAAATGATCATTTCTCTATAGCGGTCACCCTGCTATGGAAGGGTTTTGTCACCCTGCCATAGCAGTCACTGCCAGTTAACCCTACACTACACTACGGTCCCCTGACACTTCATACTTTCCCTACAGAAACTAAATTTTTGAAGCTAACTTAAGTGTAAAGGAGCACTCTAACTACACTAGATATCCCTTTCCTCACACTAAAAATAGCTAAATGACACTTTTAAAGTAAAATTAACAGAACTGCTTCCACTCTCTTCCATGTCCAGTATAACAATGCTAGGAATATGGCGGGGGCGATCTTATATACTGGGGGGCGTATTGACTAATGATTGGTCTAGGGACCCCCTAGTCACTCCAATCACATTCCTAGCATTCTCCTGCCCCCTCAATTGGCTTTTGCTAATGGTTCTGGTCCAATCATGGGCTTTTAAAGCCCATTTCCTGAAGCATTGCATTTTGGGCGGTTCTGGTTGCCGAATTCCGAACTTTTTGGGCAAAAAGTTCTAAATTCGGCCGAACCTCGAACACCCAATGTTCGGGCCGAACCGATGGTCGACCCGAACCGTTCGATCATCCCTAATACAGAATACTTTACCCACAGTAGATCCAGAGAGGGCGAAAACCCCCAGCAAAGCATGATCCAATTTGCTACAGCAGGGGAAACAATTCCTTCCTTGTCCCCCTAGAGGCAATTGGATATTCCCTGGATCAACTTTACATATAAATATTAGTACCCAGTTATATTATGTACTCCTAGGAAAGAATCCAGGCCTTTTTTAAAGCAATCTACTGAGCTGGCCAGAACCACCTCTGGAGGGAGTGTATTCCACATTTTCACAGCTCTTACGGTGAAAAAACCTTTCTGTATTTGGTGACAAAATCTCTTTTGCTCTAGGTGTAAAGAGTACCCCCTTGTCCTCTGTGATGGCCTTAAAGTGAATACCTCAACACCAAGTTCACTATATGGACCCTTTATGTTTTTTTACATGTTGATCATATCCCCCCTTTATCTCCTCCTCTCAAGAGAGAATAAATTCAGTTCCTCTAATCTTTCTTCCTGTCTGCGCCAATATATTGTAATCCCCCCCCCCAATCCCCCAATTCTTGTTTAAATACTCCTCCAGCCTTCCCATTAACCTCTCCCCCAACACAGCAGACCCCCTTCCATTTAGTTGCAAAGCATCTCCAGCATATAGGTTGTACCCCAATGAAAATTCAGCCCAGTGCTCTAAAAACCCAAATCCCTCCTTCTTACACAAGGTCTTTAGCCATGCATTCAGCTCTCTAATCTCCCCCTGTATTCCCTGTTTTTCGCATGTCACAGGCAATATTTCAGAGAATTTCATTTTGGAGGTCCTTTCCTTCAACTTGCAACCTAGTTCATTAAATTAGTTCTTAAAGAGCCTCCACCTTCCATACATTCTGTCATTGGTTCCAACGTGGACCAAGACAGCTGGGTTATGCCCAGCCCCTCCCAGTACCCGATCAACCACATGCCGAACCCTGGCACCAGGGAGACAACAAACCATTCAGTTAAGGCTATCCTGGTGACAAATTGTTCTTTCAATCAGTCCTTCTGATTAGAGAGTCCCCTATTACCACCAACTGTCTAGACCTACCTGCACTACCCTTACCACCACTACTAGATGGGCTGCTCTCCTGGTTGTTAGGAAGAGCAGTGACATCTCGGGCTGTACCCTCTGAGCTTGCTACCCCCACATTTTCACCAAACTTGGCAAATCTGTTAGGGTGCTCTTTTCTGTGAGCCCCTACCACTCCCTCTAACTGTAATAACCCATTTTCCTAACTGATAATCCTTACATACCCCTCCACCCTCCCCATTAACCCCACTAGCCACCTGCTCAGCGAGCAGACGACCCCTTTCAATGTTGTCAGTTCTGCCCGGGGTTGCAACTTGCTCCTCCAGATCTCTAATGTGAGCTTCCAGAAGGGCAACCTGCTCACATCTTTCACAGCGGTATCCATCCTGGAGCAGTTGCTCCATGTTTGTATACATACAGCACACTGTGTACTGCACAAAACCTTCAATCTTGCTAGCACACATTTTCCCAGTTACAATAATACTACTAACAGAAAATTTGAGATGTTACTTACAGTCTTGAAGACCCTTGTTATAATCTCCTGTTTTAAACTCTGTTTTTTAACTCAAAAGGTAGTCAAGTTCCACTTGCTCAGAGTTCTAGCAAGCAAAAAGGTGGCAAGCTCAAGAATGAGCAAGCTCAAAAATGAGTCCTACAGAAATTTGTATAGGACCTGAAACACCTGTGACCAATTAACCACTTTCTTTTATTAGTAGTCTGAAGGAAGGAAATAAAGGAAAAAAAGGGCTATTTAAAAAGTGACAGAAAAGGTGTAAAAAAAACTGCAAGGAAAGACCCTCTAAAAAACACCTAAAACTGTAAACACAACAATCGCCAGCAGTCAAAAGTAAAACTGTTTATCACTCTCCACTCAAATTTCCCACTCTTCAGCCTCCAACCACCAAATCTGGCAAGCTCCAATCTGCTCTTAGTCTCAAAATTTGATACGTTCCTGATCTTAACCTTGATCTTAACATTAAGCATTACTTACCTTTAGCTATGTATACTGAGCTGCAACTTTTGGAAATTGGATCAGTCTAAACTACAATTTTGTTGCGTAGACATCCAAAAGCCCTGAGATTGTAACTGGGTGCCACCATCTTGGATGTGATGCCAGCAGCTCCAGCAGTTTTAAAATTCTCAATCAAGCGACACTCTCTACTATTCTCCTTTGCTCCTTCCATGGCAGCCAGGAGGGGGGGAAAGATTCAGACCACTCCAGAGGAGGAGAGGCCTATGACTTTAAGGAGGGAGGGGGTTGTGCTAGAGAACTGAGGGTTCCTAAAGAAGTCAAACTATCTAGCAAGTTCAGAGGCACATTGCAACCAAAAATTGTTTATGGAAAATAACAATGCAAGCAAGCATTTAAAATACTAGATTTTTCTGTACCTGAATTATTTTCAGTTTGTAACATGGCATCTTTAAATTAACTAAATCAGTATAAAAACAATTACTTCTTTTTTCTGCACTATTCTAGTAATATCAGGCTGACTTTTTGAACTTACCACTTAGCAATTCACTGATTAACAAAATGTCAACAAGCTTCCCTTAGGAAAGAGCATTACACTGGCTTCTATTTTGGTCTTTTTTTGACACCAGAAAAACAACACTTTGCATTAATTTTCTTCATGTTAACTTTGTGCCCTTTTCAACACTAATTCATTTTTGTCTTGCTGTACTTTATCCTGAAATATGCTTCATATTTCTTAAGACATTCATGTGGTACACCAATTTTCTTTTCGCAGGGGGTGTTCCTTTTCAGTGCCGTTCAAATGACTCCTCTAACCATGGGAGACTACGTCTTTCCTGCCTGGGGCCAAGGTGTTGGTTGGTTCATGGCCTTGTCTTCGATGGTGCTGATCCCAGGATACATGATTTATATGTTTTTATCACTAAAAGGATCGTTAAAACAGGTATGGGCTTCTTCTATGAGCTGGAACATAATTATTATGCATACAATTGTTTTGTTTCATTCAATATAAGAAAATGCCATTGCATAGTTTTGAGATAACTAAAAATGTATCAATAATTAAAGAAACGTCTGATGTAAGAAATGTGATTCTACATTATTGATTGGACAGGCCTTACAAATGATTGTAATCTCTTAACTTAAAGTCTGGTACCTAAATAGCAAGCAAGTTTTGGAAGGGAGGAGAAGTAGGCAACATAGAGAGTTGAAACTACAAATGATAGGGTCCCATGGAAAAATCATTAAAGCCCAATTATACTTTTAGTTTAAATGAGTTGAATACATTTAAGAGGCATGAAAACAAAAGTCGTGCAAAGGTATATAGTCAATTTCTTTAGAAAGCAGCCACAGATGGAGTAGAAAAGAGAGGGACCTTTGCTCTCTGTGTGAAAGCAGTAATCTCTCTGCTCTCAGTGGCCACTCTGCTACACCTTGGTTCCTATTATGATGGCTACTCAATATTTTGGACCCCCCCCCCTTTTTTTCTACTTTTGTGACAGTTGTTACTAGGATACATAGAGAGCATAAATCTCCCTAGAGGGGACACGGAAAAAATTACACAGTGATTTTAACCCTTTATTTATACAGTTATGGATTTAGTTATACTTTAATTGACCAAAAATGCATCCAAATGGCAGTCCACTTAGCAGGAAGGGAGAATTGTTTTTTTTTCAGTGCTTGTTTAATTTATTTATTAATTTTAACATAAAAACATATAATGATTGATTTCTTCTTCCAGCGCTTACAAGTTATGATACAGCCAAGTGATGATGTTGTTCACTCAGAAAATGGACCCGAACAGTTGTCAAAGAGTAATTCAGCAAACAAGGAAGCCTATATTTAAAAACACTGTACTAAGAAAATGCAAGTGTAATGTTTTATAAATACAGAATGGTTGACATGACCACATATTTACATCTGGAATAAAGAATTTACCTACCTCCAGTGGCAAAAAAGGGGACCACCAATAGAAGAGCACAAGGAATTCAACTAGGCTATTTTCTTACAGTTTTGTGGAGTGAAATGAATGGTTTGTGTGTTCAGGCAATTTAGACTGTTACTGTTTTTATCTTTACTGTGAGAGTTGAATTTGTAAACCGACAACACCATTTCTAAAGCTGTATTTGGCTATGAAGATACGAGGTTTTTGTGTGACTGATTTTTAATTCTGTATGGAAAAATTTCTTAAGAAAAGAGCTCCCAAGAATTTGAGTATTTCAATACAAATATTAGTTCTCTCTCTTTTTTTTTTTTAATCCAAATTTTTACAAAAAATTAGTTATCACTTACAAAATGTTTATTTGTATTCTTTTTAAAGGTAATATAACTTTTTTTTTTATCTTCTGAAAATATGAATCTATTTCTATTCTAAAACAAGGGTATCCAAGCACAAATCACTTAAACAAATGTTTCAAGGGACCAAATTTTACTTGTATCTTTTGTAGCAAACAGAGGAATTTTATGACACCAGCTTTCAGTAAATTTCATTTCACAGTAGCACAAATGACTGCACTATGAACGCAATATTTAATTCAATTGCAACAAGCTTCTCAATAATTTTTTCTACATTAAGGGCATTTAGATAAACATATCTCCTATCCAATTTTGTCACCAAGAGGCACTGATGTTGTAAGTGGTAGGGGAAAGGAAATATTCAGAAATATTAGGTCACAAAAAATCAAAAAAAGGGTACCAAATTGTTAGGGAAAAGGACACCCTTAAGCCACACAACACCCTGGTTGGATCTACAGCACCTTCTAAATGGTCAAAATATTCAAAGGTGTAATACTATAAATAAAAGAACATGTTGAATTGCTTTTGGCATTGTTTGGCATTTACAGAAGCACTTTAAATGCCTATGAAGGTGTGACTGTGAGAGAGATGCGCAATTAACTTGATAGTTGATCAAGTTTTGTGCTTTTAAAACAATGTTATATAGCACATGTACTTTAAGTAAAAATATTATGTGAAAATATGTTTCTTGTGAATGTTAGTTTGGTTTGTCATTTTTGTCCAAAGAGTATAAAATTTAAAAAATTATATATATGTTCTTGCAATAAATTAATATTCTCAGAATGTCAAGCACATTTATTGTAGAAAATATATAAAAAATATTTTAACATAATTTGTTCAAAGTATTGTTTAGTAGACCCTGGGCCGTCTCATACTCAAATGTAACATATTCAGAATTATAATGTTTGGTATGTCTGTAGCTGAACCAGGCAATTTGTCTTGTTGTAACTTTATTTTGTATAAACTTACCATTCTTTGTGAGAATCTTTTGGTATCAGAGCCAACAATATATTGGCCACTGACTGCTGTTTAATAAATGTATTTCAGTCCAATGTTGTTTGGAAACCATGCAGTATTTAAATGTTTGATTGTACACAACAAAGACATAAAAGAAGTTGACAGATACGCTTTGTAGCTATCTTGTATACAACATACCTTATCTACTTTAGCAAAATAGTGATGTAGGAATTACTGTGTTTAAATTGTATCTGTATCTTTTGTAGTATCTACCCTGAAAAAATATATTCTATCATTCAATAAGCTTACCTGCAATAAGATTATATTGTTGAGATACAAATAAAGTTATCTATATATAAAATCTATATGTAATGTAACATATGCATAGACGACTATATACAGAGCCTGTTAAAGAGAAAAATGCAGTATCCTTTATATTTAGTATCTTGCAACCTGTTCTATGGACCAAATGTAATATAAGATACATTTTAAATGTCTTTTAATGGTGTCTATCTGTAATAAAAGCACGGTTGTCATGTACGTTTAAAGACTTAGAAATCAAATAAAGAATATATTACAAATAAAGCAGGCATTGACTTTTTAACTTAGTTGAGAATTTTGCACTGCATTGTGGTAATACATATTTATTGGAGGGGGGAGGGGGTAATTATATAGCTACAGGTTTTTTAAAGTTAGAACTTATTTAATCGAGGGGCTATCTGAAATGAAAGAAAACAAGTGTAACTTGTCTGCAATACCTAATACATACACCATAGGGTCTATAATGAATACATATTGGAGAGTGGATACCATTATCAACTGTACATCACAAGATTACTTCACACCATGGACAAGCAAGCAAAAATTTTCAGCGCTGCCTTGGATAATCAGGTGTGGAATATCCAAGAGAGATATGACTATATATACAGTATCTCACAGAAGTGAGTACACCCCTCACATCTTTGTAAATATTTTATTATACATTTTCATGTGACAACACTGAAGAAATGACATTTTACTTCAATGTAAAGTAGTGAGTGTCCCCTTAAAATAACTCAACACACAGTCATTATTGCCTAAACCGCTGGCAACAAAAGTGAGTACACCCCTAAGTCCAAATGTTCAAATTGGGTACAAAGTGTGAAAATGTTGTGTGGCCACCATTATTTTCCAGCAATGCCTTTACCCTCTTGGGCATGGAGTTCACCAGAGCTTCACAGGTTGCCACTGGAGTCCTCTTCCACTCCTCTGGCCAAGCATGCCTCCAGACCTAAACCCTATTGAGCATCTGTGGGGCATTCTCAAACAGAAGGTGGAGGAGCACAAGGTCTCTAACATCCACCAGCTCCATGATGTCTTCATGGAGGAGTGGAAGAGGACTCCAGTGGCATTTACAAAAATGTGAAAGGTATACTCACTTTTGTGAGATACTGTGTGTGTGTATATATATATATATATATATATATCCATATGTATCTCAGGTGCACAGTCTAAATTAAATGAAATCAATAAGGATGAAAAAAGCTGTAATCTCCAATGGAGGCGTGGCTGTTTGCACTTGGGTTCAGGAACCCGAACTGAAAATGTAGCACAGTTTATTAAGAATTAATTAAAATCAATAACAAGTTTCACTCACAGGGTAACAATGTGTAAAAGTGCCCGGAGGAGTTCAGGGGGTGATCCTGCATTGGATCGTGAAGTCAGTCCTAGCCGCAGTGGCAGCTCCAGGTGGATGAGTGAGAGAGGATGCTGAAAGAACGAGCTGTCATGAGCTGGTGAACACCTGTCATACTTTGGGATGAAACAGCCAGCCAATGTGTTTTGGAGGCTAGTCACGCCTCCTTCCTCAGCCTCAGCCTCAGCTTCAGCTAATGAACATTTGCAGTAAACCTGACACTCCTATGGCTTTACAGATATCTTGTCTGCAAAAATGTTCAGACCTTTGACCAATACTCCAAATTTATCATATAACAAATTACTGAATAAAAAATAGTTCTCTGTGATATTTGTATTTAAAAGCACTGAACTTCCAATTTCATTTGGAATTCGGTGTTCTAAAATATATAATCAGCAAAATAAAAAAATAAACCAACAAACCATGCTGTTTGCCTTATTTTATCCCCACTTTAACATGTATTACATCCAACTTGCAGTAATTTGCTTTAGGATTTGTAGGATAACACCTTTAAACAAATGAATGGAGATTATGGCCTTATTTTGGCCAACAGATTTTCTTGCATCATTTGTGATTTATTCAAAATACTCTTCCTTGTACCCTGCCTGTTAATGAAAGCAGTCTACACCAAATGTTAACAAAACTTGTACCATTTGCTGTAAGTACTGTGTTTTTGAAATAAAGCTCTGTCATGCTTACAGCTGGCTCACTCCAATGCCCTTGAGAAATGTATCTCATGCTTTTGCGTGGTTATTTTTTTTTATATGTCTTCTTATGTGCAACATCAAGTCCTCCCCCCCCATACAGTCAGCACTATACAGAGCTTTTAAGGAACAAAATTATATACATGTACTCCAGTTTCAGTTACCAAATCCTATGCCACATTCAAAATGAAGACTGAAGGAAACAACACTCCACTTTAAAATGTATTTAGCCAAAATGTGCACAGAGAGATCGACTAGGATCTCCCATGGCTGAATCAATCTGTGCACCCTTTGGCTGAATAGCCCTCAGTGCAGCTTTTACAATGGAGTGTGGCTTCCTTCTATCTTCATATTCAATGTGTTATTGAAGCAGATTGTGAACAGCTGGTGGATCTACTTCCAGGGTCAGAGGTGTAGGGGCATGATGGTCTATAGCGCAGCTCTAGATTGTTATATTTACCAAACCCTATAGCTGTTTAAATGTTCTAGCTTTTCATAAAAAGAGATGATCTCTGGATACAGGCACCACATGTCAAAGAAGAACATAACAAACCAAAGGTAAAGAATATATGGGACTTTTACTGTGATCTCTCAGTAAAAGCACATTAAGAAAAATTTGATATAAAATCACAAAATGGTATTATTACATAAGGCAAAAGGGTAAAAACCTAATAAAATAGTTCATTGGCATTCATAACACACCAATGGGGCCTAAACATAACAACCATGTGTTAACACCAACAAACATTATATAGTGCATATTGGTACAAGATCAGACAACAAAATATGGTAATGAACATCTGAAACTGATAAGTCATTTAGTTGTAGATAGGACCCCTCTGGAAATATTTTGCATCAAGCTTGTTCAGGAATAGGGTGAGTAAAACACTTTTTATATGTTCATGAATGAATGCCCAATGTAAAAGCATAGGCTCAGGGGAATATTGAAACCAAAGTCATCCCACTAAAGGAACCACCAGTGGAAGGGATGTGACCGGCACTCATTCAACACACCAGAAAAATGTCCTAGATCTGGGAAATATCAAGATACCTATGGTTTACCATAGCCTATGCCCTCATGGTTCAGAGCAATCTGCATATATAAAAGATCCAGTGGCATTGGTCTCCAAACGAGATAGGGAAGACGTGCTGCAGTGTGTAGCCAGCCGACAGACACTTTTTGTTTATGAGAGATCACAGAGTGAAAGTCACATATATTCCTTTCCTTTGGTTTTGAATGTTCTTGCTTGCTCATCTCCCTAAAACCTCTTTTACAAGTCCCCTTCCTGTATGTGCATAGAGGTTTTAGGAGCTATCCTATCAAGATCCCGCCTGGATGTTTTGCAGCTTGATAATTAAACAGAATTGCCCTTTGAGATTTGTTAACAGTTGGGTATCATTTCCTACTGTGTGCATTTGCGTAACTTTATTTCTAACATTTTTGGAATGCTCTGCAGTCTTTATTTGCACAGCTGAGGAAATGAAGCCATTGTTTTCATAATTCGTTGCTCGTGGAGGTCAAATGTAAATCCGTTGTGTGCAAACCAGACATCATTTTTATTTGTGTGAACTTAGCTACCAAAGCACAGAATATATATATATATATGCAAGCAGCATAGCTTGTTTTATATTTTTCAGACATAAAATACTGTCACATAAAAATGAGCAACTGAGCTTCGGCACTTTGAATCCAACATTCCACAGAGAACAATATTACCATGTAGGTTCTGCAGTTCAGCAAAATGACAGAATTGGTGAAGGTTTCAAAAAAAAAAAAAAAATGCTGCACTGCATAGTAAATTCTTGCAAGTAATCTTGGGGCTCAGCTACATACTGTTTAATAATTGCCTCTTTTAATCTTAAAACTCACATAAGTGTTAAAAAGGTAACATTTTCCTCTTTAGCAGCTACAGAAACTTAATGTGAATAGTTCCCATTTTCTGCAGCTAATGGCTTGGAGTCTCCCATTGTGCTTAGTTTGCAGTATATTATTATACGCCTTCTCAACCAATTTACACTACTTATCAGAACTTGTGCCTACCTCTCTGATGTCAGGCAACAGTATGTAGCAACTCTGATTACAATGTTCCTTGATTTTCCTATGTTGTGCCCTTTAAAGGATAATCAAAGTAAAAGCAATGAATGGAAGTCTGAGCAGGAGGTTAGCCTCAGAAACAGGATGGGGATGATTCGGCAGCAAAGCTCTTGGGTCGTGACTTTTACTTTCAATAGTTTTTATTGAATTTTCAGAAAACAAAAAATACAAACACAAAAAGGCATCAAGAATATTGCAAGTGTACAGTCTGGTACAACAGGAACAGGATACAATTAAATCAAACATAATGCTGTGAGTATCACAAGCAAAAAACGAAAAAGTTTGCCCTTGCGAAGCCCAACATACAATAAAGAGGAGGCAAAGGTGAGGACGGGTACTAGACGGATCAAATTGTATCAAATAGGGAATATACCACCGAAGTGGAGGGGAAGGGGAGGTTGACCCTACTAGACAAGGACCCCCCCATCCAGCAGCCCGCACCAGGGGACGTGCCCCTATAAGGTGGCGACACATCCGCCCCCTGGGCGGGAGGCCAGAGGCGAAGACCCTGCCCAGAATACTGGGTTGATACCATAGCAAATTCGCAAGGAGAAGAAGGAAAAGAAGAGCAGGAAGAGGAGGGGAGACAAGATAAGAGGGAGAGGGTCCTAGGTCAAACAGGTAACATTCAACATCATAGATCAACATGAACGTATTTAGCCCATGGCTCCCATGTAGACTCAAACTGGGCCATCCGGTCAGAGAGAATACTAGACAGCTTCTCCTGGGTCATGATCCAGGAGATCTTCATTTTGGCTTCCCTAACCGAAACGCATGGTTTCTTCCACGCCCTGGCTATGGTAAGCTTGGACCCCAACAGGATGAAGTGAAGGAGCTTTTGGGAGGATTTAGGCATACCCGAAATTCTACCATTAAGCAGGGCTACAAGGGGAGACTGTACTATCGGAAGATCCAACCACTTTCCGGGCCATTCGAAAGATGGACGACCAGAAAGCTCGGAGCTTCGGGCAGGACCACCAGGTATGAAGGAAGTCCCCTGTCATATCACAACCCCGAAAGCATAGAGCAGAGGAGTTGGGGTACATACAAGCTAAACGTGCAGGAACCAAATACCAGCGGGTAAGCAATTTCACATTGGCCTCGATCAAGGAAACATTAACAATACCTTTAAAAGCGCGTCCGAATCGGGAACTCCAGTCATCCAGCTCCAGCTCCACACCAAGATCCTTTTCCCAGTCCAACATGTATTTGGGTTTATCCGTGGTGTCAGAGAGGGCACTGTAAATCAGAGATATACCCCCTTTAGGATCACCGGCCTCCGAACACCACCGTTCGTAGGAAGTGACCTGGGGAGGGTCAGGTTTAGTAAGCCAAATTGAGTGGAGAAAATGGGATATCTGCGTGTGGCGAAACCTCTCGGTCAGAGGCATTTTAAGGGAACTGACACAGTGTGGGAAAGATAGAGGGCCCATAGAATTGAAGAAATGACCTATCCGAAATAGCCCTTTGTTGAGCCACCAGCCAAAGGTTCTGATATTGAGACCAGGGGGGAAATTAGGGTTATGAAAAAGATGCGTAAGTGGTTTCATGGGAGATATCAGGTTGGGGTGCTTAGATAGGGCGTCGTGAACGGAGAAGGAGTGTGACAGCGTAGGAGATAGAATTGGGGGTCTAGTTTTAGGGGGCCTCCATGCCAGGAAGTCCAGCGTGTGATTAGGGGTAGCTTGTCTTTCTATATGGACCCAGTCCGGTTTGGCAGAACGTCTATAAATAGCAGAAAATTGGGCTAGCTGGGCCGCTTGGTAGTACCATCGAAGATTAGGGAGAGCAAGACCTCCTTTGTCCCTTGAGCGGTAAAGTACCGATTTGGCGAACCTGTGACCTCTAGAACCCCAAACAAATTTAATAATTGCCCCTTGCAGTTCCGCTAGATGTCCGGAGTTAACCGGGATTGGAAGTGCGCGAAAGAGATACAAGACCCTAGGGAGCAACGTCATTTTTACCGCATGAATTCTCCCCAACCAAGCAGTTGGGGAGTGTGTGGACCAGGCAGTGAGGTCAGCATGAAACTTTTTGAAAAGAGGGGGATAATTGGCCGAGTAAAGGGAAGTAATGGAGGGAGTCAGATGAGTACCCAGGTACGGGATAGAATCCACTTTCCAGGAGAATGGGAAGGAGGCTTTCGCAGCGGGTAGTTGTGATGCGTCTAATGAGACATTCATGGCCCAGGATTTTGAAAGATTGACCTGCAGGCCCGAAGCAGCGCCGAATACTTTAAGGCGATCAAGAATCACAGGTACAGAGAGCACGGGATTCGTGACAAAAAGAAGCATGTCGTCCGCAAACAATGCACATTTATGTTCTCTGTCCCCACAACGTACCCCCGAGACATCCACATCGTGCCGAAGGGCAATCGCCAATTATTCGATCTCTATAGCGAACAACAATGGCGAAAGAGGACAGCCCTGGCGAGTGCCTCTGGTTATAGGGAAAGGGTCAGAGTAGCATCCTTGAAGGCGCACTCTGGCCGATGGAGAGGAGTACAGGGATTGCAGGATGTTCGTGAAACGGGGTCCAAAACCCCATCTCCCAAGCACCCCAAAGATGTAGGGCCACGTTACCGTGTCAAAGGCTTTTTGGATATCAAGGGAAAGGAGAAAACCCTTCTGCGGTGGCCCACCATCCCAGGCGGAGCCCAGGACCGTGATCAAGTCCACCGCTCGTCGGATTTGATCCGTTCCCTGTCTACCAGGAATAAACCCCGCCTGATCCTTATGAACATATTGTGAAATGAAAGCATTTAGTCTGTTCGTGAGGAGCTTGGTGAGAATCTTGATATCATTATTAATGAGGGATATAGGCCTATAGTTAGAAACATCACTAGGATCCTTAGAAGGTTTAGGGATTACCGATATAAGAGCAGCATTAAGGTCTGGAGGCAGGGGGGAACCAGAGGTCAAAGAGTTATATAATTTCGTCAGGTATGGGGCCAGGGTATCAGCAAACGTTTTGTAATATATTGGCGAAAAACCGTCAGGGCCTGGGGCTGATGAAGTTTTCAAATTTTTAATGACATCCCGCACTTCGGCTTCAGAGATCGGGTCTTCTAGACTTTTTCTATGGGGGGAGGAGAGCGTAGGGAGTGGGATCGAGTCCAGGAAACGTTCGGTCACCCCTGAGTTCAGAGAAGAATTTCTGGAAAGCCGCCATAATTGGGGTAGGATTTTGAGACAAAGCACCAGTAGGCAGTCTGATCTTGGGAAAGGCCCGGGCACGTGCCCTAGGGGTCAGTTTGGAGGCCAGGCAGGAGCCAATTTTGTCGCGTTCTGCGTAAAAACGCGCGCCGGTCCAACGAAGATGTTTTTCCGCAGCCGTGGTAAGGGCCAAATTCAGGGCCACCCTGGCTTCGTCCAGGAGACGCAACGAGTCCGCCGTGGGATGCCTCTTGTGATTTTTACGCAGAGCGTGGAAGGAGCGTTCAAGATTAATCAGATCGAGTCGCCGCTCACGTTTGAGTTTGGACGCCAGTTGTATGATATGTCCCCGGGTGACGGCTTTGTGGGCCACCCAAAGAGATACCGGAGAGATATCATTAACGTCATTCAGGCGAAAATATTCCTTTATCCCATTGTTGATCAATGTACAGTGTACTGGGTTGGTTAAAAGCGATTCATTAAGTCTCCAAAACGACGGAGCCTTAGAAAGAGACGGTATAGAAAAAGAGATGGAGACAATGGAATGGTCGGATAGAGGAGTATCGCGAATGTCCGACTTGCAAACATTAGGGATAAAGGGAGCGGGGACGAAAACATGATCGATCCGAGCATATGTGCGATGAGGGGCAGAGTAATGGGAATAGTCCTTGGAGGTAGGGTGTAGCTCCCTCCAAATGTCTACAAGACTCATAGAGGAGATTGTCTTGGCGACCCTAAAGCTCTGTCGGGAGGGTTGTCTGTATGGGGAAGACAACGGCCTGGACTGGTCCAGACTGCGGTCAAACGCCAGATTAGAGTCCCCTCCGAGGATCAAGGAACCAACCGCATGATTAGAGATCAGGTCAGCCAAAGCAGAAAAAAATTTAGCCTGACCCTTGTTAGGGGCATAATACGACACAAACGTAAACGTCTGTCCCGCTATGTCCCCAACCAGGAGGAGAAAGTGCCCTGCCGGGTCACGGACTGTCTTGGTGAGGGAGAACTTCACCCTACTTGAAAAGAAAATGGCCACCCCCTTAGTCTTAGAGTCAGAGTTCGCCAAATAGAACAGCGGGTATTTAGCATGGACAAAGGAGGGATTGTAAGAAGGAGGGAAGTGTGTCTCCTGTAGGAATAAAATGTCAAAGTGTGTAGTGTGGTAATATTGAAACAACTTACGCCTCTTGAGGGGGGAGTTGAGACCCTGGACATTATGGGAAGCTAATCGTAGTGGAGGAGCTCGTAGGTCAGAGGAGGCCATAATACCATCGGATGGACTGCGCAAACGGGGATCCCGTGGACAGGGCAGCCCAATGATGGCCCGTGGAGTGGAGCCAGAGCTGGAGGACTGCAGCAGCACGTTGACCTAGGACAAGAGGAGAGAAAGAAACCAAAGGGAAGGAAGGAAGGGGAGGGAAAAAAGGGAGAAAGAAGAGGAAGTGGGAGAGCACATGGAAAAAATTAGCCATCAGTGAAGACCATAAAAGTAACCATACAAATGCATTTACATTAGCAAAAGTACATAACAGTGACAAAAAGTCACATCCAGGGTCGCGACCGGACAAACCGCGCCCGGGCGCGAACCCGGATAAGTCCACCGGGAGCCTGGGAACAGGACCCGGGGTAGCCCCAGGGGGGCACAAGATAGCCATCTCGTGCAACCTCTGGAGCAGGTGGAGTGGCATGACAGCCGCTCCGGCAAAGGCTCAAAAAACGGGGAAGAGGAGCAAAAAAAAAAAAACTCCCCCTCCCGAGGGAGCTCCGTGGAGAAAAAAGGGGCTCCCCACGAAGCTCCCCCTGAAAAAAAAAAAAAAAACGCACCATACCAAAAGTAAGCGCAAAAAGGGCACCAGGAGAGCAAATATAAAACAAATAAATCAGTCACACATGTAGATGATGGTAGAAATAGAAAAATGGGGGGTAAAATACCCAAAAATGTCCAGGACAAGATCCAAAAATATGAAAGGCAAAAAGTATCGGTAGCACCAGCCAGCCAAAAACTGGGTTGGCATGGCAAACTAAAGAGAAATGGTAGTTCTTCCCATTTTGGGAAGCAATCAGGTAAGAAGGTAAAACACTTGGAGCCACGGTGCTAAAGACTCAGGGAGGTCTGGACTCCTTAGACCGTTTGTGTTGCTGCTTTTGCCACAGAGGGACCACTGGACTGAAAGGTGTAGGACGCTTGGCGGATGAAGGTTTCTGCGACCCAGGTATCGGTGCGTCCTGGGAAAGGATACCCAAGCGAAGGAGCAATTTCTCGCCGTCGGCCATGGAAGAGAATCCATAGGTTTTCTGCTGAAAGGAGAAGCTCAGGCGAAAGGGAAAGGACCACCAATATTTAACATTCTGCTGAGTGAGAACCGTGAGTAAGGGTTTGAGGGAACGCCTCCTCTGGATGGTGAACAGTGAAATATCCGCAAATATTTGAATCGGATGACCCATGGCGGTGAGTTGGGGGGAGGATTTGGAAAGTTTCATAATTTCTTCTTTTACTGAGTAGTAATGGGGCTTCACGATAATGTCCCTGGGGAGACCATCCTTGCGAGGTGGCTGCAGGGACCTGTGAGCACGGTCCAATTCAAGGCGGTTTGCAGAGATGCCAGGAATAAGGTCAGAAATAAAGGTCTGTACTGCAGCCGAGACATCCGTTATGGATTCCGGGAGCCCCCGGATCCTAAAGTTGTAACGACGAGATCTATTCTCCAAATCGTCTATCTTGGCTAGCGCCGTCTCAAGTTGGTCTTGGACGTCCTGAATTCTAGCTGTATTTTGGTTGGTTCTGGCTATAGTATGATCAGCTTTCTGTTCGATAGCTTCTATGCGAGACCCCAGGTTCTGCAAATCTCCCTGAATAGTGGACGTGATCTGAGTAGCCTTGTGAGAAAGGCCCCTAGCCAACATTTTGGAGAACATTGCCATCATCCCCTGCATATTAGGGGGGCAGTTAGGGTTGTCCAGATGCAGGCCAGGCACCGAGCCAGGGCCTGGAGAAAAGTCAGCCATAGGGGAAAGGAGAAGTTCTTCCAGAGTGCGGCCTATATAGGACTCTGTGGAGGCCGGGGAACATAGGGGGGCTGGAGAGGTACTCACGGGGTGAGCCGTATTGTCCCTGAGTTGTTGTGGGGTCTGCAATGTCCTCTGAGTCCGCAAGCCCTCCTCGAGGTCCGGGTGGTGGAGCAGACGCCGCCATCATGGCGTATGAAGGCCGCGGGAGATCCGGGGTCAGGGACCGTTCCAGATTCCGCCTGACCGGAGCCGCCGACATAGGAGGGTGCCCGGACAGTTCGGGGGTTAAGCGGGTGCCTCGATGGAGCTTGTGGTGCCGTGAAGCTAGCGTAGCGAGCACTTAATTGCCGGAGCGGGACGGAGCTCCTGGATCAGACGTCCATGTCGGGCTGCCGCGCATGCGCACTCCTGGGTCGTGACTTTTATAAGAAAACTTATGACAAAGCAGCATATTTAGTAATAAATGAACAAATGGTCTTTGCGAAAAAGTGCAAAATACTATGAATATTTTGTAATAACTTATGACCTCTAGGTTCCATTTTTAAATGACTTGATTGCAGTGTATAGGATAACACTGTAGTGCTATACATGACAGCACTTTACATTTAGGACTAAATTCTGAAGCTAGGGAAAGTGCGCTGCAGTGAAGTTAGAGATGCTTGGGTTTGCTTCAAAGAGCTATTCATGTTTGGGAGAATTTAAGAAAAGAGATTATGATTTGATGTGTTACACTTTAACCACTTGCCTATCCGGGCACTTTTACCCAGACCAATTTTCCGTTTTCAGCACTGTGAACTTTGAATGACAATTACACGGTTATACAACACTGTACCCAAACAAAATTTTTACCTTTTTTTTTTTTTTTGACAAATAGAGCTTTCTTTTGATGACATTTATTTGCCACTGTTTATTTTTTTTTAATTTCTTTGCTAAACAAACAAAAAAAAAGAGCCAAAAATGTAAAAAAAAAAAAAAAGTTTTTCTTAGTTTTTGTTATTGTTAATTTTGTAGATAAGTAATTTTACTCCTTCACTGATATCCACTGATGAGGCTGCACTGATGGGCACTGATGAGGCAGCACTGATGGGCACTAATGAGGTGACACTGATGATGAGGTACTAATGAGGTTGCGCTGATAGGCAGCACTAACGGGCACTAATAGGCGGCACTGATGGACACTGATAGATGGTACTCATGGGCACATATAGACGGCACTGATTGAGACTGAAAGGCAGCACTGATAGACAGCGCAGATGGGCACTGACAGGCGGCATTGACAAGCACTGATATGTGGCACTGATGGGCACTGACAGGAAGCACTGGTGGGCACTGATTGGCAGCACAGGTGGGCACTGTTGGGGCTGCACTGATAATCAGGGCACTGATGATCAGTGCCCTGATTATGGGTGTAGATGTCCCCTGTGTGGATTTCTTGATTATCGGCTCTCCTCTCCTCACACGCTGCTACCTGGCAAAGTTTGTTTACTTTGTTCAGCTGTGACTGGACAATCACAGTGTCTCTTTACCATGATCTGTGATCAGCTGTGTTTTAAGGACACAGCAATCACAGATGCTTGTGGATGCACAGTGCAGGGGGTGCACTGGCAGTGTAATCACGGGAGAATGTTAAATTACACCCTCCTGGCAATGTGCAACCACGCTGTAGCTATCATTCGGCTATAGTGCAGTTGTGAAGAGGATAAAGGAGAATTCAGCGCTATGATGTTTTCCTTTCACTACCCCTCACTCCGCCATCTTTGAATAACCTTTCATGTGCGAAAATGACCCAAAGGTCTCAGCCAGATCTTTGGGACTCGGCATAGACATATCTGCATCTGGGACCTTGACACCTGCACCATCTGCATGCATGCATGGGGATACCCCGTGCTTGCGGTGTGCGGAAGGTCTTTGCCATCTTCCAAAGACATGCACCACATCTGTGCATGTGCATATCCTGCAACATGCATGCACTTATCAGTAAAACTGGTTGTGTGATGTGGCCATCCCAGCAGGAAGCGAGCAATCTGTTTTAAATGTGCACAATATTTGCATGGCAATCTGTTTAAACTGTGTGAAATGACAGATGGTGAAAAGGGTTGTAGCTCATGATGATTCTCTGCAGAATAAATGGGAAAAAAGGTTAAGGGGTTTCAAGACCCCCTTTCTCCTTTTTTCTTCATGGGAAGGCTGCAGCTTTAGGCAGTTTCAAAGTTCCCCCCTTTCTCAGTGGAGTGGGAGGAGACTTGAAATGGGCCATCAGTGTGGTAATTCCTAATTTGAATGGTCAAATTTTGAGAAAATTCTGGAAAAGGGGCAAAGTCTATAAAAAGAGGGCTCCGCAGGCGTGGAACAGCCAGTTACCTCAAGAAATTGTCAGCAGCGGAGCGACTGTGAGGGGCTTCTATATTTTGCCATAGGCTTTTCCCCCTTTTTAGCATGAAGACATTATTGAGGCAATTAATAGAGAAGGCTGAAGCTGAAGGAGGCGAGGAATGGATCTGCAAATATTTAGCCTTACCATCTGGCATGTCAGCTGGGTCTGAAGCAGCAGCCTCTGACACCGAGTATGGAAGAAGACGCGGCGGTGACGAGGAGGAGGAGGGGAGGCGGCCCATCAATCTTACTGCGTCAGATGCCAGTAGGTGGAGCCGAAGAGCGTCACGGTCATCCTGGAAGAAGAAGAAAAGCAGCTCGGCGCTTCAGCCTGGAGCCGGCGGGGCTGGAGAAGGGCGGGCGCGTGACAGCCAGTTACCTCATGAAACTGTCAGCAGCGGAGCGACCCTCCCCCCCCCCTATTTTATGTCGTGGCCTAAAATTTATGTGGTGGGTCACCTTTTATAAAGGGGGACAAGTTTATGGTCAATTATTAATGTTTAAGATAACCTGAGCTTCGATAGCTGGGTTTTGGTTTTATTTGTTTCAATATTTGGTTATGTGGAAAAGAAAATTTTGATGGTAAAGTTTATATTCTATTGTTGATATATTTGTTTGAAAACCAATAAATAAAGGCCGCGGCCAAATAGTTATCCAAAAAATGGTCTCCGGATATTTCTTGACGTCTGGTCTATTATTATTATTAATATTTAGACCAATAATGAGTGAGGGAATTATTCCCACAGTTTTTTGTTTTTGGCTAGACGTATGCTAAACAGGTTAGAGGGCATCAAATTTGTACATAGAAAATCAAATTTTACAGTTGTTTAGGATAGGAGGTAATGAGGTTTGTGTTCTGGTGTAGATTTGGTTGTGTGTTCAGGTTCATTGTCCTGCTGGAAAGTGAACGTCCATCCCCATCTTACTGTAAGTCTTTTGAAAAATAAACCGTGTTTTTTCCTTGAATTGCCCTGTGTTTGTCTCTATTGATGCTGCTCTTAAGCTCAACCAGATTTCTTGTCCCTGCTAATTGAAATTGTCTCCAAAACATGACATTACCCCTAGTGGGTCTATTGTTCTCAAGGTGATGTATGGTGTTGGCTTTGTTCTATACATGGTGTTTGCATTAGGGCCAAAATAATTCAGTTCATCTGAACTTTGTCAATTGTTTGTTCTGTTTCTCACATAGATTTCCATATTTGGTATTGATTTTTCAGCAATATTTGATATTGGTTTTTCAGCAATGTTTTTCAACATCTCATGATTGTGGTAAAATCTGTTAAATGGACAGTTTCTCTGTTGAGTTGTTAGTTAATTTGTTGGGTAAGACACTCTTTGCCTAATCAAGGAGTTTTGGTGGATGGGCTTTTCTAGGCACAGTTATTCCACATTCATACAATTTTTAATATTTGATTTACTGGTACCCAGGGCCGGTGCTTCCACTAGGCAAACTAGGCAGGCGCCTAGGGCGCATTGCAACCTAGGGGCGCAGCCACGAGTCGGCACTCTCTCTCCATCATTAATGATCCTTGTGAGCTGAGGGGAGAGGCGGCAGTGGGCGAGGAAGAAGGGACAGAGGAAGATGATAGGTGTCTAGGGCAGTGGCAGAACTACCAGGCCTTGGCTTTTCATCGCTGTTTGGGGGGGCCCCAATAGGCAGGAAGGGAGCCCACCGGAGTGCTGCCTGCATGATGATCCTCTTCGGCTGGAGCTGAGTGGCCTAAACCCCGAGCAGGAAGTGATACTCTGCACTGAGCTGATGGGCAGCCGTCCACGTCCCTGGGTCGATATTAAGCAGGGAGTGGAGGAGAGCTGAACCTGAGCCGGAGCTCGGCACTGACAGCTGCTTCTCCATCCACCACAAGCTGGTTGGAGCCATGGTGAGCACTGTGGTCCAGGAGAGGAGCGTCGGTGATGGAGGGCAGAGTGCGGACCACTCTCTTCATACTGCCTAGTGGGTGTCCCCAGAACAGGGGATCGGGGTCCCGGGGTGTGACATGGAGGATCCCTGTGAAAGGGAAATCGGGGGCACCAGGTTTGCCATGGTGAATCGGAGTCACCAGATGTGAAATGGGGGATAGAGGTCACTGGGTGTAACAGGGGTTCGGGGTCACCATGTGTGCCCTGAGAAATTGGGGTCCCTTCGTGTGCCATGGGGGATTGCTGTCCCCAGGTGTGACATGTAAAAACATCAGGGTCTCACTGAGTATGACATGGAGGAACATCAGGGGCCCCTGGTGTGACATAGAGGAACATTGGGGTCACTGGGTATGACAGCATGACATTGAGGAATATTGGGGTCCCAGGATGTGACATGGAAAAACATCAGGGTCCCTGGGTGTGACATAGAGGGACATAAGGACATGAAGGAATATGGGGGTCACTGGGTATGACAGGATAACATGGAGGAATCATCAGATCAGGGTCACTGGGTATTACATAGAGGAGTTTTTAACCCTTTCCCTTTTTTTGGGGGGGGGGGGGCGCAATTAGCTGGTCTTGCCTAGGGCGTAAAATAGTCTAGCACCGGCCCTGCTGGTACCCCAGGGTATGTTTTGGGTTAGGAACCATTATATAACCAAATTTGGATTGGTGATTTGCCAGAAGGTTACCTCAAGTTTGTTTTGTTAGAATGACAATCTACTCTGATTATGCTGTTGTTTGTTTGGGTATGTCCCTTTATCAAACAGAGTGGCTCTCTAGAAAGAAGTATATTGAGCTATATTGTTATTGTATGCAGGTGGACTCTAATCAATTAATTATTTTACTGAATGCAGTTTGTTGCATTAGAACTTAGAGGTTTTAAATCAATGGGAATGAGTGCATTTTTTAAATCAATACATTTCAAGATTTATTTTAAAATGATTAGGACAACTACGTAGATTTTGTTTAACATTATGAACTGTTTTTTTGGTAATCAGCACCATCAATAACATAATAAATCTAATTTACTTCCAAGATGTAACATTACAAAATGTTTAAATGGGTGTTAAAATGTATGCAAGGCACTGTATATGTCCTAGTAAAGATACATTATTGGTATGATATAAGCAACCTCCATTTTCTCAGTCCAACACCCTTCCACCCTTAAAATCAAGATAATGGTAATCACCCATCTGTAGGGTGACCACAAGAGAAAACGGCTCTTTCTGGATCACCTTCTGTCGCAGTCTGCTAATTGGACAATGAAGGAGTAGCTACACATTGATGAGGTTGACCTTGTTCCAGTTTACAGTTATTATGTTTAAGTTGTTAAAAATCACTGGAGGCTGTGCCAAAAAAGACAAAACAGTAGGCAAATAACTAGTCACTAGTATTACTTTAATCACCAGTATTGCCTGTTATCTCCCTGCAGCTTGTCTTTTCCCCATGACCGACTGACCATGTCTTATTCTGCACAGTGTCTCAGCATGAAAACAGCCATCTTGGAGAATTGACTTGCTTTCTCATGCTAGATCTTCCCCCGTTGACTGGTGCTCTAAAGACTGGTGGGATATTGATCAAAAGGTAGTAGGAAATGTGGCGGAAGTACATTTCCACAGAATGACTAAAGCACTAGCAGGGAGATCCTTGCTTTGAAGGTTTTTTGGTACAACATCTCCAAATCTCCACCAGAAGTGACCAGAAGTAAGAGGCAGCATTGGATAATATCCATTTCAAACTAATAGCACATACTTACCCTCCCTCTCTGTTTATATTGCGGTAAGAATATATATGTTCACATGTTTAAAGCAGTTCCATTGTTACAGAACACACTTTACTTTATTTTATAACATCAGCATTGTAATAGCAATACAAAAAAGTTAGTTTTATGTATAATCTTTGTTTATTGAAAGTTTCAAATTGCTACAAAAGTCTGAAAAAAATACAAAAACAGTTAAATACAATGGAGATAAAGGAGGTTCAGTGCATCTCCAAGTACAACAGATGTGAGGGTATAAAACAGCATGTCATTTAACAGTAGAGAACATAAGGTTCACATGATATCCAAGAGTAACCAAAGAGGTCAGGGCATATTAGCCCAATAAAGGAAGTGAACCTATGAGGCATCTGGCATCAACACTAATTTGCAATACAGCAAGGAAAAATCCTCATAATTAAAGAAAACAGCGCTCAAGACTAAATCCCGTAGAGACTAAATAACAATCATGCTGGTTCTTATAGATAAGTGTAGATACACAAATATAGAACAAATGCAACAAGAAGTCACATGAGAGGAACAGAACAGGGCAGGGGTAGGCACTACCAGGAACCAGCAAAAGGGGGGCATAGACACATGCATATAAATGTTCTGTCGCTCATGTAATGTTGAAAAAGGGAGAGAGGGATAGAAGAGAGAAGAAAAAAAAAAGGTTCCGGGGAAGGGAGAGGGAGTAAAGGAGAGGGGAAGCCCCAATAAGCACACAAAGACTCGATGTTAGGAAAAGGGACAAGAGGCATGGGGGGGGGGGGGCAAAATAAAAAGGACTTGATCTCATACTTTATAGACAGTGAGAGAATTTAGCTAAAGTGTGGACATATTCCCATTGTGTCCACACCATCAGAGGCTGATTTAGTTATTTGTCTTGGGCATCAATCATCCTCTCCATGGACTGGATCTCATTCATCTCACATACCCATTCTATTATAAGCATAGTTATTTTGACAATTCAATAAAACCTTACTGGAAAAACTCCTTTAATGCTGTGAGTGCCACCTGTCTGATGGTCATCTACTGCCACAACACTGGTTTCCATGAATGCTTTGCAACTTCTTCTCTGCTGTTTACTTGCAATTTCTAAGGACTACATATCCCAAGGTACCTTGTTGCCTGCAAGCAGTGATTCATGTACTGACTCCACCTTCTGAAAACACCTCCTCTCAGCACCTCTTTAGTTCAGAAGGCAGGCTCTGTAAAACGTGTGACACAGCAATGCATACTCACAGGACATAGAGAGTATGTCTCACAGATATCCACAAGTAAATGTGTGAGAGTCTTCACAAAGTAAGTTTACAAACTTCAAGATCATTCTGATTTTTAATAGTAGGCTAGAAATAAATGAAATGCAATGTGAAAGTTAACTTGTTTTTACATTTTGACCATAGAAATGCTTTAAAGCGTAACTCCACTTTTGTTGAGAAAAAAAACATTCCCCTCTGGGAGATCTATTTACATTACAAGGATTTTAACAACCTTTGTTGCAGATTTCTACCTTTTGTTATTCTGAAGAAATCCCTGTATGTTTCTCTGTGCCCCTGAGTGGGTCTAATAGGAGTAGTTTCATAATTATGAATCAGCTGTGCACCTGCAGAGCACTAATGAGGAAAGCTGCTGGGCCTGCATCCCTTTAAACATGTTCCTATTTGGAGTATCTCACTAAAAAGGAAATTAAATGTTTGTTCCAGAGGATGCCTGGAATCTGACTTGTATCTTAGGCAGACTTCTTCGAAAATCGGTGAGCCAATCACACAAGCAGGAAATTATGTTTCTGGGGTGTGGTCTGTACACATTCAGTGTAGAGAACACCACCAGGTATTAATATTGCATTGCATTTTCAGAAAATTACAGCGGCTGCAGATTGATAAGGAAAGTTAATTTTAATATTATTCAATTGCAATATGACTTGCGTCGTCATTGTATACGATATAATATTTTTCCTTTATTTGCTATTTTGTTTCCCCATGAAAGTGGAGTTACCCTTTAAAAATACACTTAAAAAAAATCCACACATAAAACACATACAATCACTTTATATTGGTGTATAACAGGGCCACAGATAGGGAAGGACCACCGTTCCTCTTGTAGGGGACCCGAGCACACAGGGGGGTCCACACAGGGAGGGGGATTAGTGATGGACCACAATTGCAGAACTCTTCCTCCAATGGCTGGTCTCTACCCCTCTCCCTGCTCTCAGCTTTTATCTGCTGAAAAAATGACAGTTGTCCCTCACTAATCCCCCTCCCTGTGTGACCCCCCCTCCCAGCCCTGACTCTAACATTAGCTCTGCTCCTAAGTTTGTTATGTCTGTAACTTTGTTTCTTTCCCTCTGTCTCTCTGATCCCAGAGCTCCAATCGCCCAGCCTGTATATTTTTTTTTTATCTCAACTCAGTTTTGTCTTTTAGATTTAGCACAAATTCTGCAAGGTATGTTGTATTTGTTGCTGCTAATAATGATTTTACTGTATTTTTAGTAAAATATAGCTTTAATGTTTTCTTGGGAGGGCCTATCAGGTAGTCTGCACGAGGCCCTGCAATTTCTATCAGCAGCCCTGGTGTATAAAGAAATAATTTAACCACTTGCCGACTGTATACTTTATATATACGTCGGCAGAGTGGCTCTCCCAGGCAGAGTCACATATAGGTACGCCATTTGCCTGGGAGGAGCTAGGGGGTGAGCGCGCGCCGCCGCCGGCGCGCTCCCGCCCCCGCTTGTCAGCGGAGAAGCTGGCGTGTGTGTCAGGAGGCTCCGATGGCTGCCTGACACTCTCGATCTCTCCCCGCTGAGAGAAAAGGATGGACAGCTGATGTAAATACAGCCGTCCGTCCTTCTGCCTGCAATGATCACAGAGACCATGTGATCCTGCTATATAGGATCGCATGTCTCTGTGATCATTTCACAAGCCCAACCCCCCCACAGTTAGAATCACTCCCCTAGGCTTACATTTAACCCCTTGATTGATCACCAACGGGGTTAACCCCTTCCCTGCCAGTGTCATTAATACAGTAATAGCGCATATTTTTAGCACTGATTACTGTAGTAATGTCACTGGTACCCCCAAAAGTGTCAAAAATGTCAGTTAGGGGTCCTATCTGTCCGCTGCAATGTTTCAGTCCCGCAAAAAATCGCAGATCACTGCCATTACAATAACATTACCTAATAACATTATTAACATTACAAAAAACAATAAAAATGACATAAATCTTTCCCGTTGTTAGTAAACACAATAACTTTTGCACAAACCAATTAAAATATGCTTATTATGATTTTTTTTACCAAAAATATGTAGCAGAAAACAAATTGGCCTAAAATATAAAAAGATTTTGATTTTTAAATTTTTTTTTTGGGAATGTTATGTAGCAGAATGTGAAAAATATTGTTTTTTTTTTTCAAAATTGTTGCTCTTTTTTTGTTTATAGCGCACAAAAAGAAAAATCGCACAGGTGATCAAATACCACCAAATGAAAGCTCTATTTGTGGGGGAAAAAAGAACATCAATTTCCTTTGGGTACAGCAAAGCACGGCCGCACAATTGTCTGTTAAAGTAAAGGAGGGCCGAATCGCAAAATAGGGCCTGGTCATTAAGCAGCAAAATCTTCCGGTCTTAAAGTGGTTAAAGTTTATTTATTTATTTATTTATTTATTTTAAACAAAGTTTTTTTTTGTATTCAAATTGAGACATTTGTCAAAAATAAGACATTTTTTGAATGGGAAAAAGCAAGCATATGAAGTTTCACAACTCCAAATATTTGTGTAGATAATAAAAAATATTTTGCTTGTTTTAGTAATCTATGTAAGTTGCTTTCCACGTTAAAGCACCATACTAGGTCTCTGTAAATTTAACTCTAAGAGTAAGAAGCCTCATAGGATAACTGTTAGTGCTATTAAAGTATATTTTTAAAGCAAAGGAGAAAATAATCTGTATACAGTAACTTAGATATCTGAATGCTACGTTTCCTCTTTAGTTTATCACATGTGCAATACTAAAGGGCTAGGCAGCGGGGTATTGGATTCCTGAAAGAATCTAAAGTACAGTCTGTGATCTTCCTAACCTCTCCCTAATCATCACCCTCCTCTTTCCTGAGTACTAGGAACAGCCAGCTGCAATATCTATTCCGCCTCCACACTTAGGTGGAAGAACTTCTAAAGCAAGCTCTCCGCTCATGAAAAACACTGGCAGAACTAAAAAAAGGAAAAAGCGACAAGACATCAACCCAAGGTAAACCTTTCTTTTCAGTGAGTACTGTACTTGGAACAAAGTGTTACATTGAAAATACAGCTGACCATGCTGAGAGACATAAAAACTTGAGGTCCCTCACTGTGAATGAAAGAGCATGTTTGTACCAATATTGACTTCATTCCTCAACTGTTTTTCTTTTTTAGAACATTTTGGAAATATAAATATTATTTCTTGTTTGTTAGCATGTGCGCATAGCAAGCATCATGTGGAGTTCTTCATTTTGTCCTAAAACTGTAGGCCTTGATTGATGAAAGTCACCAAATAAATGCTGTGCCTGGCCAAAAACACGGCTCGCAGAGCCGCACAAGAGTGAACTTTGCCTTAAACCTGCAAGAAAGAAATATTGTGCAGTTTGAAAATTTTAGAAATATACAAATTGTTTTTATTTGTTTTTCAGGGTGCAAGTCCTGGACAGGCATACATATAATTTGCTTCACCCTGTACTAAGCCATTGATCTGTAACAGGAGTGAAAAGATTTTTCACCACTTGATAGTCATATGCTTGTTTAACCACTTCTGGACCGGAAGGATTTGCCCCCCAGGCCATATTTTGCGATTCGGCACTGCGTTAATTTAACGGACAATTGCGTGGTTGTGCCATGCGGTACCCAAATAAAATGAATGTCCTTTTTTCCCACAAATAGAGCTTTCTTTTGGTGGTATTTGATCACCTATGCGATTTTTATTTTTTGCGCTATAAACAAAAAAAGAGCGACAATTCTGAAAAAAAAACAATATTTTTCACATTCTGTTATATAACATTCCAAAAAAAAAAAAAATGTTTTAACATTTTAGGCCATTTTGTTTTCTGCTACATATTTTTGGTAAAAAAAAAATTGCAATAAGCATATTTTGATTGGTTTGCGCAAAAGTTATTACGTCTACTAACTATGGGAAAGATTTATGTCATTTTTATTGTTTTTTTTTTATTTTTTTACTAGTAATGGTGGCGATCTGCGATTTTTTGCGGGACTGCGACATTGCGGCAGACAGATCGGACCCCTGACTGACATTTTTGACACTTTTGGGGGTACCAGTGACATTACTACAGTAATCAGTGCTAAAAATATGCACTGTTACTGTAATAATGACACTGGCAGGGAAGGGGTTAACACAGTAAGTGATCAAGGGATTATGTGTACCTAGGGGCGTGTTTCTAACTGTATGAGGGTGGGGCTTGTGAAATGATCACAGAGACCTGTGATACTACATAAACATAAACTACAGGAACTCTGTGATCATTCCAGAGAGAAGAACGGTCAGCTGTGTTTACAACAGCTGACCGTTCTTCTCTCTCAGCGGGGAGCGATACCGGGTGTCAGGTGGCAATTGAAGCCGCCTGCCCCGTGCATCGGAGTCCCCGCTGACAAATGGGGGCGGGAGCACGCTGCCGCCGGCGCGTGCTCGCCCCCTAGCTGCAGACGCGCGACCGACGTATACCTACATTGGTTCGCACAGGAGGGCCACCCTGCCGCAGTATAACTGAGGCGGGTGGTCCGGAAGCGGTTAATATCAGTGACTCATTATGGAAAGACTTGGAACATACACCTTCATAAACAAGGTTGTGGAAGTGGAAATTTTCATATTCTACTCTCACAGATTTCTTTTAACATATAAATTACGAAATTATAATTGCTGTTTTTTTATTTATGATAAGCTGAAATTCACTTTCATTTCACTCTTTTACAGACAAATATGAAGAGAAAAATATTGTGGGCATACATTGGTATATTGTTGTTTCACACAGCGTGTCTATTTCCTATGACGCCAAATTCAGAACATGACAACGATATTGGATCAGCTCGGTTTAATGCAGAAGATCCCCACTTTGTAATAGTTGGTAAGTAAAGTGCCATATCCTAAAATTACCGTTTGGATAGTTTTAGGTTTACACCATTGTAAAATCTACCTTAAAAGTGAATCCATGGTAAGGCTATGGATCTTTAGGTATTAACATAACTTAAACAAGCAATAAATGAGCTTTTGAAAATCCACTCCATTATTCACCTCTGTAATTGTATGTACTCTGGAGCAATACATCCTTTAAAGTAGCAGTCCAGGCAAAACCTAATTAAGGCTAAATCTGCACTCTGCCACATTCTAAACCTTATCTATCTAACCATGTAAAGCTAAAATCACTATTCTGCAGCCGATTCGGTTCACTCTCCAGCAGTGGCCGCTCTGTGCAGGAGAGGACCGACAAGGGCTGTGAAATGCCTGGGAAGTGACGTCACCCATAGAGTTACTAAGGGGCTTCCGTTGTCGGATGCCTCTCCTGTACCTGCCTCCACGTTGAAGCTGCCGCTGATAGCTAATGCTGGGACCGGACCAAATTGACAGCAGAATAGGTACAGTAAGTACAGTGATTTTTGCTCTACAGGGTTAGATAGATTAGGTTTAGCTTTAGTTAGGTTTTTCCTGGACTACTCCTTTAAAGTTCATGCAGAAGCATGAACACAGTAGTGACTTAGGAGTTGGTGGGAAAAACCACACTTCCCAGCTGAGAACACACTATTTGACACACCCAGTAGTGCTAGATAGATAGCAGCAGCATCCAGAACTCAAGAAGACAGCAAAGATTTACAATAGAAACTGACCTAATGAAGTTGTGCCCCAAAGAAAAGCAGGCAGAGGACAAATCAGTAGTCCGCAATATTAACTGTGGTCACTGTGCAGCTGATATCTCTCTATTCATTACTGTGGGAGATTTACTAAAACTGGTGCACACAGAATCTGGTGCACTTGCACATAATATCTAATCAGCTTCTAACTTCAACTTGTTTGACAATAAAACCTAGGAGCTGAATGGTTTCTATGTACAACTGCACCAAATTCTGTGTGTACCAGTTTTCGTAAATCTCCCCTACTTTGCCTTGTTCTGCACTCATTTTTTCTGTGTGAAAGCAACCATGTTGGTAGAGACAGGACTTTTGCTTCCTCACATCAGTCACTGGTAAAGAGAACAGTGAAAGCCACATCTGTGAAATCATTAAAACTTACACCTCTGTTAAGACTAGTAGTAAGAAACAGCAGTGCCTGAGAACTTACATTGCAGAAATACAACTATAATGCTACAGGCACAGATGTGCCTTGGCACCCTCACATAGAAGGAAGTGCATTGCTCTTATTTTAGGAGAACTTCTAAACAAAAGGTACATTTTCACTGTACTGCTCCGGCACAATTTACATTTCCAGATATTCACTTAAAAATGGCAAATATTCATTTTTTGTGTTCAGCACTTGGGTAAGCTTAAACCTTATTACAGGGTTATTCTAGTTCAGCCTTTCTCAACCAGTGTTCTGCGGCACACTAGTGTGCCACCAGAGGTCCTCAGGTGTGCTGTGGGATCATGGGAGAGAAGGGCTGTCAGATGAGCCCGATCTCCTGATCCCCTGCAGATCTGTACATCGGCACTGATAGCTTGGTCAGTCTCAAAAGTGAAACTAAAGCGAGAGGAAGTGTGCTGTGCTCTCTGCTTCCCCCTATAGTGCAGTACCCAGCTAAATGAAAAAGGTACTGTGCAAGAATGTTTCAAAAGGCTTTATATATGTGTGTATGTGTGTGTGTGTGTGTGTGTGTGTTTGTTTGTGTGTGTGTGTGTATATGTGTGTGTGTATATATGCGTGTTTGTGTGTGTGTATATATGTGTGTGTGTGTGTATATGTGTATGTGTGTACATGTGTATGCATGTGTGTACATGTGCATGTATGTGTATACATATGTATATGTGTACATGTGTGTATGCGTGTGTATGTATGTTACTTGTGTGTGCGTGTACATGTGTGCGTGTGTACGTATGTACATGTGTGTATATACATGGGTGTCTGTATATGTGTGTACATGTGTCTGTATGTGTGTTTGTACATGTGTTTGTGTGTGTGTGTGTGTGTTTGTGTATGTGTATATATGTATGTATGTTTTAATCCTGACCCCCCCTATTCCTGTACCACCTAAACTGCTTTTGTAGGGCTTGTTTGTGATAGCAGCAAGGACTCCTGCTACTCTGAAAAGCAATCCATGCTCAGATCGCTTTTCAGAAGCATTTAACGGGTGGTAAAGAGGCAATATGTTGCCTCCTCACCACCTGTTTTAAGCCCGTAAATGCTGCATTACCACACCGCATCCATGCAATGCACACAGTTTTGGGGTGGCTGCAGTGCAGCCCCATTCACCCTGGGTATACTTCCAGCTGCAGCCACAGCATGTGTACACCTCCAGCTGCTACCTTTGCAGCTAAAGGGGGAAATGTTTGAGGGGGTAAAAACAGCTCAACCACGTGGTTTTACCGCCCCTCCAACCTGACATGTGAAAAAGCCCTTGGTTCACATCTGTGTGACTGCTTGCTGCATGTATGGCAGCCCATTCATTTAAATGGGCTTCCCTACCCGCAGCAATGCAAGGAAAGAAGTTCCTGACCCTTTTTTTTTTAAATTGGGCCGCACCAAAAGCACCCCATGTTTTCCAATGTGTGGGGTACCATTAAGAATTAATGGCACCCCTAAAGAGCAGAGCATTTGTCTGTGTGTCAGGAACGAGCGCAATTTTGCACGTGTTCCGCGATACACAGTAAAGTGAACCAAGCTTTGGACAGGGGTGCCTCAAGACTGAAAATACTTTTCAAGGGCGCCCCGACTGGAAAAAGGTTAAGAAGCACTGTTCTAGTCTCCCTTCAGCCAGCTAGGGATAGGGTTGATTTTACTGGATTGTAAGTAAAACTGTTACAGGCTGGGAGTGAGCAGCTGTGAGCACACTTAAAAATATAGGAAATTATATATAATGATCAAAATAAAAACTCGCTAGACCAGATAACACATTTTCCCTAGAAGAAACCAGCTGAGTAGACAGAAATCTACCTTTTCATTTCCTATTATCCTAAAATGTATTTAAATTTGAGGAACACAAAGTTTGGCATATTTGATATTCAAAACTCAAGTCTGGAAATTCATGTTATCTTAATGTAAGGGGAAATGTTAAAAAGTACATTATAGAAATTGGGCCAGTTTTAATGACTTAAGTAAAAGGTGATTAAATAAAAACTAAAATAGAGATAATACTGAAAACTAATTGTGATAATAGCCATATTTGTAAAATAATAAACCTTTTAGGATAATTGGCCCTGTATTTTCTATACAGAATAGGTGGTCAAAGTGGTAAACTGGAAAAAAAATATTAAAGTAGAAAAAGGACCAATTTGCCCCATAATCTCCATTTTATTTATGGAATCTCCCCATGTCCTCAAAATTGATCTGAATTCCTCTCATTCTTTTAGCATGGAAGTTGGAGAAATCTGAGCTAGCTCAGCTACACTACCTTCCTAGATGTCGAAAGCCTGCTTGTAGTCCATATTTTTCTATCATGGGAGAAAAATTGAAGTTACCATGATCCATTAGCTTCAAAAGACAAACATTATATTGAAAATATTTAACTGCTTGGAGACCGGGCTGTTTCACCCCCTTTCTACGCTGTCACACTTTGAATAACAATTACTGTGTCATACAACACTATACCTACACAAATTTTAAATCTTAATACATTTTTAGGCAGCTGGAGCTTTATTTTAGTGGTATTTAATCACCACTGGGGCTTTTATTTTGAGCTATAAAAAGAAAAAAAAATAGCAAACTGCGTAAAAAAGAAATGTTTTCTTAGTTTCTGTTTTAAAATACTCTTTGTTCATTCATTTCAACCAAAATTTGTTACATTTCTTTAATAAAAAAGAGAAAAACCACAGTACATAAATTTAAAAATGTATCAATCCTGATGTACTGACTGCCTATTTCATTTCTTGAGGCCCCAAATTGCTAGGGCAGTACAAATACCCCCAAAATGTCCCCTTTTTGTAAAGTAGATAGTCCAAAGTATTTAGTAAGAGGCATGTTTTTTTTTTGTAATGTTTTTGTGAAAAATGTTTGGAAAATGAAGGAATTCAATTTTTTTCTTTTCACAAAGTTGTCTTTTTAACAAGGTATTTCCCATATATAGCATAGGCATACTTACGATTACACCCCAAAACATATTCTGCTACTTCTCCCGAGTATGGCAATACCACATGTATGAGACTTTTTCACAGCCCAGACACATAGAGGGGCCCACACTCTTGAGCGTTCTAGGGGCATTAATTACGCATCAAATTTCTTTACTACCTGTCAAATTTTTGGAACCTCTGGAGAAATAGGACAGTGGAAAAACCCACAAAATGACCACATTTTGTAGAGTAAACAATCCAAAGCATTTTTAAGAGGCCTGATGAGCCTTTTGAAGACTTACCTTTTTTTGCTACAAGTTTTTGGGAAATGCGGAAAGAAGATAAAAATTTACACAAAATTATCAATTTAATAAGATATTTTTCACACGAAGCATGGGCACACTTAGAACTTCACCCCAAAGCACATTCTGCCACTCCCCCTGAGTAAGGGGATACCACATGTGTGAGACTTTTTTAGTGTTTGGACTAATCATCTAATGGACATTGTATCTTGTGTATCACAAAAATCCAGTAATTGTATAAAAAACAGTGCACTGTAGTGGTCACCTCTGTAAAAATGGTCAGGGAATATAGATTGGTGTAGCATCAGGTATAGCTGTCCCCGTCCCTTTAAGCTTTGCAAACCTACTGCTACGTGGCTAACCCCAAGAATCTCACATTCACTTGCCAGGAAGTACAGGAGACTGAAGAATGAAAGAAAAAAAAAATTATTGTGGTTCCAGGAGTGCAGTTGTCCATAGGGAACTGGTGTCTCATTGGAAAATATTTAGTTGGATGTGGGACCTGTGTGGCAGCGATCAGGAACATTGGTGTTGGAATACACTGCTCTGATGACACTGTGACTGGTGTGGTGGTGATCAGGAACACTGTTGCTGGCATACACTGCTCTGAAAACAATGGGACTGGTGTGTTAGTAATAAGGAAAACTGTTATTAGCTGCACTGGTCTTGTGTGGGGGTGTAAAGAACGCTGTTTCTAGCTACACTGGCTTGAGAAAACTGTGACTTGCTACTGTATAAGGGCTCATTCACACATGAGGTTATGGGATGTTAAAATATGGTTTTCAAGGCACCCCCTCCCCCAACTGCTACCCAGTTAAGCATCAGATGCAGGGCCGGCCTTAGGTGTTCAGGCGCCCTGTGCGAGCTAATCCTGTGACGCCCCCCCCACGCGCATTTTCTTGCACCTTTTTTATGATCACTAATAACTTAGCCCCCCTTACATCAGAGACCCCATACACAGAGCCCCCTTTACATCAGAGACCCCCACACAGAGCCCCCTTTACATCAGAGAACCCCCACACAAAGCCCCCCTTAATTTAGAGGCCCCCTACATCAGAGAGCCCCCCCCACACAGAGCCCCCCCTCACTTCAGAGACCCCTCCACACAAAGCCCCCCTCACATCAGAGACCCCACACACACACATCAGAGACCCCCACACAAAGCCCCCCTAAGATCAGAGACCCCCTACACACACACAAAGCCCCCCTCACATCAGAGACCCCCACACAAAGCCCCCCTCACATCAGAGACCCCACACTCAGAGCCCCCTTCCATCAGAGACCCCACACTCAGAGCCCCCTTCCATCAGAGACCCCACACACAAAGCCCCCTTACATCAGAGACCCCCAACACAAAGCCCCCTTACATGAGAGACCCCCCACACAAAGCCCCCTACACACACAAAGCCCCCCTCACATCAGAGACCCCACACACAAAGCCCCCCTCACATCAGAGACCCCACACACAGAGCCCCCTTACATCAGAGACCCCCCCCACACATCAGAGACCCCCCACACAGAGCCCCCCTCACATCAGAAACCCCCCCCCACAAACCCCCCTACACACACAAAGCCCCCCTCACAGAGACCCCACACACAGAGCCCCCCTCACATCAGAGACCCCACACACAAAGCCCCCCTTACATCACAGACCCCCCACACAAAGCCCCCTTACATCAGAGAGCCCCCCCACACAGAGCCCCCCACATCAGAGAGCCCCCCTTACATCACAGACCCCCACACAAAGCCCCCTTACATCAGAGCCCCCCCTCACACAGAGCCCCCCACATCACAGACCCCCCACACAAAGTCCCCTTACATCAGACCCCCTCCATAGAGCCCCCCACATCAGAGAGCCCCCCTTACATCACAGACCCCCCTTACATCAGACCCCCCCATGGAGCCCCCCACATCAGAGAGCCCCCCCTTACATCACAGACCCCCCTTACATCAGACCCCCCACATCAGAGAGCCCCTCCTTACATCACAGACCCCCCCCACACAGAGCTTCCCACAAAAAGCCCCCCCCCTTACATTGAAGTGAGAGTCCTCACTTACCTTGATACCTTCCGATCTCTGCAGCTTTTTTTTTTTTCTTTAAACTTCCCGCCCACACATCCCCGGGAGTGTGGGCGGGCGGGAGGAGGAGAAGGGGCGGGGTGAGGAGGAGCTGACGATCTCTCCTCTGGCGTCAGTGCAGGGAGGGAGGAGAGATCGTCAGCGTGGCAGCATCGGAGCGGAGGCTGAGCTGTGTGTAATACACACAGCTCGCCTCACTGCATGTGCGGGTGACCGAGGCACGGCCGCACAGCGGGAGGTAAGCGGCGGCCGCGGCCTGTGTTAATCCTGTCCATGCCGCGGTCGCCGCTCACCTCCCGCTGTGCGGCCTGAATCACCTGATCTGCGAGCTGTGATGGCCGCACGGCGCCCTTGTTGCCCATGGCGCCCTGTGCGGCCGCACGGCTCGCACACCCCAAAGGCCGGCCCTGATCAGATGCTGCAACCGGGGATGTAAATATGCCATGGCTTCAGTGTTTTGCTTGGCAGTCATGGCAGGAATGTATACCCCCTGTTGCTTTCGGCAGGGGTAGTGCCCGATGATCATGACTCATTTAAGTGAATGGTGGCAGATGTGTTTGGTCCAAGGAGTTAAAGTAGGCAGGAAGGAGGCAATGCTCTCTAAAGAGCGATCCAAACACAGAACACTCTTCAGAGAGCCCATATATGTAAACAATGCGTTATGGTGGCAATGATTGGGTACACTACGACTGGCTGCACTGACATTTACTGTGGTTGCAGTGACCAGAGACAATAGTTGGCTACACTGACATACAATGATATCAATGCAGCCATCCATTGTAGGTGATCACCGCCACAGCAGTATAACATCACCATAGTGACACTGCACTGCTTGGTGACAGTATGTAAAAAATGAAATTTACAAACTTTACTGTGTTTACATTCAGCTTGCCTGCAGCCTACATTGTAACTGCATTCAATAAGTTGTAACAAAGAAGCTCTTAAAGCTATGGTAGCTTTATTTACCAAGCCCAAGGACGTAGGGTTTTATCATGTCGGGGTTAGAAATTTGCATAGACTTCTATTTGTTCTGTGAACCAATGTTTTAATTTACAACTCCATGAAAAAGTACAAAAAGAATACTTTGTAGGGGTGCGCCTCTAGCAGGCTAATGAGCAGTAATGTAGAAAGGAGTAGTTGGACAATTGCATATTCTTCTTGATGATTTGAGTCATTTATAAGAAGGGTTTTTTTTATTATTATTCTAGCTCTACCTTTCAACTTTCATTTTTATGATACGAACAAGGATGGTGTTATAACGCTGGCTGAACTGTCAAACGTCACAGAGACTCAGATGGATGATGCAAATGAACCATTTAAAAGTGCTGACAGAAACGGTAAGATGTTTTACTAATTAACTTGTAAAGTTAATGTATTTTCTATTATTTATACTCTTTCTTCAAAGGCCAGTTAAAACTTATGTGGCCAGAGATCACTGATACTTAAATGCCAGGTCCAATTTTGCAGTGTCACCATATAACAGTTTACTTGACAATAACACTGTAACTAATTTGCACAATTATGTTATATTCCTAAGGACATATATAAGGCTTTTCTTTGGTACACTGTTTTAATGGCTAATTCCCGCTATCCACTGATGTCACAGAGTTGCTTCAGGCTTTAAAAGGATCCCAACCATGTTGTTGGGAACCACCCTCATGTCTGCTTAACATTTGGATTAGCCTCTGAGAGCTGGAGCCAGCTTTCCTGTCCTCTCCCTAGCCCAAGGAACGCTGGAGGGAAGTCATTGCTCTGAGCTCTGAGCAGGCCAAGAGTGATCAATGAGATTGTATATATATTGCTAAATATAAAGTTGCGCTCAACCAAATTCCACCGAATAGATAACAAATATAGAATATAAAGTGCATAAGTGAATTAAAATTGCAAATAAAGTGCAAATAATAATATATGTGACATGCTGAATATGTGACCCACAATAAAAAATATATTATAAATTAAAATAAAGATATAATTAACAATCAAAATATATCAAATATATATGTGACTTGTAATGCACAGTGATTAAGAATGAACAAATGAGACAGTCCCCAGGTTAAATAGTTAATATCAGTCCATGGATTAAATCCAGTACCGGGTGATAATGGATCAATACTAGCAAACCAAAGGGAACCAAATTCTTGATGTGGATCTCCAGATAGACAAGAAACACACCCGGTGCACACTAAAGGCTTACCAGATGTCGCAGACCCCTTAATTATAGGGGATCAAATCAGGCAGAGAAACACAGACCATCGGTATCAGGATTAAAGATTGGCAATTCCCATACACCTCCAGATCGACTTCCTTATCGCCAATGATGAATTCTCAGACAGCATACCCAGGAGAAACAATAAGGGCTCTCACGGTGAAGTAAGTATTAGGAACCCAAAGATTTTATTCAATATCAAATGCACTTACATTTAAAAGACTTGAATCGGGCATAACAGACACCAAGCCACGGTCTCCGATTGAAAGCGCCGCTTCCGCATTCCACCTGCGCTTCACCGGGACCCGGAAGTAACGATATGGCGTGATTGCGGTCCAGACGTCCCGACGCGTTTCGTCAGTATGTAACTGACGTCATCAGGGGCATGTGACCGCAACCACGTCTATGGTATTTATGTTACCAAGCCTCGATTTAGTAGCCAATCAGCCTCCATCGCGCAGGCACTTCCCACCCGGAAGTAAGTGCCGATGCTTGGAAGGGGAGCTTTTTTGCCATACCTCTCCTTTAAATAAATTAACACTGCCATTTTCAGGCTGCAATGGTATCGTCAATGCCATGTACAGACTGAAGGGTTTTTTTTTTTTTTGCAAATGAAGCCTCCAGCCTGCATGTGATCACTTATAAACTAGCATAGCAATCAAATGCTCAGGAGCCACTTTGATTGGTTCCCGATCAATGTTGGTGTGAAGAAGCCCTAACTTTCAATGTTTATACATGCCTGTCCATGTATGTATAACTTTGCCTCTATTTTCTTTTCCAGGGGACCATCTTCTGTCAGAAAAGGAATTTGAAGATGCCCCTTGGGTTTTTGCTACTCCTTAGGCCAGTATAAACTTCATAAAATCACTACTAAGAAGAAACAGAGGCCTTTTAAAGTAAACAAAACTAGTGTAAATATTTTATAACTTTGAATAGCGTAGAAAATAGTTTGAAATTCCATAACTGCTATACCCACTGGGGAGATTGGCCACCACTTCCTTTCCCAAAAGCACAGCAAAAATTAGAAGAAATCTCACTGAAGTGAAAGAAAGAAATACTCCCCTAGGCACAAAGTGGTTTAAATTCCCCAAGCAGGGACTCAGATAGCAGTGAAAACTAGAAACAAAATTGTCAAGGCAAATCTGTCAATGTTAAAAACATTGTATAAACAGATCTACTAACCCTTACCCAAAGAAAAACTAGGTCAAGAGAGATAGGAGAGAAGTCAGGTAAAGACAGGATTGGTGTCATGCTTACCCCTAACGCAAGAGGTGAGACACTATAACTGGCTTCTGTGTTCTTCACCAATAGAAGCCCCCTTTACCATAAGGCAAGCAGGCCTACCAGTATTTGGTTGCCCCCAGGTCTTATACACAATGCTATAGTGCCTGGACACAATGCTGGGGCAGGTGCCAACTGAGCAAAGCAAACAGGTACTTGCGGTTGGCAGACAGGCAGATTGGTTAAATGACAGTTCAGGTATAAGGCATGCAAGGTTCAGAATAGTCAGGGTCAATCCATTGTCAAAAGGCAGGCAGAGTTCAGAGAATAGTCCATATCCAATCTGAGGTTGTCAACGAGGGAATCCAATCTAGCAGAGCAAGGCAGACAAACAGGGAGCCAGGAACATGTATTACACACACTATTACAAGCATGAGACTGCAGGCTTGGCTAGCTTAAATCAGGTTTGGTCTCCACCCAGAGACTGACCACATTAATCAAGCTGCAGGTGGAGAATGTATCACAACCAGGATGCTGGAATGAGACCAACCAAATACACACAAATACTTTTGATCTTAAAGGGAGTAGCATTCTTTCCAGTAACAATGAGGATAACCTGGGCATATCCGCAAATGTTTTATTATTAGAATTATTTATTAAAACTGGAGAGTCTGCAAAATCTGGTGCAGCTCTGCATAGAAAACAATCAGCTTCCATGTGTTATTGTCAAAGCCTAACTGAACAAGATGAAGTGAGAAGCTGATTGGCTACTATGTACAGCTGCACCAGATTTTGCACTCTCCAGTTTTAGTAAATCAACCGCACAATTACATAGTTAGTTCTACCAATAAAAAATAAAAAAACCACAAATAGAAATCCTCCATATACCTATGCTATACAAATAGCTGATCCAGAGGAAGGTAAAAAACCCAATAAAGCATGATCCAATTTGCTCAAGTGGGTGGAAAAAATCCTTCCTGATCCCCCAGGAGGCAATCAGATATTCCCTGGATCAACTACCCCTGGTATTACCTCTAAAAATTAGCATCCAGTTAAATTTTGTGCTTTTAAGAATCTGCTAAGCTCTTTTTTAAAACAATCTACTGAGTTGGACAGAACTAGTTCTTGAGGGACTCTATTTTGCATTTTCACAGCTCTTTCTGTGAAGAAACCTTTCCGTATATGAAAGTGAAATCTCTTTTCCTCCAGATATAAGGAGTGTCCCCTCATTCTCTGCAATGACCTGAAATTGAATAACTCTACATCAAGTTCACTATATGGATCGCTTATGTATTTAAACATGTTGATCATACCCCCCTTAAATTCCTCTTCTCGAGAGAGAGAACAAACTCAAATCAGCTAATCTTTCCTCATAGCTGAGCTCCTCCATGCCTCTTATCTGTTTGGTTGCCCTTCTCTGCACTTTTAGTTCTCTGATATCCTTTTTGTAAACTGGTGCCCAAAACTGAACTGCATATTCCAATGAGGTCTTACTAATGATTTGTACATGGTCAACATTTTGTTTCTCTCTCTCTCAATGGAGTCCATACCTCTTTTAATACAAGAAAGCATTTGCTAGCTTTAGAAAGTGCAGCTTGGCATTACATGCTCTTATTAAATCTATGATCTACCAGAACACCCAGATCCTTTTCCACCATTGGCTCCCCCAGCTGTTACGCTCCTAGTGTTCATGATGCATGCGTGTTTTTAGTCCTCAAGTGCATAACATTACATTTATCCACATTAAAATAATAAAAGATATTTTCTTTTTCAAATAAGAAACTTACTTACTTGCTTTGTGTAATGGTTTTGCACACAGCAGCCCCATTCCTCCACTTCTCGAATTCCCTGCCCATGCTCCTCCTCTTTTCCGAGGGCCCCAATAGCAAGCAACTTGCTATGTGGGAACTCGTGCATGCTAGCTCCCGAGCACTGCTCTGTGTGTCCAGAAGACACACAAAATAAGGCTCGGCCTGCTCCCACCCCTGCCCCGCCTCGATTCCTCCTCATTGGCTGTGAATGAAAGCAGTGAGAGCCAATGGTTCCTGCTGCTGTCTCTTAGCCAATGAGGAGGCAGAGACTCGAGAGATCAGCCCCTCTCCTGCACATTGATAGATTGCGTTCCCGCTTGGTTAAGTACTGTGGGGTGTGGGTGGGAGCTGCATACTGAAGATTATTTACCCTCATGCATAGAATGCAAGAAGGTAGCAAACCTTCAACCTTTAGAACCACTTTAAACCTTATTTGTCATATAGTTGCCCACTTAAATAGTGCAATGAGGTCGGCTTTTAAGTTGGAGACATACTGTAAGGACATAATTCCACTGCATAGATTGGTGTCATCTGCAAACACTAAAATTGTATTAAAAAGCAAGGGTCCCAACACTGAACCTTAGGGTACACTACTAATATGCATAGACCATTTAGAGTATGACTCATTAATCACTAATCTCTGAATACAGTCTTTTAGCCAGTTTTCCATCCATTCACAAAGTGAATTTTCTAAGCCTGTAGAATTTAATTTAGACATTAGACATGTGTGGAGAACTGTGTCAAATGCTTTGTCCAAATCCATGTATACTATGTCCACAGCCACTCCTTTGTCTAAGTTTTTGTATACTTCCTTTTAAAAATAAATCAGATTTTTCTGACAACTTTGACCTTTCATGATATTATTTTCTAGCAAAAACTCCTGTATGTGTTCTTTTAATAAACTCTCCAGTATCTTCCCAAATATAGAAGTGAAACTAACCTGTCTGTAGTTACTTTGTAAAAACTTTGTTCCCTTCTTTAAATATAGGCACCACATTGGCCTTGTGCCAGTCCAGTGGTACTATGCCAGTCATTAAAGAATCTATGAAAATTAGAAGCAATGGCTTATATATAACAGAGCTCAACTCTTTGAAGACCCTTGGATGTAAACCATCTGGTCCAGGTGCTTTATTCACCTTTATTTTGTCGAAATGTTTCTGGACCATGTCAGTTTTGAGTCACTGTGGATCATTTGCAGCTATGTCAATATTATCCCTATGAAGGATTTGAACCTCCCCATTTTTCTTTGTATACACAGAGCTGAAGAAGGTATTTAATAAATTTGCCTTCTCTGTGCTCCCAGTAAGCAACTCAAGATGATCTAGTAAAGGGCCAACATGCTCAGATCAGACCTTTGTGCAGGTAATATATTTGAAGAACTTTTGGGGCTTGTCCTGCTCTCTTTTGCAACCATTTTTGTTACATATTTTGTTATATTCTTTGTAGCTTTTAAATGATGATAGTGTTCCTTCATTTTTTAAAAGCTCCTTTCTTATTATTTTTAGCTAGTTTAACATTGTTCCTGCAGTAGAAAATGCTGAATACCTTCTGCAATGTAAGTTCAAACTCTGCTCTTTTTAAGCAATATGCCCCTGGCGTGATCTGTCCACTGATTCCCCACTGGGCAGAGCAGAGCAGGTAAATGACAGATTTGTGTCTGCTCCACTTATGCAGAACGGACACAAAAACAGCCCCCTCTTCTATATGGGCGGTCGTATTTAAATAGAACGGCGGTCTGTTTACACCCCATTGCTCTGCGATCCGCCCAGACAGAGAGGAACAGATCCCCTTCCATTTGTTTTTGGTGGATTGGATTGGATTGGATCAGAGGTAGGTGGGTGTAAACGAACACAAGTTCAGATACATCCACGCTCCATAGAGGAGATGGACAGTTCACCTGAAAAACGGACAAGCAGACCAGCTCGGACTGCTCGTGTGTGAAAGGGGCCTTATATAATTCTTCTTTGTGAGTGCTGGATTTGAGGACTTTAATCTGCTTTATGATCCATATTTTTATGTAGCTTTTAATATTATGTTAGTATCAGGTTATTTAGGAGTAATCTTTTTAGGGTAATGTTTTGAGAAAGTGGTTTAATTTTTTCATTTTTTTATATATTTTTTTTTAATAGGTGTTATTTCATTTATGTAGTCTTTTAATAGAATGGTATGGTTTATTACAGAATAATATTAATTTTGTTTTAGTTTGTTTTATTAATTATTATTACCTTGTTGTTATGGTAAGCTTATTGTTTGATTTTGTGCCTTGGTTCCGTTCGTCATTGTGATTTTATGTCTTTGTTAAATGTATCTGTATCTTAAAAAATTCCCTTGGGATTATTAAGGTATTCTGAATCTAAATCTTAATCTGAAACTCCCTGAAGTGTTGAATGCTGAAGACTTTGTTGGAGGCTTTAGTGTTAGAAGAGAGTGGATTCTGGACTCGCCTTCTGTCAGAGAGGTAAGAATAAAGAGTTTTATATTGCAGGAACAATGTTTTCGATTTTTTTTTGTTGGTAAGCAACAGGGTCACTTCAAATTTGATTTTCATCTTTTCCATCCTTTGTTGCATCTCAGTGCTGCTGATTTCATCCGGCTTCTTTGCGGCCACGTTGCAGCTTTTTCCTGCCTACATGCATGTGTTCCAGCAACCCCCGGCTTTTTTTGCTCAGGGTGATTCTCCTGAAAGTGATAACAGTGGAAAATGCCTGCATAATGAGTGTTGAAGCAGCCACTTGGAGTCTCCATCAGAAGTCTTTGAGACAAGTTAACAAAAGTTGTCACCCCATAACAGGAAGTGGCTGAACAAGTTATTATTATTATTATGAAAGCTCCAAATTTAAAAATATTAAAAATTACTTCTGAAAATACATTAAGATGTTAAAACTTATATCAGATTCTAGTGATTTTGTTGACATAAACTTCGTAGTTGTATTGCTGTAGTGTAGTAAATACATTGCTGTGTTGAATTGTTTTACAAGGGTATAAAGCCAAGCATTACAAATACAGTTGTGGTGAAAAGGAAGACACGCTGAAGGTTGATTTATTAGAGGAGTACAGAATGTAATCTTTGCAAAGTAAATGTTCACGTAGCTTCATGAATAAAGTGAAACTCTATTCGCTTCAATCATCCAATAAAGTGCCATTTAATTTTACTTGCATCGCATAGTCAACCTGAACATAACTTCAACTTATTTTTAGGCCAAGAAAATACACCTACCTCTTTTTCAAATGAACATTCACTTCTCATTTTCTGCTCCTCTAGTAAATAAACCCATTGAAATCAAGTATAACAACGATAATTTAAAGCAAAATAAACAAAAATGTAATATATTGCAGCTTGCCAATACGTAAATGTGGTGGCTGCATTATTATATATTTTTTTAAACTTATGTTTCTTTATTTTATTTATTCAGTCTGTTATTTTTCAACTTTCTTTAACAGATCATGCTGTCCAGACAAAGTACAATGTTGTAGTAGTTAGAAGGTTGAGTCCAAATATTTATCACTAACTGGGGTTCTTACAATGGTCATATTTTCTTTATTTATGTAAAGCCTTTATCCCAAAAGAAAAAAGACTATTGGCTGCAACTGCTTAAAAATGTTAGTTGGACTTCAGCTTTAAAATAGTTGTAAACACTAAAGGTTTTTTACCCTAAAGCATTCCATGCGTTAGGGTAAAAACCTTGCACTGCCTGTTGCCCCCCTTCCTAGCACTTACCTAAGTCCTGTATCGATCCAGCCAGACAGGCTTTGCTGATATAGGGGGGAGCCATTAGAGCTTGCTGCTGTCAATCAATTCCTTTGAGCAGAGAGCAAGGTGGACCAGGACGAGCCAGGCTGTGTGTGTCTATGGACACACACAGAGTGACTCGAGAGCTAGCCCACATGTCTGCCCCCATAGAAAGTGGCTTGCGGTGGGGGCAGACACAGAAGAGGAGCAGAGAGCGCTGGCTACTCTGTCCAATCCCATTACACAGAGCAGGTAAGTATAAACCTGCTCATTATTTTAACTTAAAAAAAAAAACAAGACTTTATAATCACTGTAACCACTTGAACCCTGGAAGATTTCCCCCCTTCAGGACCAGGCCATTTTTTGCTATTCAGCAATATGCTAATTTACCTGGTAATTGCATGGTCATGCAATGCTGTACCCAAACAAAATTGATACATTTTTTTACACAAATAGAGCTTTTTTTGGTGGAATTTGATCACCACAAACTATGTTATAAGAATAAAAAGAAAAAAAGAAAAAGAAATTTGCAGCGCTAAAAATAGTACACAAATTACTAGTGTACATTCCGAAGTAGAAAATGGAAAAAATGATGAAAGGAAGATATTTTGTCCACTACCATATGAGTGAAATACAAACTCACCAGAGCCAGATGCTGTCTAGATTATAGGACAGCAATTGGGTATTGTGCGACAAGCTTCGAGATCATAGGACATCTGGATAGTCAGCAACCTCCGGCCTTGTGGATAACCTCCAAACGATTGATTGACTCAGCACGTCATGAGAGGATTTGAAAATGCAAAATGGAAGAGGCTCATGGTGTAGTATGAAGTAATATGAATTTATTAAAAATATATATAATTTGTATTACTGATAAAAAATACAGTGTACATATGTAAAAGATACCATAAAATCAAACAAAAAGAACTCACATATAGAGCCACCACTACAATGAGAAGTCATGGCTAGGACCTTAGGTGAGATAAAAGCTCTACGTCCGTTTCGCGTGCAACGCATCCTCAGAAGCTTTATATCTATGTTATATTTACTGTAATTTTTTTTTATACATTTTTGTTTCTACTACTAATAGCAACGATCAGCAACTTATAATGGGACTGTAATAGTGTGGTGGGCAATCTGACACTAACTGATGCTGGGGGGAACTGGTTAACTGCCGCTGACATCACCAGTGACATTAATACAGTGATCAGTAATAATACTACACACTGTCACTGTACTAATGACACTAGGAAGAGGATAACATCTAGGGTGATATAGGGGTTAAATGTGTGCCTAACTATGTGTAATGTATGTAAAGTGTGCTGCTTTTACTACTAGGTCTCTCAGTAAAGCAAAGCAGGGATGAGAAACTGACAGATCACTCCCTCTGTACTGAGCTCTGTGTCGTTTGCACACAGCCGATCAGCATGTCCCCGATGGTTGGTGGTGGGGTGGGGGTTGGGGGGGGGGCATGCGAGCGTGCACCCTAAACCCAGAAGTAGGCAGTTTAGTATGATACCTTGGTGTTCACCAAGTGATTAATTTGTTCGTCGAGTACATCTAAATCTGCTAGTGTATCTAACAATGCTCTCTCCTTATATTGACAATGCTGCTTTCCAAAGCTGTCTCCATTGCACCTCCATCCAGAGTGGAGACACCCTGGCAGCATCATCAGGTGAAAATAAGGAGAAAAACACCTAAAAAGTAAAAAACAAATGCAACCACTATATTTGAGAAGTGGATTTTTGTTTTTGGGTTTGATCTCATTTTAACTCTTCAATGCTGTTTATAAGAAAAAAAAATAAAATGAATACCAAAATTGACATATCTGTTTAAACAATCATTTATCAAATACATGTCATGATTGAGTCCTTAAATCAGCAACCTTGTAAATCAGATGTTCCTGTAACCTATTCAAGAAAAAAATGTATTTACAAATATGCATAAAACATTTAAAATTGTAACATCTGTTACATTTTGATTAAAGCTTGTTGACAAACCTACCTCTCTGCATGTGGTTTGTGATCTATGGGTAGAATTCTACATATATCCCTAATGTGCATTCTGTTAAAGTGATACCAATTTCACAGCACAGTGCACACATGTAAGTCATTTTTTTTCTCAGCCCCTGTGTCTTTCATGTCCTTGGGCCGCAGTAGAATATATCACCATAGAAACAACTTTCTTGTTTGTATTGAAAAGTAGTAATGCCTTTTATAAAATGTACTGTAATGTTCTCTACAGTGTAAAAAGGTAAAACAGTAAAATTTATGCAAACCAAAGTTTTGGTTACCCAAGCATATATGACTAATACAAGGGTTTTGCTTTATCTTATTTTAATACTGTCCCCATCCTATGGTAGAATATTTTATGGTCCTCTTTAGGTAGGTTCATGTTTGCAGCTAATACAGGCAATTTAGATTTTTTTATATATATAGATTTTGTGCCGACAACTCCCAGCGCTAGTCATGTACTCACTGTTATGTCACACACCATGTGACTTCATTAGCCCCTGATAAAGTCACTGGTGCATGACGTAACACATAGGGCGGAGCCTGAGGAATCATGAACTAGAAGTGACATCAAACCAGGAACCCTGTGATTGCTTATACCTTTTCTGTCACATTAATTATTGTAATAAAAAATGTCTTTACAATACTACACTATTGGGGGCATTCTCTCTACTTTTAACATGGCATTGGAGTAACCATACATCACAAGGGCAAGATGCTGTTAAAGGGACCAGTACCTTATTACCCTTGAGGAACATCTTACAGGATACGAGCACCCTAGTAGGTGGGAGGACACACTACAGGGTCACGGGGGACCATGATACTAACTGGAAAGAACCAAGCTGGGTGTGATTTTACATGTGTTGTAAGTCACACTAATAAGGTGAGGTCACTGAGAGCACAGTGGTAATGGGGAAGAGGTGTTTTAAATGTTATTGAAGATTATTTGTATTTGAATCCCACAACACTCAGTTTTTATGAACTGTGATTTTTTTTTAGAACTGATAAAATAAACACTGGATGTGTACGAAGGACACTATTATTATTACGCTGGTATTTCGTTGTTTTGTATGTTATTTCACATTTATAATTATGAGATTGGTAGCGCAGCACAACTATAGTTTACTTTTGTAAAATGGGTAAAACAAGCTGAAGACATTGGTAGCGATCTGATACCGGGAAGGGCTTAGTAATAATGCTTACCATGACCACTCTGTAATCGGGGGTCATGAATATCTGCTAAGTGCTCTCTTATGATTTACAATTGGGGCAGTGATGGCACTTATCCCGATTTCGGGACTTTCATAGATCTTCTTTACACGTGACACTGGATATTCTGATTTCTGGACTTTATTTTGGGCTGTTTGGAATTATATACTCTATATACAAAGTATTTATGGATATAACAATATATTGCTTTATATCGCTTTTTGCATATTTTGAATAAGGTTATATAATTGTGTTTATATCATTTGCAGTAATTAGCATTTCACATTGGGGGATTCAGCAATATCTTTTATTTTATAGAGTTGTTAAATATGTCTATTTACCAGGGCATAAGTTGCCTGAGTTTTTTTCCCTATTTTTTAATATGAATTTTTTTCTCACAAGCACAGTCTTTTTTTAGGTATTTTAGGCTTCTGCGGTTGCAAGTGGCAGTGGGTCTCTCAGGGTGGCTGGAATGCAGAACCCTCCCTGCTCTATCCCACATTTGGATGGCTTTCTGAACAATAGAGAGCTGTTGTCTGGTGGCCCTTTAGTTGCAGAAATTGCTGCACTTCTTGGGAGGCTTAAGGGTCAACTAACCCGAAGGATTAACAAGCTCCTAGAAACTTGCCCTGAGGTAATGCTTGCTTCAATGTGTGATCCTCGAATGAAGGGCAAAATGCCCCTCCGGAGCAATTTACTAACCACCTGAAGGGATAAATTAATTGAGAGGGTGTGTGACAGGCAAAGACAATTGTGTATTCAACTAGAGGTGGATGAAGAAGAAGAAGAAGAACTGGAGGCTCCTGCTGATGATACTGTGTCAACAACACCTATCAGTATCAGCGCCACCACTGTGAGTTGATTGGACGCACGAGACTGCCCCCCAAGAAACAAAACAGATACAGTAAAGGCTTATCTTTCTGAGCCACATTTACCCACTACTACTGAGCCTTTACAATATTGAGATGAAAAAAGGGGGATTTGGCCTGTTCTCTCCATTGTAGCCCAAGAGTAGGGATGATCGAACGGTTCGGGTCGACCATCGGTTCGACCCGAACATTGGCTGTTCGAAATTCGGCCAAATTCCGAACTTTTTGTGGTAAAAGTTCGGATTTCGGCCACCAGAACCGCCCAAATGCAATGGGACAGGAACTGGGCTTTAAAAGCCCGTGATTGGCCCAGAAACATCAGTAAAAGCAGATTGGAGTGACTAGGGGGGTCCAGAGGCCAATCAGGAGTGAATACGCCCCCCATACGCCCCCCAGTATATAACATAGCCCCGCCAAATGTCTAGCACTGTAATAGAGAGGCTGTGCAATAGAGTGGAAGCATTTCTTTTATTCCTGCTGCTCCAGTGTCATTTTGCAATTATTAGTGTGAGGAAAGGGATATGCAGTGTAATTGGGGTACTATATACCACTATAGTTAGATTCAATAATCTAGTTTCTGTAGGGAAAGTGTTAAGTGTCAGGGTGACCGTAGTGTAGGGTGAACTGACTCTGCTATGCCAGGGTGACCGAACTCTTCCATGTCAGGGTGACCGCCAGAAAAAAAAAGATAATTTTTCTTAGAATTTCAGTAGCACAGGGATGGGGCTCCGCTCCTTTCACACCTGGGCATTTTTGTTGCAGGCGTTTATTGGGCATTTTTGGGGCGTCTTTGGAGGCAGGCATGACATCTGAACTTCTGTATAGGGGTATATATACACATATACACATACACACATATAGGTGTGAAAGGAGTGGAACCCCATCCCTGCGCTACTGAAATAATTTCAATAGCGCAGGGATGGGGTTCCGCTCCTTTCACACCTATATGTGTGTATGTGTATATATATGTGTGTGTGTATATATACCCCTATACAGAAGTTCAGATGTTATGCCTGCCTCCAAAGACGCCCAAAAAATGCCCAATAAACGCCTGCAACAAAAACGCCGAGGTGTGAAAGGAGCGGAACTCCATCCCTGCGCTACTAAAAATTTTAAGAAAAATTATCTTTTTTTCTGGTTCTGGTTAATTGTATTATTTGTATTGAGTTTTCATTCAAGTGTTTGGAGTTGCTACTGCATACACATAACTTAATGCTCCTCATATAATAGTAGTTAGTATTAAATAAAAAAAAAAATAATAAAAAAAATCCTGTACTTACTCAGTTGCTCCCAATACTCTAACAACCAAAATATTATTTAAAAAAAAAAAAAAGCCCTGCACTTTAACTCCCTGGAAACCAATACTCCCACAAAAAGTGGTATTCCTTTCTATTTTTCTCCTCTTACTTTGTCTACGGTGTTGCAAATGAAGACTGCTGCTACCATCTAGGAGAAAATCAGTAGGCATTGGTAATGGCACTCTGTTGGAAGACCTCTCCCCACACAATGGGATTAAAGCATTGAAAAGGTTTACCCTACTGCACAAACAAACAAGTGAGTGGCTCATCAATTTTATCCTTATTCCCCTTCCATCATTCCATTAATCATTTCTGTTTATTTATCTAACTCTCGCTCTTGATTTTACAGTTTATTGAAAATACCACTAGACTTTGATGTGGATGAGGAACAACGAGACAGATTTATATATGAGTCATCAAGTACTTCGCTGGTAAGTATTAACAGTGCACACCACTTTCAGGATGTATATATGCACTAATACCAATGCAAGTATTGGTGCTGAATGCTGATACAGAGCACTTAAGCACTTACTCCCTCCAAAACCAGAACTGCCGGTCAAAGCAAAATTTTTTCCAATCTCATCGAAGGAAGGAGGATCGGAATTTGGAAAACCTCCCTCTGACCTGCTGTGCTGTGAGGGAGCATGGAACTGACTTCCCAACCAATCAGGAAGTCAGCCGGTGGCTCCCTCAAGGCACAGCAGGTCATAAGGAGTTTTTTTTCCCGATCTCTTTGCCGTCACAAAGATTGAAAAAACATCTCCTAGTCAAGAGGTGTTCCTTAAAAAGAAACTTCATAAAGTTCACAGTAAGTTTATAAACTTTAATTACATACTTTAAAAAGTTTTTTGCTTTTTTTCAGTTTTCATAGTTGTGTGAACATGTTTGCTTGCTGGTTTAAAAAAAAAAAAAAAGAGTGATGCATGTCCCTTTAAACATAAAATCAAGACCGTTGTGCTAAATATAAAAGATAAATACACAAATAGGTGAATATTGAATAATTCACCTATTTGTGAAGAGCAGTGGGGCACCATAATAGCTAAATCTGAATGAATAACTTTAACTATTAAAAATGCAAAAAATATACCAAGCTATTGACCAAAACAGCAGCCAGCATAACACCTGAACTAGTGCAAACAGTAATATAAACAATATGTGCAGCGTAATGGATAATAAACATGTAGTAATGAATCACAGAACCTGATATTAATATCATATAAATGTACAAACAATATAAAATACATGCGTGCCAAGAAAACGGAATGAACACAATCTTATCATCATAAAAGTGACATGAAAACATAATGGAAAAAGATAAAGTCCTTGTGTATTGCAATAAGCATAAAGCCAATAATCTTCAAAAAGGTGGTCCAAAGGTGAATACAGAAAAAATTGCTGTGACACCATCCACCACCAATCACATAGAGAGATAAAGGGGGGAGGGGTATCACGCTTCAGGGGGGTGGTATAGGTTGATATTGGATATTAAATAAATAAATTAGCTAAAAACGCTGTTAAATCAATACTCAATAATATGTGGTGGTGTTTAAATCAAATAAAATCATCTAGTGTACATTGTACAGGAGAACGACACGCAAACTAAGTACCAGAATTAATGAATATATTAGCAATATCCGTAAGGAATACCCAAAGCATAGTCTTTCTAACCATTTCCGTTTATGCCATAATAGGGATCCCAGAGATCTATCTGTGTGTGGCATTGACAAGCTGCAACCACATTGGAGAGGGGGCAATCTAACCCAAAAAATATCAATGAATGAAACAGAATGGATCTATCGTTTACAGACTCTGCATCTTTCTGGGTTAAACATTGATATAGACCTTAATTGTTTTATATCGAATTATTGATTTTAATAATAAGGGTTTATTGGATGTTTTTTTTCCCAATGTGGTTCTTATCTACTAGATTTTATCCTTTTGATTTATTGATATTCACTCAGGTCATTGATATTAATAATAATATTTTATTATAATATTTTTATTATAATATGTTATAATTTTATATATATTTTTTGTATATGTGGTTTTTATCTTACAATTATATTTATTTTAATTGATGTCACTTTGTAATATATAGGATTCATTTAATCAGTTTTTAATATGAAACATTATTATAATATTCATTTAACCTCCCTTGAATCCATCCCTCCGCCTTATTTTAATACTATTAATATAAGGGAATTGTACTCAATTTCGCCCACATTCAGTCTATTTGTTTACATTCCTGCCATCTCCCATGTATTACGATCCATGGCTCCTATTTTCTTTTTGTTCCGGGGGGAGGGCTTATGATGCAGCGGAGTTGGATTGGAGACCATTGTGAGGCTTGGCTGTATATATGGCGTAGACACAGTCATGGTCACATGACCCTGATGACGTCAGTCAAGGTGCTGACGAAACGCGTCGGGACGTAAGGAGCTGTGACTGCGCCAACATACTTCCGGCTCCCGCTGACACTCTTATGGAACGTGGAAGGCGTCCGTGGGGTTCGTGAATTGGAGACCGTTCTATTATATCCTTAATGCCCTGCTTTTATCTACAAAATGTAAGTGCATCCATCTCTAAATAAAATTACTTTAATTAAACGTACTTCACTATCGAGACCTTTCTTTTTCCTGGTATGCTGGATGGGAGCCCCATTTCCAAGTTATTTAGGAGGAATCTTTTGTGAATACATGGAGGTGGAGCCTTCTTTTGATGCCTGGTGTCCATGACCATATCTGCCCTATTGACCCCCTAGTCAGCACATACACACTCTGGGTGATCTGGTGGAGGTGTATATTGCTACCCACTGTATATCTAGAGTCTCTTGATATTTGGATAATCGGTTTCACAGTTTATGGACTTTATTTATTGGACTTTACTATGGACACTTTGGAATGTTAATATTTGGGTATTGATTTACCATCACTCTGCAAAATTTTTAGCATATTTTGCACTTTGTTTTGCATTTTTGCACCATACCACTTATATTAGTGTTTTAGTTGAGCGCAATCTTATAATTTAGCAAAAATTATTTATTTCGTCACTATTTTCACTTTTATGTGTTGATTGCTGCTTTTAATTTTGGAATTATTCCACACTAACTTTATCCTTTATTATCATCAAATTTTTCACTTCTATACATATTTGTTCCTTTACACACTTTTTCATCCATTTGCGCAGGTTTTTGGTTCAGCACCTTATCTTTTTCTATAACAATTATGTGACTCCCCTAAATAGGTGAAGAATGTTTTAGGAAATATAAGAATATGTATAAAAGTATAAAAAATATTTTATAAAAAATATACAATGAAATTGAAAATGAAATAATATAGGGGATAAATAACCCACAAAAAAATATATTTTTTATATTGGCAAAAGAAGGCACAGGTATCAGTCCTTCTGGATCATGTATATTTAAATAACTACACAAATACTACTAAATGTTACATAGAAGAGTAAAGTTTGGTATCCAAAATACCCACAGTAATCCTGTGGGTATTTTGTGTTTATTAAAAGTCACCAGCTACAAAAAGGGTATCTGTTGACTTTTATTGAACACACACTCACCTGTCCCACAATCCAGAGATGCGGCCGCCCGAAGCCTCGTATCTCTCTCCTGCCGTTTCCCGGCACCGGCTGTGACAGCTTGCGGCTTCATAGCAGGGTGTGCACTGAGCATGCGCGTCATGAATGGCCAAGTGATCTTCTGGGACCTTTGATGTGTCCCAGAAGATTGCAGGGAGGGGGAGGGAGAACTTCCGCAACTACCGCCTAGGTGGCTGGAGAGGGAGTGGGAGCAGGTACCTGTCAAGACTAGGTACCCGCTCCCCCCAAGAAATTACATGCCAAATGTGGCATGTCAGGGGTTAGGAGTGCTTAAAGCGTAACTTTCACTTTTGGTTAAAACTCCGCTTTAAGAGAGAATCCCAAAAACGTTTATCTAGGTAAATACGGTTACAACTTATTTAGCTAAATCTACCCATTAGTGTAAATTGTATTTATATGTTATATAGCCATAGTTTGTTTTCATTGGTCTTTAAACTGATATTCTAATCTATCACTCCTGGATGCAGAAACCTAAACCTGTTTATAAGATTATTGTATATAAAATTCAAAGCACAATTATATTTGATTTTCCACTATTTAAATGAAATAACCTTTAAATAAATTTTAAAAAAATTAATATACGTAGCAGATGATGCCTTAAACAAAAATGTTTTTTTCTTCAATATACAGTATGTATATCTAATATTTTATTTCCGCTACTCTTTTATAAGGTCCACCCTAGTTACAGATGCCCTACTGTAGTGGAGGATACAAAGATCAAATGAATTTCCAAATTATTTAGAAATATAATAAACAATTTTGGGTTACACATACAAACATTGTTTCATACATTAACTGCTTGCTGACCGCCTGCCGCAAATATACTGCGGCAGACTGGCTCGGCTGCACGAATCGCCGTACCTGTACGCGCCCCCATTTGCCAACGGAGAAGCTGATTCACTGCCGCTGGGCACCCGGGATCGCTCCCCAGGGAGAGAGAACGGCGCTCTGCTGTTGTAAACACATCAGACCGCTGTTCTCACAGGAATCAATGCAGAGCTCCTGTGTTCCTCCTATTTAGGATCACAGGTCTCTGTGTTGATTCCACAAGGCCATCCCCCACACAGTTAGAAAACACCCCCATAGGCATACATTTAACCCTTTGATCGCCCCTGGGTTAACCCCTTCCCTGCCAGTATCATTATTACAGTATCAGTGCATATTTTTAGCATTGGTTACTGTAGTAATGTCACTGGTCTCCCCAAAAATGTCCGATCTGTCCGCCGCAATGTTGCAGTCCTGGTAAAAATCTCTGATTGCCGCCATTACTAGTAAAAAAAAATAAAAATTACATAAATCTATCCCCTAGTTTGTAGATGAGATAAATTTTGTGCAAACCAATAAAAATATGCTTATTGGGATTTTCTTTTACCAAAAATATGTAGCAGAATACAAATTGGCCTAAAATGATAAAAAAAAAATTGATTTTTAATTTTTTTGGGGGGGGAATTTTATATAGCAGAAAGTGATTTTTTTTTTTTTGTTCAGAATTGTCACTGTTTTTTATTTATAGCGCAAAAAATAAAAATCGCAGAGGTGATCAAATACCACCAAAGGAAAGCTCTATTTGTGGGGAAAAAAAGGACATCAATTTTGTTTGGGTACAACGTCGCATGACCGTGCAATTGTCCATTAAAATAACGCAGTGCCGAATTGCAAAAAATGACCTGGTCACTAAGGGGGCAAATCCTTTCGGTCCAGAAGAAGTTAAAACACAACACTTCATTGGACAATTTCATGAAGAAGTGATTGAGAAGCATGAGGTGTGTGTATGAATTTGAAAATGGGTGGTAGTTAAATATCTTTTATGTGTTTATATGATAATGCCTGTGTATAATGTCATGTGTAGATGATGATGGGGTGTCCTGTTTCTTTATATTGGCACCTTGTGTACCTATGCTGAGGAGTAATGGACCGCTTCTATCAGAAGCTGTCATTGGAGGGATATGGCTTTTTGTTAAAGAAAAGAGTCAAGGTAATATTGTTCAAGATAAAGTCTGCTCCAAAACAGCTCTATTTATTTGTGCCTGTAATATGTTGTACAACATCATATTTGATAATCAAAGCGACTATATTCACAAAAAAAGTGCACTGAGGTGAATTTGCAATAGAACTGTAAAATCTAATCTAGAGTTGCTGATGTGTTAAAAACAGATGTTAAATTTCTTTGCAAATTTACCCCAATTAACATTTTTTTGAATAGACTTTTAAATATACTATACCACAGGACTTATTGGAGCTTTAAGCACTTCAGCTCCGGAAGGTTTTATCCCGGTCCTGACCAGACCATTTTTTTGCCATACGGCACTGTGTTACCTTAACTGACAATTGCGCGGACGTGCGACGCTGTAACAAAATAAAAGTGATGTCCTTTTTTCCCCCAAAAATATAGCTTTCTTTTGGTGTTATACTATTTGATCACCTCTGCCATTTTAATTTTTTGCGCTACAAACAAAAAAAAGAGCAACAATTTTGAAAAAAAAAAAAAAAAGATATTTTCATTTTGGTTATAAAACACATCCAATAAAAAAATGAAAAACAAAATGTAATTTCTTCATAAATTCAGGCCAATAAGTACTCTATGATTCTGCTACATGTTTTTGGTAAAAAAATAACAATAAGTGTATATTGATTGGTTTGCGCAAAAGTTATAGCGTCTACAAACTATGATGGCTTCCTTCCACTATAAGGTTTACCACAAAATAAAAAAGTATTGTTTGACCAACACTTGGTAAAAGGTGTATGATGCCTATCTCCTATACACGCAGATCATTTTCCATGTATGTTACTTTTCTATATGTGACTGTGCCAAATAAATATTTTTGTGAAGTTCAACTCAGTTTACTATTGACTATACTGTGTATTTTTTTCATATGTGCGTTCTAAGAGTGATATAATATTTGAATAATTACCTGTGGCTAACGCCACTGGTGGCCCTGGGAACCTTTCATCAAGTCCCGTACTCTTTCCAAGGCTGGTGCCTTCTCAGATGCTGACACAGTTAAACAGAAGAGTGTCAATTTAGCTTTTATAACTGCAGCAACCAATGCATCATTCTCCTCTGGGCTAAACAGGGGATCAGTTTCTCTTTGTTTTCTGCTGCACCTCTGAGTCATCGCTCTCTTGTGATGTTGGGGGGACACATGTCTCCTTTTTGGCCATGGTCCCACTCCGCTCCACCTCCACACTTCCCTCCATGACTCCGATCCACTCCATGCCTCTGTTCACCTCCACTCTCCTCCCCTCCACACCTCCTCTTCCCTCCACTCCTCTCCCCGCCACGCCTCTTCCCTCCATGCCTCATCTCCCCTCCACTCCTCCTCTTCCCTCAACGCCTCTCCTCCCCTCCATGCCTTCGCTCCCCTCCACTCCTCCTCTCTACTCCACCTCTCCCCTCCATGCCTCTCCCCCCCCCTCCATGCCTCCTCTCCTCTCCATGCCTCTTCCCCTCCATGCCTCCTTCTCTCTATGCCTCCTCTCCCCTCCACGCCTCTCCTCCCCTCCATGTCTCTTCTCCCCTTCATACCTCTCCTCCCCTCCATGCCTCTTCTGCCTTCCATGCCTCCTCTCCCCTCCATGCCTCTCCTCCCCTCCACACCTCCTCTACCCTCCACTCCTCCGCTCCCTTCCACTCCAACTCTCCCCTATATGCCTCTCCTCCCCTCCAGTCCTCCGCTCACCTCTACTCTCACTCACACAAACACACTGACATTCTCACTCCCTACCACAACACACGCAAGCTCTCTCACTGCAGACCTTGTATTTTTAACAAAAGCACCCAAAACCACACAAACCAAAACAATACCACTCTCTGCTCCTCTCTCCCCACACCACTGTACTCTCTCTCAAAATGGCATCAGAGGGGCGACGGCTAACTGCGTCAGAAAACAAAACTGAAAATTTGAAATTGTGAATCATTCCGAATAATCGAAATGTGTTTACGAAAGTACGAATAAATTTGAAGCACCAAAATACATTACATTTCGTAATTTTGTATTTTGGCTATTTAGAATGATTGGGAATTTGTTATTTTAGTTTCGGTTTCTGACACGTTAGGCACCGCTATTTTGAGAAAGAGACATGTTTTTGGTTTTCTTGCTGTTTAAAAAAAACACACACACTCTGATCCTGTTGAATGCAACGAAAGTATGAATCAACGGAAAAAGCAATCTCATGAAAGAACGAATTACAAAAATTACGAAATGTGTTCCGAATCAACGAAAAAAGCAATCTCACAAAAGTACGAATTCAGAGTCAATGAAAAATTAGCCTTATGCAATTACGAATCATTCCGTTTCAAGAAAAATTGACCCTTACGAAAGTGCAAATTATTCCAAATAGAAAAACGAAATTACGAATCATTACGAATCAACGGAAATGAAAAGAAACTAAACTTATTTTCCCGCTGTGCACGTCTATCATTGGGTACCCTGTTACATGCTTTCTTTTGTACGGTACTTCAAATTAATAAAATTACCTTTCCTATTGGTAATGATAAATTAATAATCCCAAATGCATTACAATCACATGCAGTCTCTCACTATCTTTATTTGATTTTTTTGCAATTTGTTTGTTTTTGTTTTTGTGATATTATAACCACTGACTTTATTGTGATATACTGTTGAGCTAATTAGAACTTTAGGGTAGCAGTTATCTAGCCTATATAATATTTTTTTGTGTTAGCAGTGACGGGGTATTCACATTTACTAATCATTCGTTTAGCCACTTGCCGACTACCAGCAGCACATATACTGCGGCAGGTCGGCTCTGTCCCGCAACTTGATGTAAGTGTACGTCGCTTTGCAGGACCGCAAGTGGAGGCGCGCGCGCCCATTCACCACAGAGGGAGCCAATCGGCATGTCTGGTGGCCGCGATTTCTGCTGGGCACCCGCTATCGCTCCTTGTGGAGACGGAATGGCGGTCTGTCGTTGTAAACATGGCAGACCACTGTTCTGTCAGTAATGAACACAGGGATCCTTTGTTCCTCTTATTTAGGAACACGTGTCTCTGTGTTCATTCAGTAAATATATCCAACCCACAGTTAGAAAGCACCCCCTAGGGACACATGTAATCCTTTTAATCCTTTGATCGCCCTTGGTGTTAACCCCTTCCCTGGCAGAGTCATTAGTACAGTAATAGGGCATTTTTTTAGCACCGATTACTGTAGTAATGTCACTGGTCCCCCCAAAAGTGTCAAAAATGTCAGTTAGGTGTCCGATCTGTCCACCGCAATGTCGCAGTCCCGCTAAAAATCACAGATCGCCGCCATTACTAGTAAAAAAATAAATATTACATAAATCTTTCCCTAGTTTGTAGATGCGACAACTTTTGCACAAACCAATCAATATACACTTATTGGGAATTTTTTTTACCAAAAAAATGTAGCAGGATACAAATTGGCCTAAAATTGTAAAAAAAAATTTGGCAGTGGCAAATCGCAAAAAATGGCCTGGTCATTAAGGGGGTAAAACCTTCCGGTCCAGAAATGGTTAAGCTTTGCATGAACCACTTACCTCCTCTCTGCTCAACCATAGCCTTGATTCCTCACAAGGGACCAAAGAAATATCATCAGGATATGGGCGGACATATAACACTTCCCCTGTCACTGCACAATGCAGCAGTCTGGCCTTAGTGACCTATCGCCTGATCTAAATGCTTTTGAATGTTTTTATTGAGCATATTAAAGCTTTTTTGAGCATAAACATTTTTTTTTCACAAACCCTACCCTCAGCTCATTTTTTTTTTTGTGTGTGTGTGTGTGTGCTTTTTTGACATTTTTTGTGCTTTTGCCCACTTTTTCACATGGTTTTGAGCACTTAGGCGTCTTATCTGCTCGAAATCTCCTCCTAAAAACACGAGTTTGGTGGGGTTTTTTTTCTGCCTGTAGGAGCATATGCCTGTAAACTCCCGAAAAAGCCTTAGTGTGCATGGACACATTGGCTAACATGGAGGGGAGTTTCCAGGTAGAAAAAAATGAGAGCTCAAAAAAGCTCAAAAGCCTGTAGCAGCAGCTTCTTTGAGCTTATTTGAGATGTGATGTTCATGAGCCCCTATCGCCTGGTCCACATGTTGCTATTTTTTTTTCAAGGTTTTTATATCACTATGTCTACTCTGTGTTTTTTAATTAATAAAGCTTTGCAAAAAAAAATAAGATGCAAAAAAATTGAATTAATTTGTTTGTCTGTCAGCAGATTTGCCATAAACCTTACCTCCCCTATTTAGTCTGTCATTGTTATCTATTAAATTCATTCTCTGCAACATATAGATTTGTTTGCAGTTCTAATTCAATGGTATGAGACAAGGGTGTTCACTTTCCCCTATAATTTCTTCATTAACCATGGAAGCACTAGTCACCATGGTAAGAACTAATCCCTGCATGAGAGAATCTCAATTCCATAACTCTATACACAAAATAAGTCTCTTTGCATATGAAATCATTTTAATGCTTACCGACCCTAAAACCTCCCTGCTTGAAGTACAACAAACACTTAGCAAAATTTCCTATTACAAACTGAATTCTAATAAGTCTCAATTCCTTGGTATTCACGTTTCTACTGTGTTCAAATCCCAACTGCTTGAAAGGTTTCCTTTTCAATAGACATTATCTGCCATCCCACTTCTAGGTTTACAACTAACAGCCTCAATCGCTCGATTGTTTGACAGAAGTTGTCAAACAAACCTGATTTTGTTTTACGTGGATGTAAGTAAAACCTTGGACAGAGGGGTGCCTGTGGACAGTGTATACTTGGATTTTGCAAAAGCCTTGGACACAGTTCCCCACACACGGCTAATGTGTAAGGTAAAGTCTAGAGTCTTGGAAAGATCAGTTTGTAAATGGTTAAAAAACTGGCTAAAAGAATTCAGAGATTAGTGATTACTGATTCTTACTCTGAATGGTCTAAGGTTATCAGTGGTGTACCCCAAGGCTCAGTGTTAGGACCATAAGTTTTTAATATCCTTATAAATGATATAGGGTCTGGGATTAAAAGTACCATTTCAGTCTTTTCAGATGACACCAAGCTATGCAGTGGAATAACGTCCTTACAGGATATCTCTAACTTACAAGCCGACCTCAATGCACGGTTTAAATGGGCAACTAGGTGACAAAAGAGGTTTAATGTCGATAAATGTAAAGTTATGCACTTGGGGGCTAAGAATATGCATGCATCATACACACTAATGGGAGTACAACTGGGGGAATCAATGGTGGAGAAGGATCTGGGGGTTTTGGTAGATCATAAGCTTAATAATAGCATGCAATGCCAAGCTGCGGTTTGTGAGCAAAGGCCTTTCTTGTATTAAGAGAGGTATGGACTCTAGAGAAAAATAATTTTGCCCCTGTACAAATTATTAGTAGGACCTCATCTGAAATATGCAGTTCAGTTTTGGGCACCAGTTATCAAAAAGGATATTGAGGAACTGGAGAAAGTGCAGAGAAGGGCAATCAAACTGATAAGAGACATGAAGAAGCTCAGCTATGAGGATAGATTAGAGGAACTAAATGTATTCTCTCTTGAGAAAAGTAGATTAAGGGGTGATATAATCAACATGTACAAATTCAAAAGGGGTCCATTTAGTGAACTTGGCCTGAATTCTTTCCTAAATGTACATGATATAAATAGGTACTAACATTTATAGGTAAAGTGGATCCAGGGAATATTCGATTGCCTGGGATCAGGAAGGAATTTTTTCCCCTGCTGGAGCAAATTGGATCATGCTTTGCTGGGGTTGTTTTGCCTTCTTCTGGATCAACTGTGGGTAGAGGGTTGTGTATATGGGATTGTATGTTTTTTTTATTTTTTTTATTGTTTGAACTTGATGGACATGTCTTCTTTCAACCTGACTAACTATGTAACTATGTAACTATGTTTACCCTGAATTATAAACCCTTTCTAACTTGCCTTCCTCACCTATTGCCGAACCTTCCCACCTCTGATCTCTCAACAGCAGGTAGAATTACAGCTGTTAAAATAATTGTATTACCTAAACTAGTGTATATATTTATAAATGTTATAATACCAATACCCAGGATATATTTTTCATTGGTACAACATTTTTTGAACCGGTATATTTGGGCCCATAAACCTCCTAGATGCTCTCTTAACATAATGTAGACATCACTTTACTGGAGCATGGGATTGCCCCAAATTCTCCACTACTTCAAATCCTGCATTTTAGGCCAAATATGATACTGATAGAACCTCTCACCACACAAAATATGGTCCCAAATGGAGTCTATTTTATTCCCCAAAGGTAACCCTTGAGTGACCTTATATGCAATTAAACTGGGATTGCTACTCCCAAACATAGACTCCCAAACGGTAACTGCAGTGCTTAAAGCTTGGTCTGATACCCCTCTATAACGATTCCTCCCAACACATACTAATTTTATCCCTGTGCCTATAGATGTCCTATAGATACTTATTCCTGACCTACCTATCTCAACTTGGAATAGTAAAGGGCTGACTTATATATCTAACTTATTTGCGGGTGAGAGTACCCGCTCTTTTGAATCGCTGAGAGAAAAATTTAGGTTAACATCCACTGACTATTTGGAGATTATGTGGGGGTACTGGTTCCCTGTATCACATACTATGGAAGTGCAAATCGATACACTCTTACTGGAATAAAATATTCCCACTGGCGTCTGATAGATCCTGATTCTGCCTGGGTCCTATTTCATATAGGAGCAGATCAGATTCCCCTACTTGCTAGGAATGTTCTGATACACCTAATGTTACCAGCTAAACTTACTGTAACTAGGAATTGGAAATCACCTGAGGTGCCAAGTATACAAGAAACTCTAATAACCTTAAACCATCAATGTCAAATGGAGAAATTGTTAGCAGCAAAAAATTGCTCTACTTCTCGGTATACCAAACTTTGGTCCATATGGTTGGATAACCCTAAATGTATTTTTGATTCTTGACATTATATACTATCTGGTGTAACTGTTCACTGATTGGAAACCCCTGTTTATGCCTATTACTTTCTGGTGGATCCTTACTCCCGTTCCCCTCCCCCCCATCCACCCATCCACCCTTTCTTTTCTATGCCCCCCTTACCATTTCTTTCTTTTTCTCCCTTCTTATTTGTAAAAGTTGAAGGTACTAAATGTAGCTGTTTTATTTTTTCTGTTGTTCACTTCTTATTGGTTTATGTGATATTGCTGCATACTGATTTATTTGTATGATGTACCTTCCTGTACACTGCTCTTATGTTGCTGTTTCATCTTATATGAAAAACCCTTAATAAAGAAATAGTTGATAAATAAAAAAAAGTATACTGGCCTGCTTGTGACCTTTGGACTCTAAGCTTCTACTTTATCAGGTGTGCTGTCCATTTTTCGACACCGTACAGGGCACTATCACTAAACACTACTCATTAAATTTTCTAGTTCAAGCTATTCAATATATGTTCCAGTATACTGGATTCATTTACCTTTACAATGGTAGCATGTAGCGTTTTAGTGTCAGTCTTTTATGTATTCATTGATTTGTGCAGGAATTATTAGCCAGTGTCTAGTAATGTGTCTACTGACCCCATTAAAAAGTAGTAACGTCTTCACAGGAGGCTAATGATGGGCAATATCTTGAATGGTTCATAGAAAAAAGGTCTTTTAGTTACTATAAAGTGCTCATTGGCCTTATCTGTCACTGCTATTGATAATAATCACGAAACATGGGTGTCGGAAAGTGAAGCCAACAAAAGTGCACCATTATTTACATATGACTGAGATAAATGGTCCCTAAACACATCCTCCACTGCACCATTATCCTTTCTTTATAAATGTCTATAGACCAACTCTTTCCACTCATCATCTCTACGAAATTATCCAATAGTATTAGTCAAGTGAAAAAGCAAGGCTGCAGAGCCATGGTTTAGAGTTGGGTTTAGGTCCCCTTTCTGTGTACTTTACAGCTGTCATTAACACACTTTACATTTTTTCCACATTATCACTTGGCTAAAGTCCTTTCACACCAGAGATATGCTTAAATTCTGCAAACACTCTTTAGGCAGAGACCTATCTTTATGACCTGTGTCGATGGGCAAATCAAGCCAATGAAATAGTATCCCTAGATACTATTATGATATGAATATGGTGAATACAAAAGTAACTTAACAAAACATTTGTATATAATAAAGAAATAATATAAATATAATAAAATAGTCCTTAAAGAAAGTGAACATGTGCAAATGTCCTTATAAATGTGAAAGCTTAAGTGCTTGGACACCGATTCCAAGAACACCCTGTGTTGTGAATAAACCACCATGTGCTTGATAGTACACACCACACTCACCAGATGTCAGTGACCCCTTACCATACAGCAAGAGAAGTCGTCAACTCTTTTAGGTCTTTGGGGGACCTGTCCCGATCTTCCTAGTGGCTCTTGGCATGGATCCTCCTCAGTAAAATACCGATGTTTCTTCAATTAATTCAATAGGCAAGAAATATGGTGAAAGTAGAAATAAAAATGGAGAGGAAACCTCTCGTAGTATAAAAACCCCCTGGTATGTTTATTAAAAATAGTTATAAAGTGCTACAAATTCCATAGGTATCAAACAAGTAGGTCCGCTATTACATCCAATAAGATGGATGCCGCCCGTGAGCAGGCGTGCATTCCACCTACAGACCTGAAGTGACGCACAGGAACATCCGCTTAAAGTGTTTCATCATCAAACAGTGATGTCATCAGAAGCAGGGGTCACACTGAGTAGGATAAAGGATCCGTACCAGGAGCCACCAGGAAAATGGGGACAGGTCCCCCAAAGATCTAAAAGCGTTGATGAATTCCCTTGCTGTATGGTAAGGAGGTCACTGACATCTGGTGAGTGTGGTGTGTACTATCAAGCACATGGTGAATTATTCACTACACAGGGTGTTCTTGGAATCGGTGTCCAAGCACTCAAGCTTTCACATTTATGAGGACATTTGCACTTGTTCACTTTAAGGACTATTTTAATATTTTTATTATTTATTTATTATATACAAATGTTTTGTTAAGTTGAATTCATTGAAGAAACATCGGGATAATACTGAGGAGGATCCATGCCAAGAGCCACCAGGAAGATCTGGGCAGGTCCCCCAAAGACCTAAAAGAGTTGATGACTTCTCTTGCTGTATGGTAAGGGGTCACTGACATCTGGTGAGTGTGGTATGTACTATGGAGCACAAGGTGGATTGTTCACTACACAGGGTGCTCTTGTTAAAGGGGGATTCCAGATCATGATAAGTCCCCCCCCCCGCAGACCCCTACAACCACAGCCCACGGTTGTCGGGAAGAGACCCCTGTCCCCATCAACATGGGGGCAAGGTGCTTTGGGGTGGAAACCTTAAAAAAAATTTTAATTTTGGCGTGGGCATTTTTTAAAATTTTTTTATCTGTATTACCGGGAGCCAACAAGGAGGCTACATACATTGCACAACTGCACCACTTTACAGGCATGATATTTAAAGGAATTTTTTAATTTTTGTTGTTTCACTTTAAGCATTATTAAACTCACTGCTCCTGTAAAAGCTATGGTTTTAAAAAAAAATAACAAAAATGTTGCATTGATTCATGTCCCCCAGGGCAGTGCCCAGGTCCCCATACACTTTTATGGGCCAATAACTTGCATTTAAGCCTTTAAAATTAGGACTTTTGATTTTTCATGTTTGTGTCCCATAGACTTTAATGGAGTTTGCATGTTTGCTAGAACATTTCCCCTGTTCGAGATGTTCTGGTGCGAACCGAACAGGGGGGTGTTCGGCTCATCACTACTATCAACCTATGCAGTCTGTGTTACTTATACCTGACCTCTGAAAATTGTCCCTTTCTACTTCTGACCCCTGCACTCTGCTTTATTTACTCCTTACCCCTGCACATACAACTGACCACTGGACTCTGGTTTACTTACCCCTGACCTCAAACTCTGAGTTATTACTGACCCCTGAACTCAGTATTAGGTGTTACTGACCTCTGAACTCAGGGTTACTTACTATTGCCCCTAATTTCTTCAAAACTTCCTTACTTTCTAAAAAGGCCTTGTTAGGTTATCTCCTTAAAAAAAGCCTGTTGCACCATGGTGATTATTTATTGTTTCCATATTGCTGAGGTAAATTCCCACCTCTGCACAGTTGGCCAATCTTGCTGTATGTTATGAAGAAGAGGATGTGGGAGGTAATTGTAGTCCTGTTCTAGGATGACAACACTGCTTCTCTATAGACATAGTGTTAGAGTGAGTGATGTCATCCTAGATCAGCAAGTGTGTTACTGGCAGAATTCCCAGGTAAAAATAAAGGGTAAAAAGCTTGAATAAATAAAACTAATGACACCCCTACATCTATGGACTTGTAGGCTGCAATAAATTAAATTTTTGTCATTTTGCTTAGATACAATAAAAAAACATTTTTACATAGAATGATATTTACCTTACAAACAATTGTGGACAAAAGCTAAGGCTCATTTACTGTACATTATGTGCATTGGACTGCATTAGGCTGCATTGGGCAAAATTGCTCAATGCAGGCCCATTGCAACATCGCGTAAAAATCCAATTTCATCCCAGCATGCTGCATTGTGCGTGTCTGGCAGAAATAAGAGATGTTGCTTTTAAATACAGCATATGCAAGGTGGGTCAAGGAAACAGTAATTTGTCTCCTGCTGTGAAAAAAAGAAAAATGTAGTTTAATGCAACAACAGCGCACAATATTGCGCATGAAATTTACGTGCATCAATTTGGGTTAAACACAATACATGTGGTGTGAATCCAGCAACTTGCTTTCTTTGAAAACTGTGCACAAAAACTGATATCTAGAATCAGTAATGAGCTTGAACAATTCCAGCAGATCTGTACAGTGCTGTAGAGCTATTGCTGACCTAGGAAAATAGCTCAGCTGACGGCTCCACAAGTCACTTCCAGTTATTTTCCTTAATCTGTTATTTTAGTGAGCTCACATTGTTTCCAATTGCCGGCCCCATAGGAAGTCTTTCTAGAAAAACAAACACTCTTAGCAGGGCAAACTGATTCTCAAGCATTCTTTTTTTTTTATTATTTCTAAAGGTAGCCTACAAACAGGGTAGAAATTCAATACTTTTTTCAATAGACATTTACCACAGTTCCAGTATTTTGAAATACACCATATATTGTATTGTTGTTGAACTACTGTATAACTCAACAACCTTCATACACAGTGAACTTCAATCACTGGGTCCTTATATTGTCATATACTGCATAAAGTGTATCTACAGCCAAAACATTTGATTTTGATTCTGAATATGAGGTCTGTCAAAACAAGTTTAGTTAATGGTCCGATATTTCAACGGCAACATGGGCCAGGTGCGCACGCATGCACGTGGCTATCCAGAGACATGTTGAGAAGCGCCACCTATCGTGGAGTACACGTGACCATCAGGGTAAACCCACAGTGGGCAGTCAAGCATTGTCAGTGTGGGAGGTAGGGTCAAAGCGCAATGGAGAAATGATTGAACGTCAAGTTCTGCAACAAATTGGGTAAAGGAGCAACGGAGATGCATGAAATGTTGGTGCAAGTGTACGGGACAGAGGCTGTGAGCAGAAAATGTGTTTACGACTGGTTCAAATGCTTTCGTGAGGGAATGGAAATGACTGAGAATGAGCCATTTCTGTGTCGGTCATTGACAAACAGAACCCCAGACATGATCGAGCGAGTGAGACAAATGCTACCACGAGACCGGCGACTGACTCTACGATTATTGGCGGAGGAATTGACAGACAAACAGAAAGCAAAACAGATGGAAACCTCTGGAGATTTCATTACCATGTGTAACCAGAATCCATCCTTTCTGCAAACCATCATCACAGGGGATGAGATCTGTGTGCCAATTCCTGGCTTAACCTGTTCTAGATCATCCACTGTACTCCCCTGATCTGGTGCCTGCTGACTTGTTTCTTTTTCCCTGCCTGAGCATCATGAAAGGCACACATTTTGCGGACGTGGCGGCAATCCAAGAATGTGTGACAGTGGCTCTGCGATTGATTCCTAAAGAAGCCTTTGCTGACAGTTTCTAGAAGATTTATGAATGTTGCCAAAAATGTGTTGTGAAGGATGATAATTATTTTGAAGGCCAATAAAGGTACCGTATTTATAGGTGTATAACATGTACAGCCGTATAACGCACCTTAACCACTTAAGCCCCGGAAGATTTTACCCCCTTCCTGACCAGGGGGTATTTTGCGATTCGGCACTGCGTGACTTTAACGGACAATTGCGCGGTTGTGCGACGCTGTATCTAAACGAATTTGGCGTCCTTTTTTTCCCACAAACAGAGCTTTCTTTTGGTGGTATTTGATCACCTGTGCGATTTTTTGATCACGCGCTATAAACAAAAAAAGAGCGTAAATTTTGCAAAAATAGCAATATTTTTCAAATTTTTTATATGAAATTCCCCCCCAAAAAAATGTAAAAATCTAAATTTTTTAACATTTTTGGCCAATTTGTTTTATGCTACCTATGTTTGGTAAAAAAAATCACAAAATGCGTATTTTGATTGGTTTGCGCAAAAGTTATCGCGTTTACTAACAAAGGGAAAGATTTTTGTCATTTTTGTTGTTTTTTTTAACGCATAATGGCGGCGATCTGCGATTTTTTTGCGGTACTGCGACATTGTGGCGGACAGATCAGACCCTTGACTGACATTTTTGACACTTTTGGGGTTACCAGTGACATTTCTACAGTAATCAGTGCTATACATATGCACTGTTACTGTAAAAATACACTGGCAGTGAAGGGGTTAACTTTTTTTTGAAAGGGAGGGGCTATGTGTGTCCCTAGGGGCGTGCTTTCTACTGTGATTGGCTGTGGCTTCAGATGTATGAAGAGTGATCAACGGTTCTACAAAGTAGAACCGTATGATCATCCTTCATACACAGGGGAGAATGACAGGCAGCTTGTTTACACAAGCCGCCTGACTTTCTCCCTCTCCCCCGCCGATCGCAGAGTGACCGGTGGACATCGGGTCCGCCGGTCACACGTGCGGGGGGGTCCGTGACCACGCGGGAGCGGGAGTGCGCCTCCCGGGGCGAGCGCTCGATCCCTAGACCCTCACAAGCTAGTGACGTAGCCCTACGTCACTTTGCCTGTGAGGGGCTGACTGCCGACGTAGATCGGCGTTAGGCAGTCGGCAAGTGGTTAATTTTAAGTGGGAAGTTTCAGGAAAAAATCTTAAATTTTGAATAAAGAACTTTGAAGCAAAATAAGGGTCAGTGCTCATCAATGCAGCCCTATCAGTGCCCCTCTGCAGCCTCACCAGTGCCCATCTATGCAGCCTTACCATTGTCCATCAATGCAGCCTGATCAGTGCCCATAAATGCAGCCTGATCAGTGCCCATCTGCAGCCTCACCATTACAGCCTGACCAGTGCCCATCTGCAGCTGCACCACTGCAGCTCGATCAGTGTCCATCTGCAGCCTCACCATTCCAGCCTGATCAGTGCCCATCTGCAGTCTCACCATTGCAGCCTTATCAGTGCCCATCTGCCGCCTTGCCATAATTTCAGCCTGATCAGTGTCCATCTGCAGCCTCGCCATTGCCCATGAGTAAATACTGTATATGGGGGTCTGATAAATGTGTTCTCTATATAGGCATATACAGTATGAGTCCACCCCTCACATCTTTGTAAATATTTTATTATATCTTTTCATGTGACAACACTGAAGAAATTACATTTTGCTACAATGTAAAGTAGTGGCTTTACAGCTTGTATACCAGTGTAAATTTGCTGTCCCCTCAAAATAACTCAACACACAGCCATTAATATCAAAACCGCTGGCAACAAAAATTAGTACAACCCTAAGTTAAAATGTCCAAATTGGGCCCAAAGTGTCAATATTTTGTGTGGCCCCCATTATTTTCCAGCACTACCTTAACGCTCTTGGGCATGGAGTTCACCAGAGCTTCACAGGTTGCCACTGGAGTCCTCTTCCACTCCTCCATGACCACATGATGGAACTGGTGGATGTTAGAGACCTTGCGCTCCTCCACCTTCCGTTTGGAGACATGCTTGGCAAGTCCATCACCTCTACCCTCAGCTTCTTTAGTAAGGCAGTGGTCATCTTGGATGTGTGTTTGGGGTCGTTATCATGTTGGAATACTTCCCTGTGGCCCAGTGTTCGAAAGGAGGGGATCATGCTCTGCTTCAGTATCTCACAGTACAGGTTGGCATTTATGGTTTCCTCAATGAACTGTAGCTCCCCAGTGCCGGCAGCACTCATGTAGCCCCAGATCATGACACTCCCACCACCATGCTTGACTGTAGGCAAGACACACTTGTCTCTGTACTATGGATAGACCCATATGTTTTATTCAGGGCCGATACCGATACCGATACCAATACCGATATTTTGGTCACAACGTATCGGTATCGGCGGATATGGGCTGATATTTTGTACATTTAAAGTTTTGAAAAATAAAGACAATTTTTGACACAAATCTGGTACTGAACATGTTAATTTTTGTTTAATGCTTAATGGCTGGCTTGCTGGCACCCTGTGGTGGGTGGCTGGCTGTCTGGCACCCTGTGGTGGATGGCTGGCTGTCTGGCACCCTGTGGTGGGTGGCTGGCTGGGACACTGCGGTGGGTGGCTGGCTGGCACCCTGTGGTAGGTGGGTGGCTGGCACAGGGCCTGTGGGTGGCTGGCTGGTACAGGGCCTGTGGGCGGCTGGCTGGTACAGTGCCTGTGGCTGGCTGGTACAGAGCCTGTGGGTGGCTGGCTGTCTGGCACGCTGTCTGTGGGTGGCTGTCTGTCTGGCACCCTGTGGTGGGTGGGTGGCTGGCTGACTGGCACCCTGTGGTGGGTAGGTGGCTGGCTGGCACAGGGGCTGTGGGTGGCTGGCTGGTACAGGGCCTGTGGGTGGCTGGCTGGCTGGTACAGTGCCTGTGACTGACTGGCTGGTACAGGGCCTGTGGATGTGGGTGGCTGGCATCGGGCTGCTGTGGGTGGGTGTATGGATGTGATACACTCCCGTGAGACTTGTCCCAACTCCAGATACAGATTAAATACAGCATATGCAAGGAAGAGGCTGTCCAAGGCGAGGGAGGTGGCCTCAGAAGGCAGAATGATGTCACCAAAATATTGGCAATATCAGCCATATCGCCAAATATCTGCAATATCGGCCAGTTCCGGGACCGATACCGATATATCGGGGAAAGTGCATATCGGCCCTGTCGATAATCGGTATATCCCTACTTTGTACTCCTCCTCACCTGGTTGCTGCCACACGCACTTGACAACATCTGAACCAAATAGGTTTATCTTGGTCTCATCAGACCACAGGACATGGTTCCAGTAATCGAAGTCCTTAGTCTGCTTGTCTTCAGCAAACTGGTTTCAGGCTTTCTTGTGCATCATCTTTAGAAGAGGCTTCCTTCTGGGATGACAGCCGTACAGAACAATTTGATGCTGTGTGCGGCATATGGTCTGAGCACTGACAGGCTGACCCCCCACCCATTCAACCTCTGCAGATATGCTGGCAGAACTCATACATCTATCTCCCAAAGACAACCTCTGGATATGACACTGAGCACGTGCACTCAACTCTTTTGGTCGACCATGGCGAGGCCTGTTTTGAGTGGAACCTGTCCTGTTTAACCGCTGTATGGTCTTGGCCACCGTGCTGCAGCTCAGTTTCAGAGTCTTGCCAATTTTCTTATAGCCTAGGCCAGTGTTTTTCAACCTTTTTTCAACCAAGGCACCCTTTACAATCTGGCAGAATCTCGAGGCACACCAACTAAAAATGACGAAAAAATTTAATTGTTACTTACGTCAATGGGATACTTGAGCCAAAAAGACCCCAAATCTCTCCTTTTACTTTTTTATTTTTTTTTTTGCTTTTAAAAGTAATCACCAATTTTTTTTTTTTTTTTTTTTTTTTTATGTAATATAAATATACATAAGATATGTGGGTTTTAAATACTGTATTATTGATAATGGAAACTGCACTTCTTTTTTCATGTTGTATGATGTGCAACATAACCCACATATCTTATGTATATTTATATTACACAAAAAAAAAATGGTGATTGCTTTTTTTTTTTCTTTTAAAAGTAATCACCAATTTTATTTTTTTTATTCTTTATGTAATATAAATATACATAAGATATGTGGGTTTTAAATGCTGTATTATTGTTAATGGAAACTGCACTTCTTTTTTTATGTTGTATTCCGCTTGCACCTGCACTGCGGTCAAACACAAGCAGATGTGCAAGCAGAATACAGCTTAAAAAAAGAAGTGCAGTTTCCATTATCAATAATACAGTATTTAAAACCCATGTATATTTATATTACTTAAAAAAAAAAAAAATTGGTGAAAGCTATACCAGGTAAAGTTAATGACAGTCCATGTAATTCTCATGTAACTTTATAGCTCACGAAGCCAGGAGTCACTGAAGAGCCTCCTCCCTGTTATTCCTCTTCTCTGCTGTAACTCGAAAAGTGCGCCAGCCAGCAGCAGCTCCAGGGACCCGCGGCTCTCACCTCCCAGCAAGCACTTGCCGATCCTCCCATAGCAACCAATGACGTCATCGGTTGGCACAACGCGGTCGGGAGGCCCGCACAGCTTCCCGAGCGTATGTGGCAGCGGGACGGGAATTTAGCTGTCCCTTCTACCATAACCATATGGAAAACTGTTTTTTTTTTTTTTAGATTGCTGCAAGGAAAACTTTTTTTAAATAGAATTGCTGCAAAGTGGGGTCATTTTGCCGTGGCACACCTGGGGACTCTTTACGGCACACCTGTGTGGCGCGGCACACTGGTTGAGAAACCCTGGCCTAGGCCATCTTTACGTAGAGCAACAATTCTTTTTTTCAGATCCTCAGAGAGTTTTTTGCCATGAGGTGCCATGCAATAACACCAAATGTATCACGCCTGTTTCTCATTTACACCTTAGACCTTGTAACACTAACGGGCCACATGAAACCAGGGAGGGAAAATGGCTAATTGGGCCCAGTGAATTTCCACTTAGGGGTGTACTCACTTTTGTTGCCAGTGGTTTAGACATTGATAGAGAAAAAACAGAGGCGCCTCTAAGTGTAGACCATACAAAATTTATTACGGCATGTATACTACAGCTTGAGAAAGGAGTGCGCATGCTCTGAAACACGTCGCATTATTGTGACGTCACTTTTGCATCTGCGATCCAAGTTGCGGTTCAGACCTTGCTTTCACCTGTACTCCCTTGAAGCTGCCACATCCTCGGAGAAAGCGAAGAAGAAGCAATTTGTTCATCTGCCTGAAGCACCAAGACCCGCCAGCCAGGATTATGCTTATTGTCTTCATTCAGGCTTTTGATTATGCATCAAAATGTGAGTTTTTAAGCACCTACATGTCGTAACTAATTTTGTATGGTCTGCACTTAGAGGCGCCTCTGTTTTCTCTCTTTCTCTGCATATTGGGAATATTACTTCAATCTTCCCCCCACCTACTGACGACTGCCTCTTTAACAAGTGAACATTTTATCTTATGGTGCTCCCCATACTGCAGGAAGTTTACAACAGACTTCACACAGCTCATGAACTAGCGCTGATTTCATTTGATTTCATTTGTTATTGGTTTAGACATTGATGGCTGTGTGTTGAGTTATTTTGAGAGGACAGCAAATTTACACTGTTATACAAGCTGTACACTCACTACTTTACATTGTAGCAAAGTGTTATTTCTTCAGTGTTGTCACATGAAAAGATATAATAAAATATTTACAACATTTAAAAAAATGTGAGGGGTGTACTCACTTTTGTGAGATACTGTATATATATATATATATATATATATATATATATATATATATATATATATATATATATATATAGAGTTACTTCTGCTTTTTTCACTGTTATTTAATTTTAAGAGCTAATGTACACTTTTCTGTTTGCTTAGGAAACAAAAGTCTGAGCCTGTGATCACATCACTGCCTGATGAAAACCAACCATTTGTGGTCAGAACCAGTTTAAACCAACAACTGTCATGGCGGACTGCTACTAGATTGCTTTTTGTGTCAGTCACATGATGTTAATGCCCATTTAACTATTATGCCCCATACACACGTGCAGATTATCTGCAGACTTTTGTCTGCAGACTTACCAAAACCATATAATATGAGGTCAAACCTAAACACTTTCAATTTGTATGCAATCCGGCAGGCCCTTGCACTACATAGAAAAGGTAAGTCTGCAGACAAAAGTCTGCAGATAATCTGCACGTGTGTATGGGGCATTAGCTTACTATTCAGAAGATATGGACACTGATTGGATTGATTATACGATCACACCTAGATTACAACCTAGAACACGCCTATGCCTTATGCATATTCATTACTTTGAATTAGTTAGCCTAATGCTTGTTAGCTAGAGGATTCTTCTGCTTTTGCCAAGTTAACTTCAAACTGAACTTTTGTAAAACTGTATCCTCTCCACTGCAGTGAATAAATGCACCTTTTCTTTCATCAATTTGGACTCACTATTTCATCTTAAAGGTCTTGTTTGAAGACTCCCTAACCAGAAGAAACACCCATCATTGCAGCCTGATCAGTGCCGGATTACACAGAGGGATCTCCTGTTTACTCAACGCTTGCAGTCACACACAGTCCCGCCTCCTGGAACGGTTCCTAGGATATACAGAACACTGGTCCAATGCCGGGACATGTGACGTCTATCCTAGGAGCCGGTCCAGGAGGCAGGACTATGTGTGTCTGTGAGTAAACATGAGAATGGCTCTGTGTAATCGCACACATGATTTTCCTCTATTTTCAAGGGGAAAAATTGTGTGTTATACTCTGATAAATACAGTAATTTGCTTGTATCTTCTGTTTTGTTGGTTTTCTAAAACCATTTATAAAATATTTTTAGACACACCTCGTAAAACAGGGAAGGGTTAAAACCTCTGTCAGACTTTTATTGCTTTTCAGCACAACTAGGTGTATTTAGAAGTTTAATAGAGTTCTGTAAAGACTAACGTGACATTTCGAGAACACAGTGGCCCCTTTTCTCAAGGTAAGATACATACAGTATGGTTCTATAGGTTTGATATGCTGCCATTGTTTGTCGTGCACCCTAATTCATTTCTGATTGTAGAGGTTTTTTTGTGGGAGAGTTTTTGGGGAATTAGGTTTTTATTATTCACCCACTATTTTATCTGGTGACCATTTTCACTGGGAATGAAATTGAGACAACCTAAAATTTACTGCGACAGGGTGGCTCGGCTGCGCATAATCACGTAGATCTATGTGATTACGTGCATGCGGTCTTTGGAAAATTAAGAAATTATTTATTTTTATTTTTTTTCACAAAATTGTCATATTAACAAGTTATTTCTCATATACGGCATTGCCATACTTGTAACTACACCCCAAAACACATTCTGCTACTCCTCATGAGTATGGCAATCCACATAGATAAGCGCAACATCCAAATAGCACCTTCAGCCATAATGTACTTTAAGACCAGGACTTCTTCTGATCCTTTTTGTTTACAAGTAAAAATCTGTATTTTTGCTAGAAAATGATTTAGAACCCCCAAACATTATATATTTTTGAAGCAGAGGTCCTGGGGAATAAAATGGTGGTTTTTTCAAATTTTTATGTCACACGGTATTTGCGCAGCAGTTTTTTCTAACTCAATTTTACACACTAATATATATAAATACATTTTAATAAATTTCAATGCACACAGAGACAATATAATACCCAAATTCTCAGTAAAATACAAAAGTTGGCATTGTGCTGGGTAAATAGATACCAAACATATCACACTTTAAAATTGGGCATGCTAGTGAAATGACGCCAAACTTCGGTATTTGAAAATCTCCATAGCCGATGCTTTGTAAGCCTTCAATGGTTACCAGTTTAGAGATACACAGGTGGTCTGGTACTAGAATTTTTGCTCTGACGTTTGCGGCGATATCTTACATGTGTGGTGCTATCGCTGTTTACATAAGCGCATGGGACCAGCGTGTGCGTTCACCTTTACGCGCGAGCATGGGGGCGCTTTAAATGTTTTATTTATTTATTGGTGGGACACTGGTACACTGACAGATGTTGATTGGCCAACGGGGTCACTGACAGATGTTTATGTACAATGGTGCACTATTGCAGATGTTTTGCACACTGGAACGGATGTGATGGACACTGACATGTTTTTTGCACTGGTACAGATGTGATGGGGGACTGACACATGTTTTGTACACTAGTACAGATGAGGTGGGGAACTGACAGATGTTTTGTGCACTGGTGCAGAAGTGATGGGAGACTGACAGATGTTTTGCACACTGGAACGGATGTGATGGACACTGACATGTTTTTTGCACTGGTACAGATGTGATGGGGGACTGACACATGTTTTGTGCACTAGTACAGATGAGGTGGGGAACTGACAGATGTTTTTTGCACTGGTACAGATGTGATGGGGGACTGACACATGTTTTGTACACTAGTACAGATGATTTATGGGGATACTGGCAGATGTGTATGGGAACAGGGGTAACAGTGGTGCTTGGTGTAACGTTTGTGGGGGATCTGTGACAGCTCTGTGTGTAAAATAATCCTTACACACAAAGCTGTCACAGATCTTGCAGATTCCCCCACTCCCCCACCCCGCACTGAGCTCAGTGGGGAGAACTGTAACAGAGACAGGCGTCTCTGTTTACATTGTGAAGGCTGTGATTGGACACAGCTGTCACATGATCGGGAGGGCCAATCACAGCGCCCATATGCCGATCTCCTCTTGGCTGTGTCCTGTGATCACAGCCTTCACGGGATCACACCACTGCGTGGCCACGAGCAGGCGTTCATTCTGGGGGACATATGGGAACATCCACTCAGAATGACGGAGCTCCGACCTGGCCGTTTATATGCAGTGGTCGTGTGGGAGGAGGTTAAAGGCATTGGTAAGCCGGCCGACTTCTCCACCGCTCCTCATTTGACCATACGAAGCCTTAGAAACACGTTGTCCAGGAAATTGTAACCTCCCAGTGTCTGGAAAGGTGTTACAAAAATTTTTCTTCAAGGCGTCCTCAAGATATTTTATCCTCTGCTCCCTCTGCGAAGGCAGGATGAACTCTGCAACTTTACTTTTGTAACGTTAATCAAAAAGGGTTGCCAACCAGTAATAATCCCTCTCTTTGATACCATAAATCCTCGGGTTCTTTCACAGGCGTTGCAGAATTAGGGAGCCCATGCAGCATAAGTTTGAGGATGCATGAGATTCTGAGTCCTCTGGGTCACTAAGGGTGATATTGTCAGGAGCAACCTCTCCTCAGCCATGTACTACTCCTGGGTTTTCTGGGGAATGAAAACCATCCCTTGAAGACTAAATAGAAAAGTGGTTGATGATGCAAGACCCTCAAACACTCGCCCAGCGCTAGTGGTCACTATGAAATGGCTTGTAAACACTTTTAGTCTAAAAACTATAATAAAGTCTCTGATAGTAGCTACTGTGAAGAAAATCAATAATAAACAAAATGCAACAAATGCTGTATCTCTCTATACAGAATTAATCACACTCAGCAGCGCTATATATGTTCACACATATCACATAATCATAATATAGTGTCCATAATCAATGGTCATTCAATGTAAGAGCAGTCCTTCTGATCACCAGTGAGTCTATTTTAATTGAGTGACATGGAGTCCGCACATATGGGTTCAGCAAATAGTGGTACTCCCAATACTTAGATGAATTAACTGTGTCCTCCACCACACCTCCAGTGCACCCCTCAAAATGGACACTCACCAGATAGAAGATGAATCAGAAGCCTTTGAATATTTGCTTAACCACTTACCTACAGTGCACTTTCACCCCCTTCCTGCCCAGACCGATTTTCAGCTTTCAGCGCTCTCACACTTTGACTGAGAATTACTCAGTCATGCAACACTGTACCCATTCAAAAATTGTGTCCTTTTTTTCACACAAATAGAGCTTTCTTTTGATGGTATTTAATCACTACTGGGTTTTTTATTTTTTGTGCTATAAATAAAAAAAGACTGAAAATATTGTGAAAAAACGCATTTTTCTTTGTTTCTGTCATAAAATTTTGCAAATTAGTAATTTTTCTTCACAAATTTTGGCCAAAATTTATACTGCTACTTATCTTTGGTAAAAATAACCCAAGTAAGTGTATATTATTTGGTCTTTGTGAAAGTTATAGAGTCCACAAGCTATGGTGCGAATCATTGAAAATTGATCACACTTGATCACACCTGATGTACTGAAGGCCTATCTCATTTCTTGAGACACTAAAAAGTCAGGAAAGTACAAATACCCCCCAAATGACCCCTTTTTGGAAAGTAGACATTCCAAGGTATTTAATAAGGGGCATGGTGAGTTTTTTGAAGTTGTCATTTTTTCCCACAATGCTTTGCAAAATGAAGATTTTTTTTTTTATTTTATTTTTTTTTACAAATTGCCGTATTAACAGGTTATTTCTCTCACACAGCACATGTATACTTGCAACTACACCCCAAAACACATTCTACTACTCCTTCTGAGTATGGCGATACCACATGTGTGAGACTTTTTCACAGCCTGGCCACATACAGAGGCCTAACATCCAACCAGCACCGTCCGGCATTCTAGGAGCACAAATTTCACATATAATTTCCTGACAACCTATCGTACTTTTGAAGGCCCTGGAGCACCAGGACAATGGAAACCCCTATAAAATGACCCCATTTTGGAAAGCAAACACCCCAACGTATAATTTTTGAGGCATAATGAGTCTTTTGAATATGTCATTTTTTTCCACAAGTTTTTGGAAAATGTGGAAAGAAAATGAAAACACATTTTTTTTTACACAAAGCTGTCCATTTATGCAATATTTCTAACACATAGCATGTATATAGCAAAAATTGCACCCCAAAATACATTCTGCTATTCCTCCTGAGTATGGCGATACCACATGTGTAACACTTTTTCACAGCCTGGCCACATACATAGGCCTAACATCCAAGTAGCGCTTTACACAAAGTTGTCCATTTATCCACTTTAAGACTGGGCCTATTTTTGACACTTGGTGTTTACAAGCTAAAATCATTTTTTTGCTAGAAAACTACTTGGAACCCCCAAACATTATATATTTTTTTTTAGCAGAGACCCTAGAGAATAAAATGGAGATCGTTGCAATATTTTTTATCACACCATATTTGCGCAGCAGTCTTCCAAATGCGATTTTTTTGAAAAAAAATCACTTTTTTGATCTAAAAAATAAGAAAACAGTAAATTTAGCAAATTTTTTTTCCATAATGTGAACGATAATGTTACGCCGAGTAATTAGATACCCAACATGTCATGCTTCAAAATTGCGCATGCTCACAGAATGGCGCCAAACATTGGTACTTAAAAATCCCCATAGGCAACATTTTAAAAATTTCTGCAGGTTACTAGCTTAGAGTTACAGAAGAGGTCTAGGGCTTAAATTATTGCTCTCGCTCTAACGATCGCGGCGATACCTCACATGTATGGTTTGAACACCGTTTACATATGTGGGCGGGACTTGCGTATGGTTTGCTTCTGCGCGCGAGCTAACGGGGACAGGGCGCTTTAATTTTTTTTTTTTTTTTTTTTTTCCTATTTATTTTATTTATTATTTTTTTATTTTTACACAGTTTAAAAAAAAAAAATGTTTTGATAATTTTTATTCCTATTACAAGGAATGTAAACATCCCTTGTAATAGAAATAGGCATGACAGGTCCTCTTTATTGTGAGATCTGGGGTCAAAAAGACCTCACACCTCACAACTACACTAAAAAAGAAAAAAAAAAAAAAAAATTGTTGAAAGAGGAAAAAAAAAAAAGCAAAAAAAAAAAGCGGCCCTTTAAACCGGTTGCTAGGCAACGTCTTTTGACGTAGCTCCGGTCCTCCAAGACCATAGAGTTGAGTGAGGGCCATCTTGCCCTCACTCGACTTCCTGTCTCTGAGGATCCGGGACCGGATAGTTTTCCCCGCTGCCGGCGGGTCCGGTAAGCTGGGAAAACGTCTGGGACGCGGCAGGAGGGGGGGGGGCACCTCTTCCCCTGCACCGTAAGGGTAATTCCGCGGCGAATCCGCCACTGGGACCACCCTTATCTGAAAGCCGACCGCCCGCCGTTTCAAAAAATACCGGGGTTATGGGGGCTATCTGCTGCCATAACCCCAGTATTTAGCTTTTAATGGCCGACGTATATAGTCGTTAGGCGGTCAGTAAGTGATTGCATGTATATGGCAAACAGGTGACGATGACTGATGGGGTGACAGGTGACGATGACTGATGGGGTGACAGGTGACGATGACGGATGGGGTGACAGGTGATGATGACTGATGGGGTGACAGGTGATGATGATTGATGAGGTGACAGGTGACGATGATTGATGAGGTGACAGATGACAATCACTGACCGGGTGACATGTGACGATGATTGATGGGGTGACAAGTGACGATCACTGATGGGGTGTCAAGTGACGATGATTGATAGGGTGACAGATGACGGTGACTGATGGGGTGACAGGTGACGATGACTGATGGGGTGACAGGTGACGGTGACTGATGGGGTGACAGGTTACGATGACTGATGGGGTGACAGATGACGATGACTGATGGGGTGACAGGTGACGGTGATTGATGGGGTGACAGGTGACGGGGCGATGGTCACTGATGGGTGACAGGTGACGGGCGATGGTGCACGGCGGTACTGTTGGCAGTCTCTGGTGACCGGTGAACTTTAGGCTACATTCACATGTGAGCGTAGCGATCGCGGGCAGAATCACTGCGATTCTGCCCGCGATCCAGAAATCATTGCAAATGGCGGGACGCCTGTGCGTTGCCCGCTGTGCGATGTTTCCGCCTGCCGAATCGCGGTAACATCACGCAAACAACGCATCACGCCCCAAAGAAACTCTTGTACTTTTTTGGGCGTCATGCGATGTTTGCGCGATGTTACTGCGATTCGGCAGGCGGAAATGGCGGCAACATCGCACAGCGTTTGGGGTGCTATTGCAAATCACGGGCAACGCACAGGGGTCCCGCAATTTGCAATGATTTCCGGATCGCGGGCAGAATCGTGGTGATTTTGCCCGCGAACGCTGCGCTCACATGTGAACGTTATGGGTGTCAATTTCTGGGCACTGATGAGGTGACTGTTGGGTGACAGGTGACATTGGGGGGGGCTGGGGACTGTGTGGGGACCTTTATTAGTGTGATTTTACTTTTTACATGTGTACAGAGCAGTAACTCACTATTTCTAGCTCTTCTCCCCTCACACTGGAAACTGTATGAGGAGAGAAGAGCTAGTAACAGTCAGTTACTGCTCTGTGTTTACATTTTGTGATCGGCTGTGAATGGATTCACAGCCGATCACATAGTAAACAGTCACTGTCAGTGACTGTTTACTACTGCCGGTGACAGCTGTGTTCCTACGGAACACAGTGCCACCGACATGACCGCGCTGCGCGCTCCCGATCGCGCATGCGCGGTCATCTCCCAGCCGCCTCCATTGTGATCGGCTGTGTCATTGGAACACAGCCGATCACGTGGGAAACAGCCACGCCTATTGGCTGTTTCCCCCCTGCCGGTGACCGGCTGTGTCCCGGGGACACACCGACACCGGCAGTGCATGGCGGCGCGCCCGCGATCGCGCGCCTGCCGTGCTTGAATGGGCGGACGTCATATGACGTCCGCCCAGGATAATAGCCGCACCGTCCCGCCGTCATATGACGGCGGGCGGGCGGTAAGTGGTTAATAGCAAGCTCCTCTCGATTCCTCTGGCTATGTTATTACAATCACTACAATCACTCAATCAGGGAGTGATTGTAATAACATGCAGGTTCACATTATTCCCTTTCTCAACCTGGGAACCAACATAGGAGCATTCAAATTGCTGTACATCCTCCAGCATCATGTAACTGACACTATGATCAAATAATTCAGGTTACTCCTCTGTGCAGATTGGTGGGACTACGGAAGGAGTAGCTGTGAACAAGGAGCCTGTGGAATAGGCTGCTTTAGCAGCTGCGGTGGAAGACAAAGCCTGGGTGACAGAGGATGAGGTGGATGGGGACGGCTTAGTTATCCCCTTCATAAACTCTTCTGCATGTTTTGGCTCAATAACATGGCCAACCCTGGAAAAAAAGGACAAGCATCCTGCAGAGGATTCACCATGTCCACGACCACCACTTTTCACTGTGGACACAGAGGCTGCTTGCCCTCTTTTAGTGGGCTGTGATTGTCTGCCTCTCCTTCTTGGTCTTTCGTACGTGATGGGGGGCTTTTATAACTTTTTATTATAGAATGTGGGATGGAAATATGGTGCTTGGGTGCAATACTTTTGTGCTTGTTGCACTGTAAACCATTTTATTATTATTTTTTATTTTTTGGGGGGATTTTTATAACTTTTTATTATAGAGTATGGGAAGGGAATAAGGTGCTTGGGTGCAATACTGTTTTGCTTGGGCACTTTTTTAATAAAGAAAAACTTAATAAAGCCAGAAAAAAAGAAAACCCCTGCTGGTGCAGAAGAAATGGCACCTGCGACGCAGAAGGGGGGCAGCAATTATGCCCTAAATATTATCAATGCTGCTGTGCCAGGAAAATGTTATTTAAAAAAAAAACACACTGCTTACACAGAAGGACTAGCACTTGCGACACAGAAGGGGGCAGCAATTATGCCTTAAATATTATTAGTGCTGCTGCACCACAAAAAACCCTGCTGACGCAGAAGGAATAGCATCTGCGACACAGAAGGGGGAGTAATAATATTGCAGCAACAGAGCCTGATTCTGCAAAAAATATATATATATTTATATCTATCAATGAAAAAAAAAAGGATCAGTGGGGTGACACAGATGTGTTGTATACACTAACACTTTAGTGACACCACTACACTGTGTTACACAAGAATCAGTACAGCACTACACTGACAGCACCACACTGACCGCACTATACTGTGTTACACAAGAATCAGCACAGCACTACACTACACTGACTGCACTACACTGTGTTACACAAGAATCAGCCCTACACTACACTGCACTGACTGCAATAAACTGACTGAAAGCACAATCCACTAACTACCTACCTAATCTCCACTCCTAACACACTAAGCAGCCTTATATAGTGTGGGGTGTGGACTAAACCCCTGAGCCATGATTGGCTAAAGGCACCCTGCCTTTGACTAATCGTGGCTCTGACAGGACATTGTGCTGTGATTGGCCAAAGCATACAGGTCAGGTGCATGTTTTGGCCAATCATAAGCACTTAATGCACTGCAATCTTGAAGTGCATTATGGGGCGCTCATCGGCAGGCGAACTTCCCGCTGAACACCCAATCTTCTAGTCTAATGTACGTTCGACTTGAACATAAAGCCCATCACTATTGGAGAGATTTCCCCATTTCCAGCCCTTTCTAGGAACTCTTATGGCGCTTTTCCACTGCATGGAACCGAACGGTTCGGCTCGCTTTTGTGCTTTTCCACTGCTGGTACCGCATGGTACGGTGTAGGAACGGTTCAGTATGGTACGGTACGGCGGTGCTTTTCCACTGCATGGAACCGAACGGTACGACTCAGTTAAAAAAAATACCACCTCGATTGTGGTTCCAAGAGGTACCATACCGGTACCATATCCCACAATCCTTTGCATGCAGTCACTACTAGCCACTGATTGGTCAGAGAATTGTTGTTATCCCACCCACTTAACTTTAGTACTACTTTAGTGGAAAAGCAAGCCATACCAAACCGTACCGAACCATTCCAACACCGTACCATGCGGTACCAGCAGTGGAAAAGCAAACCGGGCCAAGCAGGGCCAAGCAGGGCCGAGTAGAGCCGAGCCGGTACTCGCAGTGGAAAAGTGCCATTAGATAAGTACTGAGCAGCATCTGGTAAAACAAAATCTCGCTTGAAGAACTTTTCAGGGCATTCAATAGTTAAAAGCATCAAAAACAGCTAACATGTTTCAGGGGAAAAAGCCTTTTCTTTCTTCAGGGATTGAGCACTCGATGTTAATAGAATCACAACGAATGCAAAAAGAGAATTGCGTTAAGACTTTATGAAGATGTCCCTTTTCATTCCAAATGTTAGTCACTCACCCTGACTTGACCATCCAGAGCCCAATAGAGAGCACAATATTTCTCCGGTAATGGCTTTTCAGTGAGCCTTTCCATTCACTGTTTAGTTATCACAAATACACTCTCCCTTCCTTGTGCCCATACCCCCTTACAAACATAGGAAGGAAGGAAGGAAGGAAGGAAGGAAGGAAGGAAGGAAGGAAGGAAGGAAGAGAAGAATCACACATATCAATTAAACATCTTTTAAAGTAGAGGAGCGAGGGATTGGAACATCTCTCAAGCTTTAATTTCTATCTATGTGCCCATTAGGTTTATTTCCCCTCATTTTCTTTTAAAACAATGTCATTCAGGGTGTTGCAGGGTGAGTAAATAAGTAATAGAAATTCTCTGTCCACAGTAGTGACAGTAATAAAAATCTGATGGATATTCTAACACATTCAAACTCTACCCAAAACTAGTTTTGGATGGAGTTTGCCTTTAATAATTCATCTTCTTAGCCAAAGTTGAGTTTTAACCCAAGACAAGTATTTTACTCGCAAATGGATTTTTTTTTTTTTATAATCCAAGACAATTTACAAGTCAAGAGTGGGAGTTATCTCTTTGACACAAAAAGGCTTATTCAATAAAGCAGCTTAACAAACACTGTGAACCTGCAAAGCGCAGCAATCCAAAGAAACCAATTAGAAATAATTTCTTATCTGATTTGACAAAGTAAACTGGAACATGATTGGGTGCTATGGATTATTACTGCACTTTGCACAGTGTAACTGCTATTGGCACTGTTCTACTGTAAAGATTGAGAAGGTTTATTCTTTTTCTAGACCACCAAAGAAAGGAAGGTGGCTTAGGGCTCCACAGTTTAAGTTCTGCACTGAGACTTTAAAAGATGAAAGAACCTGAACTTGGAGAAAAAGTAATTTCAAGTTGGCAGTGTTCATTATAATGACTTGAATGAATACTTCACAATTTGATTTCATAATAATAGGAATACGTTAAGATATCACTGTCTGTCCATAAAAGCAAAAGAATATATAATAGCAGGAATTGTACATCTAGCATTACAGCAAGTGCATCTGTATAAAAATCCCAGATAGTATAAAAGGTCTTCTTTAGCTGATAAGGGGCCATTTCCAGTGTCTGCACTTGATCTCTTTGTTGTTGTAGTCCACTGCTGTATCAAAATATAATTATCAGTCATGAACCTTGTACATATTAACCTTAAAAAGGAATTGTCACAATAATTAATGCATACCATTTTTGCAAGGAGTAAAATAGGAATTCTGAGTTTCCATTACACACAGGAGACCACAGGAGGTTAAAGAGAAAAAATGGCTTAGTCACATTAAATTCTCCCTGGATAGAGACTTTCTACCTTTCCTTGACCCAATTTGTTTAATCAATTCCTTGAAATTAATGGAGCATAATACATTTCAAGAGTAGGAAAAGACTGAATGGTAACCTTGTGCTTTGTTATGTTCATTTAGATTCTCTATTGTATATTGGTGACTATATATATATATATATATATATATATATATATATATATATATATATATATATAAAGAAGGAGAGAGAGATAGAGCAAGAGAAAGAGAATAGAAAAACTGAGACTAATATAAAAGAATACGATATAAAAAAAAAATCTAGTTAAAAAATATATGTAATCCTTTCATTATATTTTGAAGTGTGACTCAGTTGCGGACTTTGTAAATAACATCAGTGATATAGATCAGTTTTTCTTAATTAATTAAAATGCCAAAGAGTGAAAATTATATATCTTTAAAGGTTTCATTTTCCAGTTCACTTAGTAGCAGATGAGCTCTGTGTGAACCAATTAGAGGCAGGGTATTATGTTTGATGTCAACAAAGTAGTGCCTTATAAATCAGTCTGTGAATGAAGAAAACATGTCAAATAGTGTTGAGCGAACACGGACTGTATTATTCGTGTTCGTACCGAATAATTGGATTTTTTGTACCCGAACACGGACACGGACACTTTACTGTATGTTCGGGTAAAAATCCGTGTTCGGTCGTTTTATTTCCGGGTTTTGCATGCTTTGGCGCTCTTTTCATGGCGGGCTTTCAACAGCCAATCAACAATCGTTTAACTGGTGTGCCTTAAGCCATCCCAGCCATGCCTGCAAATGTCTCAGTAGCTGTGATTGGCCGTCTGAAGCATGTGACCAAGTCTTTATAAGTTCGAGGCAGCCGCAGCGGCGTCATTATGCTGCTTAGATTCAGGGACAGAGCACACATCAACGTGCTGGCTGCTGATTAGGGAAAGATAGGCAGGAAAAAACCATTTGTGTCCGGATAGAATTGAGGGACAGGTCGGAGTGTTTAGGCAGGGCGAGTTGTAGGCATTTTAGGGATAGAGTCTGCTGAATTATAGGGTCAGTGTCTTCTACAAACTACAATCGATATTGCTGTGTGGGGGGTGGGGTCTGCACTCAATCCTGATCTACGATCTCTTCTCAATCCTGTTAGGGACAGAGTCTGCTGAATTTTAGGGAAACTGTGTTCTACAAACTACAATCGATATTGCTGTGTGGTGTGGGATTGGAGATAGGCAGGTGTCAGTGATCCACATCCATTTTTCTGTGTGTGAGCTGCAGTGAACACAATCTTTTTGGGCTGCAGTGAACACAATCTTTTTGGGCTGCAGTGAACACAATCTTTTTGGGCTGCAGTGAACACAATCTTTTTGGGCTGCAGTGAACACAATCTTTTTGGGGTGCAGTGAACAAAATCTTTTTGGGGTGCAGTGAACACAATCCTTTTTGGTGTGCAGTGAACACAATCTTTGTGGGGTGCAGTGAACAAAATCCTTTGTGGGGTGCAGTGAACACAATCTTTTTGGGGTGCAGTGAACAAAATCCTTTTTGGGGTGCAGTGAACAACATCCTTTTTGGGGTGCAGTGAACACAATCTTTTTGGGGTGCAGTGAACAAAATCCTTTGTGGGGTGCAGTGAACACAATCTTTTTGGGGTGCAGTGAACACAATCTTTTTGGGGTGGAGTGAACAACATCCTTTTTGGGGTGCAGTGAACAAAATCCTTTTTGGGGTGCAGTGAACAAAATCATTTTTGGGGTGCAGTGAACACAATCTTTTTGGGGTGCAGTGAACACAATCTTTGTGGGGTGCAGTGAACACAATCTTTTTGGGGTGGAGTGAACAACATCCTTTTTGGGGTGCAGTGAACAACATCCTTTTTGGGGTGCAGTGAACACAATCTTTTTGGGGTGCAGTGAACACAATCTTTGTGGGGTACAGTGAACAGAATCTTTGTGGGGTGCAGTGAACACAATCTTTGGGGGGTACAGTGAACACAATCTTTGTGAGGTGCAGTGAACACAATCTTTGTGGGGTGCAGTGAACACAATCATTGTGGGGTGCAGTGAACTCAATCTTTGTGGGGTACAGTGAACACAATCTCATACTTCTGAAGGTTTGAGGGTGCTGCCTGTTCCATACTCCCCCTACTCCTCATCTAGCCTTTTAGGGGTACAAACAATAGTAATTGGGGCCTAGTGTGGTTGTGTACGTGTGATATACATACACTTTTTTGGGATCATATTTTCTATTCCGCTATTTAATCAAAAACCTTTGGGGATCAGTTAAATTGGGGGATAGTCTGTGTTGGTACGTGTGAGAGAGATCCACCTTTCCAAGTTGTTGGGGTTCATCTCATACTTCTGAAGGTTTTAGGGTGCTGCCTGTTCCATACTCCCCCTACTCCTAGCCTTTTAGGGGTACAAACAATAGTAATTGGGGCCTAGTGTGGTTGTGTACGTGTGATATACATACACTTTTTTGGGATCATATTTTCTATTCCGCTATTTAATCAAAAACCTTTGGGGATCAGTTAAATTGGGGGATAGTCTGTGTTGGTACGTGTGAGAGAGATCCACCTTTCCAAGTTGTTGGGGTTCATCTCATACTTCTGAAGGTTTGAGGGTGCTGCCTGTTCCATACTCCCCCTACTCCTAGCCTTTTAGGGGTACAAACAATAGTAATTGGGGCCTAGTGTGGTTGTGTACGTGTGATATACATACACTTTTTTGGGATCATATTTTCTATTCCGCTATTTAATCAAAAACCTCTGGGGATCAGTTAAATTGGGGGATAGTCTGTGTTGGTACGTGTGAGAGAGATCCACCTTTCCAAGTTGTTGGGGTTCATCTCATACTTCTGAAGGTTTGAGGGTGCTGCCTGTTCCATACTCCCCCTACTCCTAGCCTTTTAGGGGTACAAACAATAGTAATTGGGGCCTAGTGTGGTTGTGTACGTGTGATATACATACACTTTTTTGGGATCATATTTTCTATTCCGCTATTTAATCAAAAACCTTTGGGGATCAGTTAAATTGGGGGATAGTCTGTGTTGGTACGTGTGAGAGAGATCCACCTTTCCAAGTTGTTGGGGTTCATCTCATACTTCTGAAGGTTTGAGGGTGCTGCCTGTTCCATACTCCCCCTACTCCTAGCCTTTTAGGGGTACAAACAATAGTAATTGGGGCCTAGTGTGGTTGTGTACGTGTGATATACATACACTTTTTTGGGATCATATTTTCTATTCCGCTATTTAATCAAAAACCTTTGGGGATCAGTTAAATTGGGGGATAGTCTGTGTTGGTACGTGTGAGAGAGATCCACCTTTCCAAGTTGTTGGGGTTCATCTCATACTTCTGAAGGTTTGAGGGTGCTGCCTGTTCCATACTCCCCCTACTCCTAGCCTTTTAGGGGTACAAACAATAGTAATTGGGGCCTAGTGTGGTTGTGTACGTGTGATATACATACACTTTTTTGGGATCATATTTTCTATTCCGCTATTTAATCAAAAACCTTTGGGGATCAGTTAAATTGGGGGATAGTCTGTGTTGGTACGTGTGAGAGAGATCCACCTTTCCAAGTTGTTGGGGTTCATCTCATACTTCTGAAGGTTTGAGGGTGCTGCCTGTTCCATACTCCCCCTACTCCTAGCCTTTTAGGGGTACAAACAATAGTAATTGGGGCCTAGTGTGGTTGTGTACGTGTGATATACATACACTTTTTTGGGATCATATTTTCTATTCCGCTATTTAATCAAAAACCTTTGGGGATCAGTTAAATTGGGGGATAGTCTGTGTTGGTACGTGTGAGAGAGATCCACCTTTCCAAGTTGTTGGGGTTCATCTCATACTTCTGAAGGTTTGAGGGTGCTGCCTGTTCCATACTCCCCCTACTCCTAGCCTTTTAGGGGTACAAACAATAGTAATTGGGGCCTAGTGTGGTTGTGTACGTGTGATATACATACACTTTTTTGGGATCATATTTTCTATTCCGCTATTTAATCAAAAACCTCTGGGGATCAGTTAAATTGGGGGATAGTCTGTGTTGGTACGTGTGAGAGAGATCCACCTTTCCAAGTTGTTGGGGTTCATCTCATACTTCTGAAGGTTTGAGGGTGCTGCCTGTTCCATACTCCCCCTACTCCTAGCCTTTTAGGGGTACAAACAATAGTAATTGGGGCCTAGTGTGGTTGTGTACGTGTGATATACATACACTTTTTTGGGATCATATTTTCTATTCCGCTATTTAATCAAAAACCTTTGGGGATCAGTTAAATTGGGGGATAGTCTGTGTTGGTACGTGTGAGAGAGATCCACCTTTCCAAGTTGTTGGGGTTCATCTCATACTTCTGAAGGTTTGAGGGTGCTGCCTGTTCCATACTCCCCCTACTCCTAGCCTTTTAGGGGTACAAACAATAGTAATTGGGGCCTAGTGTGGTTGTGTACGTGTGATATACATACACTTTTTTGGGATCATATTTTCTATTCCGCTATTTAATCAAAAACCTTTGGGGATCAGTTAAATTGGGGGATAGTCTGTGTTGGTACGTGTGAGAGAGATCCACCTTTCCAAGTTGTTGGGGTTCATCTCATACTTCTGAAGGTTTGAGGGTGCTGCCTGTTCCATACTCCCCCTACTCCTAGCCTTTTAGGGGTACAAACAATAGTAATTGGGGCCTAGTGTGGTTGTGTACGTGTGATATACATACACTTTTTTTGGATCATATTTTCTATTCCGCTATTTAATCAAAAACCTTTGGGGATCAGTTAAATTGGGGGATAGTCTGTGTTGGTACGTGTGAGAGAGATCCACCTTTCCAAGTTGTTGGGGTTCATCTCATACTTCTGAAGGTTTGAGGGTGCTGCCTGTTCCATACTCCCCCTACTCCTAGCCTTTTAGGGGTACAAACAATAGTAATTGGGGCCTAGTGTGGTTGTGTACGTGTGATATACATACACTTTTTTGGGATCATATTTTCTATTCCGCTATTTAATCAAAAACCTTTGGGGATCAGTTAAATTGGGGGATAGTCTGTGTTGGTACGTGTGAGAGAGATCCACCTTTCCAAGTTGTTGGGGTTCATCTCATACTTCTGAAGGTTTGAGGGTGCTGCCTGTTCCATACTCCCCCTACTCCTAGCCTTTTAGGGGTACAAACAATAGTAATTGGGGCCTAGTGTGGTTGTGTACGTGTGATATACATACACTTTTTTTGGATCATATTTTCTATTCCGCTATTTAATCAAAAACCTTTGGGGATCAGTTAAATTGGGGGATAGTCTGTGTTGGTACGTGTGAGAGAGATCCACCTTTCCAAGTTGTTGGGGTTCATCTCATACTTCTGAAGGTTTGAGGGTGCTGCCTGTTCCATACTCCCCCTACTCCTAGCCTTTTAGGGGTACAAACAATAGTAATTGGGGCCTAGTGTGGTTGTGTACGTGTGATATACATACACTTTTTTGGGATCATATTTTCTATTCCGCTATTTAATCAAAAACCTTTGGGGATCAGTTAAATTGGGGGATAGTCTGTGTTGGTACGTGTGAGAGAGATCCACCTTTCCAAGTTGTTGGGGTTCATCTCATACTTCTGAAGGTTTGAGGGTGCTGCCTGTTCCATACTCCCCCTACTCCTAGCCTTTTAGGGGTACAAACAATAGTAATTGGGGCCTAGTGTGGTTGTGTACGTGTGATATACATACACTTTTTTGGGATCATATTTTCTATTCCGCTATTTAATCAAAAACCTCTGGGGATCAGTTAAATTGGGGGATAGTCTGTGTTGGTACGTGTGAGAGAGATCCACCTTTCCAAGTTGTTGGGGTTCATCTCATACTTCTGAAGGTTTGAGGGTGCTGCCTGTTCCATACTCCCCCTACTCCTAGCCTTTTAGGGGTACAAACAATAGTAATTGGGGCCTAGTGTGGTTGTGTACGTGTGATATACATACACTTTTTTGGGATCATATTTTCTATTCCGCTATTTAATCAAAAACCTTTGGGGATCAGTTAAATTGGGGGATAGTCTGTGTTGGTACGTGTGAGAGAGATCCACCTTTCCAAGTTGTTGGGGTTCATCTCATACTTCTGAAGGTTTGAGGGTGCTGCCTGTTCCATACTCCCCCTACTCCTCATCTAGCCTTTTAGGGGTACAAACAATAGTAATTGGGGCCTAGTGTGGTTGTGTACGTGCGAGATACATACACTTTTTTTGATCATATTTCCTATTCCGCTATTCAATAAAAACCTTTGAGGATCAATTGAATTGCGGGATAGTCTGTGTCGGTACGTGTGAGAGAGATCCACCTTTCCAAGTTGTTGGGGTTCATCTCATACTTCTGAAGGTTTGAGGGTGCTGCCTGTTCCATACTCCCCCTACTCCTCATCTAGCCTTTTAGGGGTACAAACAATAGTAATTGGGGCCTAGTGTGGTTGTGTACGTGTGATATACATACACTTTTTTTGGATCATATTTTCTATTCCGCTATTTAATCAAAAACCTTTGGGGATCAGTTAAATTGGGGGATAGTCTGTGTTGGTACGTGTGAGAGAGATCCACCTTTCCAAGTTGTTGGGGTTCATCTCATACTTCTGAAGGTTTGAGGGTGCTGCCTGTTCCATACCCCCCCTACTCCTCATCTAGCCTTTTAGGGGTACAAACAATAGTAATTGGGGCCTAGTGTGGTTGTGTACGTGCGAGATACATACACTTTTTTTGATCATATTTCCTATTCCGCTATTCAATAAAAACCTTTGAGGATCAATTGAATTGCGGGATAGTCTGTGTCGGTACGTGTGAGAGAGATCCACCTTTCCAAGTTGTTGGGGTTCATCTCATACTTCTGAAGGTTTGAGGGTGCTGCCTGTTCCATACCCCCCCTACTCCTCATCTAGCCTTTTAGGGGTACAAACAATAGTAATTGGGGCCTAGTGTGGTTGTGTACGTGCGAGATACATACACTTTTTTTGATCATATTTCCTATTCCGCTATTCAATAAAAACCTTTGAGGATCAATTGAATTGCGGGATAGTCTGTGTCGGTACGTGTGAGAGAGATCCACCTTTCCAAGTTGTTGGGGTTCATCTCATACTTCTGAAGGTTTGAGGGTGCTGCCTGTTCCATACCCCCCCTACTCCTCATCTAGCCTTTTAGGGGTACAAACAATAGTAATTGGGGCCTAGTGTGGTTGTGTACGTGCGAGATACATACACTTTTTTTGATCATATTTCCTATTCCGCTATTCAATAAAAACCTTTGAGGATCAATTGAATTGCGGGATAGTCTGTGTCGGTACGTGTGAGAGAGATCCACCTTTCCAAGTTGTTGGGGTTCATCTCATACTTCTGAAGGTTTGAGGGTGCTGCCTGTTCCATACCCCCCCTACTCCTCATCTAGCCTTTTAGGGGTACAAACAATAGTAATTGGGGCCTAGTGTGGTTGTGTACGTGCGAGATACATACACTTTTTTTTATCATATTTCCTATTCCGCTATTCAATAAAAACCTTTGAGGATCAATTGAATTGCGGGATAGTCTGTGTCGGTACGTGTGAGAGAGATCCACCTTTCCAAGTTGTTGGGGTTCATCTCATACTTCTGAAGGTTTGAGGGTGCTGCCTGTTCCATACTCCCCCTACTCCTCATCTAGCCTTTTAGGGGTACAAACAATAGTAATTGGGGCCTAGTGTGGTTGTGTACGTGTGATATACATACACTTTTTTTGGATCATATTTTCTATTCCGCTATTCAATAAAAACCTTTCTAGGGCAAGATCTTAAATTACAGAAATATGAGGAGACCGTCAAATAAGGGCCGTGGCCTGGGTCGTGGTGCTGCTGGTAGAGCTCCTGTTGCAAGGAGAGGACATGGTCGATCTGTGCCAGCTACACGCACAAGTGAAACACCTTCCTCAAGTGTGAGTAGGCGACAGAACCTGCATCAGTATTTGGTAGGGCATCAAACGCCCCTAGAAGTGATGAGGCCAGAACAAGTTGAGGCGATAGTAGATTGGTTTGCTGCTGACAGTGCCTCCAGTTCCTTCACATTGTCTCCCACCCAGTCTACTGCAGAAAGGTCAGAGTTGGCACCTGCAGCCAATGTCCAACCGTCTTTCACCTCACCCCCTTGCAAATCAGGCCAGCAGTCTGAGCCCCAAGCCATACAGCAGTCTCTTATTCTTTTTGAGGACTCTGTCAGCAGGGTTTCCCAGGGCCATCCACCTAGCCCTGCCCCAGAAGTGGAAGAGATTGAGTGCAGCGATGCCCAACCACTTATTTCTCAAGATGAGTACATGCAAGGATCATCGCAGCACGTCTCCGATGATGACGAAACGCAGGTGCCAACTGCTGCGGCGTTCAGCATTGTGGAGACCGACAAGGAGGGCAGGGGTGAAGACTGGGTGGAAGATGATGTGGAGGACGATGAGGTCCTCGACCCCACATGGAATGAACGTCATGCAGGTGACCTGAGTAGTTTGGAGGAAGAGGCGGTGGTCGCACAGAGCCACCAGCACAGCAGAAGAGGGAGCAGGGTGCAGAAGCGGAGCGGCCGTGCCCTAGACACTACGCCCGCTACTGCCCAACGCAGCAAGGGAACGAGCGCACCAAAGTCAGCTCAAAGGAGTTCTCTAGCGTGGAAGTTCTTTAGAAAATGTGCTGATGACAGGACACGAGTGGTTTGCACCCTGTGCAATCAGAGCTTGAAGCGAGGCATGAACCTTCTCAACCTGAGCACAACCTGCATGATCAGGCATCTAAGTGCAAAGCACGAGCTGCAGTGGAGTACACACCTTCAAAACCAAGAAACGTCTCTGGCTCATCCTGCTTCCTCTTCTGCTGCAGTCTCGGCCGCTCCAGCCACATCTGTAGTGATACCGGCACCTGCCACCCCGCAAACAGACGATCTGTCAGCAACACCACCACCTGGGTCACCAACAACCATCTCCACAATGTCCCGTGGAAGCGTTCAGCTTTCCATCTCCCAAACACTTGAGAGGAAGAGGAAGTACCCCCCTACCCACCCGCGATCCCTGGCCCTGAATGCCAGCATTTCAAAATTATTGGCCTTTGAAATGCTGTCATTCCGTCTGGTGGAGACGCACAGTTTTAAAAACCTTATGTCGGTGGCTGTCCCACAGTACGTCGTGCCCAGCCGCCACTACTTTTCCAGGCAAGCCATCCCTTCCCTGCACAACCAAGTGGGGGAAAATATCAGGTGTGCACTGCGCAACGCCATCTGTGCCAAGGTCCACCTAACTACGGATACGTGGACCAGTAAGCATGGTCAGGGGCGTTATATCTCCCTAACGGCACACTGGGTAAATGCAGTGGCGGATGGGCCTGAGGCGGATAGCAATTTGGCGCATGTCCTTCCACCACCGAGGATTGCAGGGCGCTTCAGTTTGCCTCCTGTTCGTAACTCCTCCTACTCCGCTTCCTCATCCTCTACCGCCTCCTCATCCGGACAGCGTAACACCTTCACCACCAACTTCAGCACGGCCAGGGGTAAACGACAGCAGGCAGTTTTACAACTTGCCTGTTTGGGGGACAAACCACACACCGCGCAGGAGTTGTGGAGGAGCATGGAACAGCAGACAAATGAGTGGTTGCTGCCAGCGAGCCTCAAGCCCGGCCTGGTGGTGTGTGATAACGGGCGAAATCTCATAGCAGCTCTGGGCCTAGCCGGTTTGACGCACATCCCTTGCCTGGCGCATGTGCTGAATTTGGTGGTGCAGAGGTTCCTTAAAAACTACCCCGATATGTCAGAGCTGCTGCAGAAAGTGCGGGCCGTTTGTGCGCACTTTCGGCGTTCTCACCCTGCTGCTGCTCGCCTGGCAGCGCTGCAGCGTAACTTCGGCCTTCCCGCTCACCGCCTCATATGTGACGTGCCCACAAGGTGGAACTCCACCTTGCACATGCTGGAAAGACTGTGCGAGCAGCAGCAGGCCATAGTGGAGTTTCAGCTGCAGCACGCACGCGTGAGTCGCTCTGCGGAACAGCACCACTTCACCACCAATAACTGGGCCTCCATGCGAGACCTGTGTGCCTTGTTGCGCTGTTTTGAGTACTCCACCAACATGGCCAGTGGCAATGACGCCGTTCTCAGCTTAACTATCCCACTTCTATGCCTCCTTGAAAAAACAATTCGGGCGATGATGGAAGAGGATGTGGCACAGGATGAGGAGGAGGAGGAGGATGAAGAGGTAACATTTCCAAGGCTTTCAGGGCAGTCATTCGCAAGGGGCTCCGAGGGTGGGTTCCTGCACACGCAAACGCCAGGGACGCAATTGTCCAGCAGGGGCACAGTTCTGGAGGATGAGGAGGATGAGGAGGAGGAGGAGCTGGAGGAGGAGATGGAACCATGTTCACAGCAGGGTGGCACCCAGGCCAGCTCATGGCCATCACTGGTGCGTGGCTGGGGGGATACAGAGGACACGGACGATACACCTCCCACAGAGGACAGCCTTTCGTCGCCTCTGGGCAGCCTGGCACACATGAGCGATTACATGCTGCAGTGTCTCCACAACGACCGCCGAGTTGCCCACATTCTAACTTGTGCTGATTACTGGGTGGCCACGCTGCTGGATCCCCGTTACAAGGACAACGTACCGTCCTTAATTCACTCACTGGAGCGCGATCGCAAGATGCGCGAGTACAAGCGCACGCTGGTAGACGCCATGCTGCTGGCATTCCCATCTGACAGCGGGGCCACAGTGGAAGCACAAGGCAGAGGAGGAGGAGGAGGAGGTCGCCAACGCAACCAGGGCACCGCCAGCACCTCAGAAGGCAGGGTTAGCATGGCCGAAATGTGGAAAAGCTTTGTCAGCACGCCACAACAAACAGCAGCACCAGCAGCTCAGATGGAACGTCTTAGCAGGAGGCAGCATTTTACCAACATGGTGGAGCAGTATGTGTGCACACGCCTACATGTAGTGAATGACGGGTCTGCCCCCTTCAACTTCTGGGTCTCCAAATTGGGCACATGGCCTGAGCTTGCCCTTTACGCCTTGGAGGTGCTGGCGTGCCCTGCAGCCAGTGTATTATCTGAACGGGTATTTAGCACGGCTGGGGGCGTTATAACAGACAAGCGCAGCCGCCTGTCCAGAGACAATGTGGACAAGCTCACGTTCATTAAAATGAACCAGGCATGGATCCCACGGGACTTTTCCGTACCTTATGCAGAATAGCAATGGATACCGACCTTACCCACCCATTGTTCCATTTTTGCTCTTTCTCACTCTTTTGGGGTGTACCCTCATTTAAAATTTTTGAAAAGAAGCAGTGTTGGCTACCTCGTCCTCCTCCTCAGGGCCAGATTAATGTAGGGGCTATTGGAGCTGCAGCTCCAGGCCCCTACCTTTTATATAGGCCCCGGGTTGGCCATATTCACTGTTACCGCTCTTCTGTCACTTGTAAACACAGAAGTCTGGCTTCTATGCTCGCTTCCCCAGGCAGCACCCTCAGAACCTCCCCACACAGCGTGAAGGCCGGACAAGGAGGGACAGTTGGCGATGCATGGATGTGTTTATGGGCTTCAGAGACAGCATCCCATGTTGAATTAGGCATGCATGGCTGCACCCTTCCTCCTCTGGGTGCATGGCAAGGCACGGCCCTTAAGGCCCTTCAAAATCCTCAGCACCAAGCCCATGATGCTGTTAATCCGGCCCTGGTCCTCCTCCACCGCCGCTTCCACCTACACCGCCCATAGGTGTGCGCAGCCTATTGCATTAAGGTGTGCACCCCAAAGTTGAAATACACATGCATGTGTTTGCCAGCAGGGAGAGTAATGTATCGGGGCCATGTACCTGTAGGCAAGGAGAAATAGAGCAGAGCAGGTCCCAGGGAGATCTTTCCCATCTCCTCACTGGCAATGCTATGTGCCCTAGGTGATTAGGGTGTGCCCAGGCACACCCAGCACACCCTGTGCGCACGCCTATGTCACCGCCACATCCACCACCACCTCAACCTCCCTCCTACTCCATATGGGCCTCGTCCTTCAGAGATGAAGAAGAACATTGTTTTATTTTTCTGTTTTTTTTTTTGTTGTTTTAAGTTATTTCCCTATCCACATTTGTTTGCAGAGCACTTGCCATGCTCTTAATTACGTTTTGCTGCCATTTGCAGCACTCTAGCCCTTTCCTTTGGTGTTTTAGAGCCATTTTAGTGCCTTAAAGTTCGGGTCCCCATTGACTTCAATGGGGTTCGGTGTCCGGGAAAAGTTCGGTAAAAGTCCGGGACACGGACCCGGACTTTTTTTTAAAGTTCGGCCGAACCCGTCGAACACGGACATCTAGGTGTTCGCTCAACCCTAATGTCAAATCCTCATCGTCTTGATGAACAATTGCTTTCTTGACGCAATTCAGTGTTTCTACCTCTGGGATACAAATTGTAAACAGCAGGATGCATCCATACAGACTGTACAATCCAATGTTACCCCTGGAATAATCTGAAAATTAAATTTTTAGATCTTTCATTACACACAACACACAGATGGAAAGGGGGCATGGAACCTATTATTTATCTGCTTGGGAAGTGGATTTCTATTGCTGCCCCTACATTTAGAAGACAGTGCACTAAATGCATCCACTAACATTTATAAAATGACCTGTGCTTGTCCTATGTGGTTAGTAATATCAATTTAATTATTAGGCTTTGTTCAAATACCATTGTACATAAAAATGCTAATGAGTGTCACTGAATCCATGAACTGGTGAGCAGAGTTGCCCAGTAGAGCAGAACTTAAAACAGATTGAAACCCTGAGAAACAGCAAATTCTATTTTAAAGCTGAACTCCAAGTATATGTAAATATACAGCATTGTGCAAAAGTTTTAGGCAGGTGTAAAGAAATGCTGTAAAGTAAAAATGCTTTCAACAATTATATATAAAAACAATATATATTTTATTTGTTTATTTTTTATTACCCTTTGGCTTCATACCTTCCTTTAGAAGGTATATTCCAATCCAGACATCTTGGAGGACAAACCACAGATCTTCTGTGGATGTAGGCTGCCTTAAATCCTTCTCCTATCCTATCTCTTTATGTAAGCCCAGACAGACTTGATTTGAGATTGAGGGCTCTGTAGGGGCCAAACCATCACTTGTTCTTCTTGTCCTTGTTCTTCTTTATGCTAAATATAGTCCTTTTTTTTTAAGAAAATTTTTATTGGGTTTTCAAAAGTAATACAGTAAGAACAACAAATAACATTAGCAACAGGTATAGTGGTCAAGTAAACATGACAAAATGGCTAAAGGTAACCGAAGTAGGTTCAAGTCAGCATACTAAACCGGAATCAAAGAGCACTAGCTAGTGAACCCATAATTGTCGCAAAGGGGATAGAGAGGGAAAGGGAGAAAGGAGGGAAGACGTGGGGTAAAGGGGGGGGGGGGGTAAAGGTGGGATTGGGGGCAGAGGAGGGCTGGAAGGGGAGGAGGGGAGGTGAGAGCAAAAGGGGTGATGAGGAGTGTAGGGGAAGGGGGGGAAGAGGGTAGGTAAATAAAGATTTAGAACAAAAGTCTGGGAGAAAAAAAGGGTGGGTGGGGAGGCAGTACTAAATCAGATATTCTAACACAAGCCCCTGCTCGGTAAATTCTGAGGAGGGGGGAGAGCTATAGTATAATAATATAATAAATATAGTTCTTAACCACTTAAGCCCCAGCCCTATTTCGGACACTTTTTGTTTACAAGTTAAAACCAGTATTTTTTCCTAGAAAACTACTTAGAACCCCAAAACCTTTTATATATATATATATATATATATATATATATTTTTTAGCAAAGACTCTGGAGAATAAAATGTCGGTCATTACAATATTTTTTGTCACGCAGTATTTGCGCAGCGGTCTTTAAAACGCCATTTTTTTGGGGAAAAATTTTGAAAAATCACATTTCACTGCATTTAAAAAATACTAAAAAGTAACGTTAGCCCATTTTTTTTGTATATTGTGAAAGATGATGTCACGCCGAGTAAATATATAACCAACATGTTACGGTTTAAAATTGCGCCCCCCCCGTGGGATGGCGACAAACTATGGTCAATAGAGATCTCAATAGGCGATGCTTTAAATTTACTTAACGGTTACCAGTTTACAGTTAGAGTGTAGCTCTTTTTTTAAAATTATTGCCCACGCTCTGGCGATCGCGGCGATACCTCACATGTGTGGTTTGAACAGCGATTTAATTCGCGGCTCGACTTCCATATACGTTTTTTTTTGTGCGCGAGCTAACGGTGACGGGGGCGGCTAAAATTTCTATTTTTTTTCCTATTTATTTAAGTTTTTTTTTAACGTTATTACAGGTTTTTTTTTTAAAAAAATCTGATCACTTTTATTGCTGTCACAAGCAATGTAAACTTTCCTTGTGACACCAATATGTAGTGACAGGTACTCTTTATGGAGGGATCGAGGGTCTAAAAGACCCTAGACCCCTCCACTACACTTCCATGTATGCAAAACGCCGAAAACGGCATTTTTGCATACAGCCTTTTTTAAATGTTCCGCCTTTTGCAGCACAGTAACCCGGAAGGGACGTCATGGACGCCGCCTCCGTGTTACGTCATCGGAGACCCGATTGAAGCCGTTTCCAGCTTTGATCGGGATTCCATCCAGCCGGCGGACGTGCCGGCTGGGTGCTCGGGGCTCCCGATGGGACGGGAGCCCCGAGCAAAGTCACGGAAGGCGTCGGGAGGGGGGACGTCCCCTCCCGCTCACCTTGGTAACGATCAAGCGGCTCCCGAGCCGCATCGGTCGTTACCGACTGAAAGCTGACCGTTGGCTCTAAACCACAGTACCAGGATGGTGCCTCTAGCTAGAGGCATCGTCCCGGTATAACACCGCAAAGTTTACCGACGTATATATACGTTAGTATGCTGTGAGTGGTTAATGGCATTACCAGTACGTTTAGGGTCGTTTTCCTGCTGCAGAATAAATTTGGTGTCAATCACACGCCTCCATTGTGGTATGGCATGCTGGATAAGTATCTGCCTGTATTTCCCAGCATTGAGGACACCATTAATGGTGCAAGGTTGAGGATCCTAGACGCAGTGGTCAGCCAAGGAAACTTAATGGAGCAGATGAAAGACACATCATGCTTACTTTCCTTTGAGATTGGAAGATGTTCAGCAGTGCCATCAGCACAGAACTGGTGGAAACCAGTGGGACCCATATATTGTCCAAAGAAGTCTGGCTATAAGAGGTCTTCATGGAAGAATTGTGGCCAAAAATCTATACCTGACATGGAAACAAGGCTAAGCGACTCAACTATGCACAAAAACATAGGAACTGGGGTGCAAAAAAATGGTAGTAGATGCTCTGGATTGGTGAATCAAAACTTGAAATATTTGGATGTAGCAGATGGCAGTTTGTTTGCCAAAAGGCTGAAGAGTGGTACAATAATGAGTTCCTGCAGGCAACAGTGCAGCATGGTGGAGGTGCAAGTTTGTGGCTACATTTCTACAAATGGAGTTGGATATTTGGTCAGGATCAATGGTGTCCTCAAAGCGGAGAAATACAGGCAGATACTTACCCATCATGCTATAACATCAGGGAGGCATGGAATTGGCCCTACATTTATTCTGCAGCAGGACAACAGCCCCAAACATACAGCCAATGCGATAAAGAACTATCTTCAGTGTGAAGCACAAGGAGTCCTGGAAGTGATGGCCCATGATTTCTACATCATCGTATCTCTCTGGGAATACATGCAGAGACAGAAGGATTTGAGGCATCCTACATCCACAGACGATCTGTAGTTAGTTCTCCAAGATGTTTGGAACATCCCACCTTCACAGTTCCTTCAAAAACAGTGTGCAAGTGTAAGTAGAAGAATTGATGCTGTTTTGAAGGCAGAGGGTGTTCACACCAAATATGAATTTATTTGGATATCTGTTTAGTTTATTTACTTTCTATTTTGTTAACTGATAAAAAAAAAAATATTTACATTTCTATTTCTGAAAGCAGACTGATGATCTCTTTACTGTGCTGCTTCACTTTTTTTGGATAACATTTTTTATTGAAAATAAACAGCATTCACACAATTTCAGACAGAGTGCTGCAACCAGATAACACAGAGTTGTAACATCGTGATCAAGAAACATGTCAAGGACAAAGGTTGGTGACAGGCTCAAGAGTCCGCTTGAACTACCCTATAAGGGGGATCTACAGGGATGAGATTCTGAAAATTGGATCAAACATCTAATCCAACAAAACATGAAAGGTCATTCCATGTAAGGAAAACCTTTGCATATGGTCAGCATAACACAAAGCATAAAGCCAACCTTCCCAATGATGTAGTTTAAGAGAAAGAGCAGCTAAGGAAGGGACGGGATAAAGACAGAAAGGATGAAGTGTGAGAAAACCAAGTGTGGGCAGGGGGGGGGTAGAGAAAAATATCTGATTGATGGAACTATCCAACCAAACTCCACTCTCGAATGGTTGGTATTGTTGAGCATTTTCCAGTGCCTGGGAATCAGGGTACATTCCACCGTAAAGAGAAATCGAAACAGACTCTTTTTTTTCTTTTACACGGTATCATGGATAGGAGAACCACCTCCAGCATCTCTGGCAATCCTCTATCTATTTTAAGATGGCTTAGGCGAAAGATGTTCTTCCAGAATGGTCTTATTTTTGGCCAAGACCACAATATATGAAGATGTGTACCACCTCTCTCTCTGCATCTCCATCACTGATCTGGAATTGATGGGATAATCTTATGTAGCTTAGCCGGGCATCTTTATCACCTGGTCAACATTTTGTAATTCCTTTCCTGAGCCTTTAAAGCAATCATGATTTTGAAGGTTAAGAGAAAAGCTTAGTCCCAGTCTTCCGGGAAGGGGTCACTACCCAACTTAGCTCCCAATTCCAGACATAGACGGGTCAATTGGGAAATGTGTGGAACAAAAGGATACCATAGAGTTTAGATATGACATGTGGGCACTCTGCATCTGAAAGGCCCAGGGCCTCAAATGGGGTCAAATCTCTATGCAATTCCTCCTTATAAAATCTCACTTAAATGTTTCTAAGTTGTAAATAGTATAGCCACTGCCCTTAGTATGAGTGAAAAGGGGGAGCTATATCCTGTAGAGATTTCATCCCCGTTGGGCCAAGCACATGTTGAATGGGAGATGGATGCGACACCAGCTATTGAAAGGAATTCTGAGGTATTCATACCAGGCTGGAATACTGTGTTCCCCAAGATCAGGGTCATGGGTCCCGGTCAGGAGGATACCCCATATAGGCCCTAACACATTTGTCCCAAACTGCAAGCAACAAAGAGATTATAGGTGTTAAGGGTGACTGTGAAGGACGATCATTAGGAAGGATCCATGGGAGTGAAAACAGGGGTATTGGTGAAATATCTATCTCTAGGCTGACCCATTGTTTGGGCGATTTGTGATGGAACCAGTCAAGAATGCTGCAGAGCAATGCTGCAGAGTGATAGAGCCCAAGATGGAGAAGGCCCACGCCCCTGTCCACATGACACTTTACAAGTATATCATACCACAATTGGGCTGGGGAGTTAGGCCATATGAATCTCAATACCATAAAACGTGACGATCGATAGAAGAAGCGTAGAACCCAAATCAGGATGGCTTGAAAGATGTACAAAAAGCAAGGGAAGATATCCATCTTAAAGAGGGTCATCCGTCCCAACCACAAGTGCTTCTTAGATGTTCAGCTCTTGAGAAGATTTTGCATAGCAGTTAAATTGGGAAGGAAAATCAATTCATTCATGAAGATAAGAGGCCATTCAGATAAGAGGACATTCACCTTAATGCGGGCTCTTGGACAAGAGTACAGTGCGAACATTTTGTGAAGAAAACCTAGAGGTAGGCCGATTTGTTCAAGGGCTGCTTTCAGGGATTCCCAACTAAGGCAATTGAATGCCTTCCCGGCATCCAGAGACAGAAGGAGCATGGGGATTCTATTGGGCTGGCAGTAAGGAATGAGAAATAGGTTCTTTAATGTGTTATCCATTGCTTCTCGCATTAGATATGAAGCTCACTTTGTCCAATTAAATGAACAAGGGGATAAATAGCTGCAGTTTGTTCACGAGTAATTTAGCATAGATTTTGAGTTCAATGTTAATGAGTGAAATTGGGCTTAGCTAGAGCACTGGGTGGGGTCCTTCTGATATTTATGGGTTAGAGTGATATATGCTTCTTTAGACTGACGCAGGAATGGGCAGGAGTCCAAAATGGAATTAAATGTAGAGTTCAAAATAGAGGCTAGACTATCTTGAAATTGCTTATAAAAAGCTGTAGAGAATCCATTCTGCCTTTAGGGTTCTTCTTAAAGGGAGTGATTTGGTTGTCAGAAGAATTTCTTCAGCGGAGAAAGGTTAATTTAAGGTTTCCACCATTGACTGATCAATGGTTGGTAAGTGAGTTTGGGAAATGTATGGAGACAAATAAGTATGGCCAAACGAATTTAAGGGGGCAGCAAGGGGATTTGGAATGTTGTACAGAGTTGGGGGGCAAGGGAATTTGAAATGTTGTACAGGGTAGAATAGTAGCCATGGAACAAAATTACATCCAAGGAGTGTACCATACTCCGCTTAGGGAAACGTATCTTAGGGATGTACGTCCTCCCTAGTTTCATAGGAATTGATCCAGCAAGGGGTCTGCTGGCTTTGTCAAGCTCATACATGGTCCAACGAATACACTCAATATGCCGGAAATAGGCCAATTCAAACAGTTGTCCAAAGCTTTATACTTTGTTTCCAGTTGTTGAAAGGTGTCAGGACAGCATCTTGTGCGTGTTTATGTTAGCTCTCCAGTGCGTGAATTTCTTGCAATAATTTAGTGATGTCAGCAGAACGTGATTTTATCAGGCGTTTGCACGGTCCACTATAAGGGTGCCCCTAATGCACGGTCTGTAAGGTATTAAGATACAGTGTACGTGGCTGCCAATGCCGGAGCATATTTGTAATGTTCTGGTACCTCTGGTACCCTTATTCCACTTTCCAATTCAGTGTATGCGTCCCACCATTCTCTTCTGGTAGGTGCGCATACACCTTTAAGACCGATGCTGTCATCACTGAGCGCCGCAGAGCGGCTATTTCAGCCGCCGGCGTTCTCACTCACATGTTCGTTCAACCTGCCTTGAAGCTCATATGCTTACAAGCGTACCTCGCTGTCGGAACCTCGCTGCTGATCCCTGTATCCCGCTACCGGATCACTCGCTCATACCGAACCTCTCCACTACTGCTTGCTATTAGTGATAAGTACCCCGCAGGGGAATCCTCCATAACCTTCCTACTAAGCTTACACTATCTAGCTCTGCATATTAAGGACTGTAACTATCATCTGCACTGTTGTTTTAGATTGCTAGCTCTTGAGCCTACTAACATCTATCCTTGCACTGGGTTAGTCTCTCCTGTATGTCATCTGCTGTCCTACCACCTACTACCATACATGATTGCTAACCTATCTGCATCCTACCTGTTACCATCTATACTCTCATGAACATTTCTCTCAAGTGCTGTTCACCTATTTGTCACTGTTCATACCTGTCTCTTCAACTCATCACCACTATACTGCTATATACATCTATCACTCCAGGAACATCTTATTGAGTGTGTATATTTGTATGCTGAATCAGACAGACCACAGTGATGAGTCTTGGGAGTTGGAATTGGTATTTCAACGTATCTCTACATGACTACTGAGTGGAGTTTTTCTGCAGCTGCAAATCCATCTTGTTTCAGAAAACGCAGGAGCGTTACAATATTTGAGTAAAGCTTTGTTGAGCCTCCAGGATGCGAACGGCTTCGAAGAATGAGGTAAAGTAAGCGAAAAAAAGATTAGAAAATGGTCCAACCAGATTGATAACCATTGGACTCACGAGGCTGCCAACCCAGTAGACAATGAGATACTTTAAAAAGGTCTATCCGACTATAGGTACAGTGAATAAGGGAATAATATGTATAGTCCTATTCGGTGGGATGTAGCACCCGAATATCTATAGGTTGATAGTCATGTAAATGACGTTTAAGCCTGTTAAGCTGAAAGAGGGAGAGATGGGGGGCAAGAGATGTGGTGTCTATAGACCCCCTCAAACACCACTCTACCCTTGCAAAGAGGGCCAAGCTACTTAAAGAGAGTTAATAGCATGGGAATCCGACTCTGGTTGGGTGCACAAGCATTAACTAATGTGAATGGTTTGTCGTAGATTTTACATTGGAGCATCAAAAAATTGGAGGATCAAAAAAAATCTTCCTTCTGGATCCGATACCTCTCAAACATATCAAGACTGGGAGCAAGGAGTGGAACCCTTTAGCCACTCACTTGGATTTGCCAGTTTCCCTTGGATTTGGCAGTGGGGTTATTACACAGGTGTTATTTAACGTAGTTATGGATAGGCATGGCTGGAGTGGAAGCCACCTTAAAGTGCAGCTCCTGTAGAGAGAGGACATGTACATGCTGTTTAAGTATACTATCTAAGACTTGTGAATGTTTTTGCAGGATATTAGGGCCCCTAAGATCTGGGAGTCTTAGTAGAAGATAGACTTAACAATAGCATGCAATGTTAAGTTGCAGCTGCCAAAGCTGGCAGAATATTGGCATGCATAAGGAAGGGGATGTTTTCCAAAGATAAAACTATAATCCTGCCACTTTATAAAACTCTGATCCGACCGCATCTGGAATATTCTGTCCTGTTCTGGAGCCAATCCTCAGAAGGGATGTGTTGGAGCTGGAAAGAGTCCAGAGAAGGGCAACTAAACTGATTAGGGGATTGGAGGACCTAAATTATGAAGAGCGCTTACAAGGGATTGATTTATTCTCCCTGGAGAAGAGACGCCTGAGAGGGGAAATGATAGCAATTTATATATACCTCAATGGTGATATCAACATAGAGAAAAAACGATTCAGTCGCAAAGACTGTATGAAGACACAAGGACATACAATGTGATTAGAGGAGAAGTGATTTAACCTCAGACTACGCAGGGGGTTCTTTACAGTAAGGGCTACAAGACTGTGGAATTCTCTACCACAAATGGTAGTTACTGCGGGGAGTATGGCTACTTTTAAAATACTCTTAATTGTACATCTCAAGGATAAAAAGGTTGAACTGGATGGACTGTTGTCTTTATTCAACCTTAACTACTATGTTACTATGTTATGTTACTAATAGTGATGGGCCGAACACCCTCCAATTCAGTTCATACCAGAACTCCCGAACATGTAAAAGGTTCAGACCCGAGCCACAAATTCTATTAAAGTTTATGGAATCCGAACTTGGAAAATCAAAAGTCCCCATTTTAATAGCTTATATGCAAGTTATTGGCAATAAAAAGGGTATGGGGCCCTAGGGGACATGTATCAATGGAAAGGATCAGGATTTAGTTTGCTTTGAATTATGCTCCCATCAATTGAACAGAAGGACTTTTTCCTCACTTTTCACCTTGCACCTATTTGGGACTTCTTTTATTATGCTCAATATGTTTATTTAGTAGGATTGCGCTGCACTTTATTTTATATATAAACTCTACGATATAGTCCCTTATCATCCCCTCCAGAAGTTTACATACTATCGATGTCAGACTGACAGGCCTATAATTTCCCGGGACATGCCTCTGCCCTTTTTTGAATATCGGTATCACGTTAGCTTTCCTCTAATCCCCTGGTACATTTCCTGTCAAAATACTGTCAGCAAAGATCAGGAACAGTGGTCTAGATATAGTTTTACTAAGTTCTTTGAGTACTCTCGGATGTACGCCATCCGTGCCTGGTGATTTATTTGTGTTAATTTTATCCAGCCTTTCCCTGATTTCATCCTCTGTTAGCCATAGCGGCAAGTCCTGTGTATTACTACTAACCATACAGTCATGGTCAGTGTACCCCTCCTTTTCCTGTGTAAAGACTGAGGAGAAAAAAGCGTTCAACGCGGTTGCTTTTTCAGTGTCCTCTGTAACCATATAGTTTTTTTGCTGTTGATATATTTAAAGAATTTCTTTGGGTTCTTATTACTATCCTTCGCTATTTGTCTCTCAAAGTTGATTTTAGCCATTTTGATTTTGTATTTACTTTTCTTATTTGCCTCCTTGTATTACTTGAAAGCCGGTACTGTGCCCTCTGATTTATATTTCTTGAAGGCCATTTTTTTCCCCCTAATAAGTTTTTTAACATTACGGTTTAGCCAGCCAGGTTTGGCTTTGTCTCATCTAAATTTATTTCCCATAGGAATGCACTGCAAGATGCATTTGTTTGATATGTTCCTAAAACATTCCCATTTTTCCTCTGTGGTCAGTGTTCCTAAGGTTTGGTCTCAGTTTACCCTTTCCATCATTGAGCACGATTTGGGAAAGTTTGCCCTTCTGAAGTCTAGGGTTCTTATGTTCCCCTCTTGCCTTTTTATATTGTTATTTATGCTAAATGTGATCATCCTGTGATCGCCAGAGCCCAGGTTGTCCTGGACTCCTACCTCCGAGATTAGGTCTGGGTCATTAGTGATCAATAGATCCAGCACTGCATTTTCTCTAGTACTAGAATCCACCAACTGAGACATGTAGCTGTCCTGTAAGGTTTCCATGAAGAGACGGGCCTTCTGTGAGTGTGTAGTCCCCTCTTCCCAGTCAATGTCGGGATAATTGAAGATGATGTAGATCCATTGTCAATCACAACGCCCGCATACCGTCGGATCCTGAAAAAAAGGATCCACCTGCTGACGTCACATGGTGAAACCACCCCTGTGTGACGTCACTAATTGGTGCATGCTGAGTCTGTGACATCACTTCGGGGGTGGCATCTGGTGACATCACCAGGTGGCTTCGCCCCTTACCTATTTAGGAACTGTCAAATGGCTGTGCAGGGGGGTAGAGCTGTTTTTTATTTTTGTTGTTTAGCGATGTGGCGGGCATTGTGATTAATGATGGATATACATCAGAGGACATTGTTTTTTTAATAAAGGAATTGTCAAAAACTGTGTGTGTCTATTTCTTTTTGACACTTGTTTTTTGGTGAATGAGTAGGGGTACAATGTAAGCGGGGGCCGAGAACTGAAGGCCCCCTTCCTAAAGGGGGCTTCCAGATTCCGATAAGCCCCCTTCCCTCAGACCCTCACAACCATAGCTCAGGGTTGTGGGGAAGAGGCTCTGCCCCCCCACCCCAAAGCACCTTGCCCCCATGTTGATAGGGACAGGGGTCTCTTCCCTACAACAAGCTGTGGTTGTGGGGGTCCGCGAGAGGAGGCTTATCGGAATCTGGAAGCCCCCTTTAACAAGGGGGTCCCCAGATCCCCCCCCATGTAAATGGATATTGGGTAGCCCTACCCATTCCCCAAAAAAGTGTACAAAAAAATAAAGACAACAGCCAGTTTTGGACAAGTCCTTTATTAAAAAAATAAATAAATAGTGTCCTCCGATGATCACGTCACCTGCCTACCCACAACCGAAAAATAGAGAAAAAAAAAAAGAATCTCCTGCTTTACAAGACGCCTCCGGTGCTAATGAGCTGCTTGAGTTTGACAGCTCTTTTATAGGAATCTGACATCACGAGTGGCCCATAATCCACTGCTCAGGTACAGTGAATAAATTACTGAAGTCATGTAATTCATTCACTGCACCTGAGCAGTGCATTAAGGGGCGCTCGTAATGTCAGATCCCTATAAAAGAGCTGTCAAACTCAAACAGCTCATTTTTTTTGTTAGTTATCTGCAGGGTGATTGGGTGGACTATCTTCCCATGGCAGAGTTTTCTTACAACAATTCTAGACATAGCTCAACCTCTCAAAGCCCGTTTTTCTTAAACAATGGGTATCATCCAGTTTTTATTCCTGATCTCCCTATCTCAACTCCAATTCCTGCTCTAGCCAACAGATTACCTATGCTGCAAGAGATTCGGGAGAAATTGATTGAGACTTTGAGGGAGGGTCAGCAATGTTACAAGAAGGCTGCTGATAGACATCGCCGATCACTTCCTACCTTTCAGGTGGGTGACAAAGTTTGGTTATCAACAAAAAATTTGAGGGTCCATTTTCCATCTGTAAAGACAAAACTTTGTGGGACCTTTCCAGATTTCTGCTCAGATCAACCCAGTCACTTTCCGTTTAAAACTTGACTGACAGTACGAAAATTCACCCAGTTTTTCACATATCACTACTCAAACCATTTAAGGAAAATCCTTTTTCTGTAAGAATTCTTCCACCTCCTCCACCTGTTGATGTACAGGGTGAAGAAGAATTTGTGGTGGAGAGAATTCTTGACTCCAGGATCTTTAGGAACAAATTACAGTATCTGGTTCAATGGGAAGGATATGGTCCAGAAGAAAATTCTTGGGAGCCTGAAGAAAATGTTCATGCCCCTAGATTAACAAGGGATTTCAACCAGAGGTTTCTTCTTAAACCTGGTCCTAAGTTCTGGGAGAAGGGGAGTACTGTCAGGAGCCAGACTTGAACCTGGGACCTCCACTATGTCTGGCAATGACTCTGCTTACTGAGTGTAATGTTCTGGTACCTTTGGGTACCCTAATTACTCTTTCATAAGTGTATGCGCCCCACCATTCTCTTTTGGTAAGGTGCGCATACACCTTTAAGACTGATGCTGTCATCACTGAGCGCCGGACTGGATGGCTATTTAGATCGCCGGCTCTCACTCACATGTGTTCGTTCAAACTGCTTTGTGCCTTGATGCTAACCTGTCTTGAAGCTCTCGTGCTTGTAAGCATACCTCGCTGTCGGAACCACGCTGCGCTGATCCCTGTATCCCGCTACCGGATTATCCGCTCTTGCCGAACCTCTCCTCTGCTACATTGCTATTAGTGATAAGTACCCCACAGGGGAAACCTCTATAACCTTCATACTAAAGCTTACACTATCTAGCTCTGCATACTAAGGACTATTACTACATCTGCATTATCTAAGATTGCTAGCTCTTGAGCCTACTACCACCTGTTCTTGCACTGGGTTGATCTCTCTTGTATATCCACCTGCTACTCTGTCATCTGCTACCATACATGATTGCTAAACCTATCTGCATCCCATCTGCTACTATCTTACTTTCAAGAACATTTCCTTTCAAGTGTCTGTCATCTACCATCTCTACCCAACCTGTCTCTTCAGCCTATCATCACTGTGTTACTATATACATAAGTCACTCTAGGAAACATCTTATTGAGTGTGTGTATTTACTTGCTGAATTGAGATCATCCACACATGATGAGTCATTGGGAGTTGGGATTGGTGTCTCAGCGTTTCTCTACATGACTACTGAAGTGGAATATTTCTGCAGCTGAAAATCCACATCATACATAAAACGCAGGAGCGTTACAGATTGAACGAACCACAAATGGATTCAGCAGAAATAACCACTCAGATGACACAATTAAAACAGCAAGTAACTGCGTTAATACACGCACTTGCTGAATTAAAAGAAGACAATCAGGCTCTGTCGCAGCAGGTAATTAGACTGACACAACTTACCACTGCTCAGTCCCCTGAACCCAAAATAAATCCTCCTTTGGTATTTACAGGCGATCGCAAAAAATTTCGCGAATTTAAAAACGCATGTGAGTTACTTTTCTTGCTAAAACCCCGTACCTACCTTACTGATCACATTAAGGTTTGTACTATTATTTCTTACCTAACAGGCGATCCTCGGGCCTGGGCAGACTCTCTTTTTGAGAAAAGCGACCAGCTTCTCAACTCCTATGCCTTGTTCCTAGCAGAACTCACTAGCCTATATGATGATCCCAATAGGCAGAGTACTGCCGATCTTCAATTAAGATCCTTGAAACAAGGTGGGAGACCTGTAGAAGACTTTGTCTCAGAATTCAAGAGATGGACCCTTGATTCAGAATGGAATGATACATCTCTGAAAACCCAATTTAGGCTTGGCCTATCAGAGGCCGTTAAAGACGAGCTCGCCCGAGCGGATCTGCCAAAAACCCTGGATGCATTGATACAACTCAGTATCACCATAGATAGAAGACTACGAGAAAGAAAGGCTGAGAAAATGGGAATGCCATTATCCAGTTCTTCTCGGATTTCGGCCGTTGACCCCGTTCCTATGGAGGTAGGAACTATACGCCCACCTCTATCAACTATGGAAAGAGCCAAAAGACGATCTGGTAATCTCTGCTTGTACTGTGCATCCACGGATCACAAGATAAACGTCTGTCCCCTAGTCTACAAAAAGAAGGGTGAGTGTTCACATGTCCTCCTAGGGGGATTGACAACTTCAATCACTAACCCTTACCTTTCTGTTTGCTTAACATTACAGTGGGACCAGAACAGGATTACTACTAAGGCCATGATTGACACAGGATCTTGTGGAAATTATATTGACATACGTTTTGCTGCTTTAAATAAAGTTCCTATTATTTCTAAACTTAAACCTGTCTCAGTGAGTCTTATTAACGGTGTTCCTTTATCCTCTGGTCCGATCACTGATCAGACACAGGCACTCCTAGTCACTACTAACGGGTCTCATATGGAGACCACTACCTTCGATCTAATACCTTTACCCCACTTTCCCATTGTGTTGGGACTTCCCTGGTTGCACACACATCAACCAACCATAGATTGGAAGGAACGGACCCTGGCCTTCCTCTCTTGCTATTGCGAGGGTACGTGTAACCTCCCGTCTTTCGGGAAGATCCTGTCTGTGGTGACAGATGAGATTGCACCACTATGTTATCAGGATCTCTCTGAGGTTTTTCTTGAGAAAAATGCTCAAGCACTACCTCCCCATCGAGACTATGATTGTAGCATTGATCTACTCCCAAATAGCAAATTGCCGTTCGGTCATGTTTATCCTCTTTCACAGGATGAACTTTCCCATCTCAAAGACTATTTGGATGAGAATTTGAAGAAAGGTTTTATTAGACCTTCCACTTCTTCCACAGCAGCAGGACTCTTTTTTGTCCGCAATAAGGACTCAAGTCTCAGGCCTATCATCGACTATAGGCAATTGAATGCTATTACAATAAAAGATCGCTATCCTCTACCGCTTATCCCTGAGCTCATTGAGCAGGTGCGTGGAGCTACCTTTTTTTCAAAATTGGACCTGAAAGGAGCATACAATCTCATTTGAATCCGTGCTGGACACGAGTGGAAGACTGCATTCAGAACCAGATACGGATTGTTCGAATATCTTGTAATGCCATTCGGGCTATGCAACGCCCCTGCAGTTTTTCAACGATTTATAAACGATATTTTCAGAGACTTACTAGATGTCTGTGTTGTGGTATATCTGGACGATATACTTATATATTCACGATCCCTGTCTGAACACATAAGACATGTAAGACTAGTATTATCGAGATTGCTTGCACACAACCTTTATGTGAAACTGAAAAAATGCTTGTTTCATAAAGAAGAGGTACTGTTTCTAGGCTACATCATATCCAAAACAGGAATCGAGATGGACATGAGTAAGATATCCTGCATTCAGGATTGGCCTACACCAACCACACGCAAGGCGCTACAGCGATTCCTTGGATTTTCGAATTTCTACAGGAAGTTCATCAGAAACTTCTCTGCCATTGTGAGACCCCTCACACAGCTCACTAGCATTTAAAAACCATTCAAATGGTCAGATGAAGCAAATAAAGCTTTTCACCTGTTAAAGACAAGGTTTACTTCTGCTCCCATATTACGCCATCCAGACCCATCCCTCCAATACATTCTGGAAGTAGATGCGTCAAACATGGCAGTAGGAGCAATACTCTCCCAACGACCAACTCACACTTCACCACTCCATCCAGTCGCCTTTTTTTTCGAAATCCCTAAGCAGTCCAGAGATAAATTACCCCGTGGGTGAAAAGGAACTGCTTGCTATAAAATTGGCTCTGGAGAATTGGCGACATCTACTCGAAGGCACCCAATTACCAATACTTATATACACGGACCATAAAAATCTTCAATATCTTCAGACTAACAAAACTCTCTCTCACCGACAGGTACGATGGTCACTATTCTTTCTAAGGTTTAACTTCCTAGTGACCTACACACCTGCAGATAAGAACAAAAAGGCGGATGCACTATCACGACTAACTGAAGAAAACTACTTCGAAATCCCTTCCGTTCCTATAATACCTCACAAACGCATTATTGGAGTTGTCCGTTCCTTGAAGGAAGAGGTTTTGCATGGTATAAGTTTGGATTCACCCCCACCACAACTAAATACTGATGCAGAAGGCTTCCTCTACTACAACGACAAACTTTACATACCACCTACCATACGCACCAAGATCTTGGAATTATCGCATGATGTGCCTATGGCAGGACATATGGGTATGACAAAGACTCTTAATCTGATTACCAGGCAATTCTGGTGGCCTGACATGAAAACATCTATACAAAAATTCGTCTCTTCATGCAATGTCTGTGCCAGGTCCAAAATTGACACTACGAGACCATCCGGTCTACTATGCAGTCTACCAATACCCCAAACTCCATGGGAAGTTGTGTCCTTGGACTTTATAGTGGAATTGCCTCCTTCCAAAGGATTTAATACCATCTTAGTGTCAGTGGACCATCTGACAAAAATGGCACATTTCATTGCTATTCGCAGACTACCTTCGTCCAAACAAACGGCAGAACTCCTGATGAAACATGTCTTTAAGTTACATGGTATCCCAAAAACTCTTCTGTCTGACCGTGGATCACAATTTATTTCCAAGTTCTGGCAAGAACTATGTCACATACTACGGATCAAACGGAAGCTCACTTCTCCTTACCATCCGCAGACCAACGGACAGACTGAAAGAGTTAACCAATGCATCGAGCAATATTTACGTTGTTACACTTCTTACCAACAGGATGATTGGGTGGATCTTCTCCCTCTGGCAGAATTTGTCTACAACAACGCAACCCACAGTACGACCAAGCAGAGTCCGTTCTACTTGAATTATGGGTTTCATCCCTCTATTCTTCCACCCCGCATCCTTCCTTCAAATAACCCAGTAGCCTCAGACTATCTTACCCAAATAAAGGACTCTCTGGGTTTGCTTAATACTACCATTGCACACGCTCATAGTCAACAAAAGAAGTACTATGATCTTCGCAGAAGACCTTCTCCTCAGTACGCTATCGGGGACCTCGTTTGGCTCTCAAAAAAAAATTTAAGACTGAAAATCCCTAGCAAAAAGCTTGGACCTCTGTTCTTGGGACCTTTCCCAATCAAGAAACTTATTGGAAAAGCTGCAGTACAGCTTACATTGCCAATAGACCTCAAAATACATCCCATTTTCCATGTGTCACTACTGAAGCCCCATGTTCCTGACCAAGGAATAAGGCCTACTATCCCACCTCCTCCTCCTGTACAAGTTGAAGGTGGAGAAGAATATGAGATAAAAGAGATTCTGGATTCTCGTATCCACAGAGGAAGACTTCAGTACTTGGTTCGATGGAAGAACTATGGGCCCCAAGACGACACCTGGCTAAACACCTCTGACATACATGCCTCTAGATTAATCCGCAATTTTCAAGCGAAGTACCCAGACAAACCAGCTCCAGAGGCCTTCAGGAGCCGGCCTTAAGGGGGGGGGGGTACTGTAATGTTCTGGTACCTTTGGGTACCCTAATTACTCTTCATAAGTGTATGCGCCCCACCATTCTCTTTTGGTAAGGTGCGCATACACCTTTAAGACTGATGCTGTCATCACTGAGCGCCGGACTGGATGGCTATTTAGATCGCCGGCTCTCACTCACATGTGTTCGTTCAAACTGCTTTGTGCCTTGATGCTAACCTGTCTTGAAGCTCTCGTGCTTGCAAGCATACCTCGCTGTCGGAACCACGCTGCGCTGATCCCTGTATCCCGCTACTGGATCATCCGCTCTTGCCGAACCTCTCCTCTGCTACATTGCTATTAGTCATAAGTACCCCACATTGGAGACCTCTATAACCTTAATACTAAAGCTTACACTATCTAGCTCTGCATACTAAGGACTATTACTACATCTGCATTATCTAAGATTGCTAGCTCTTGAGCCTACTACCACCTGTTCTTGCACTGGGTTGATCTCTCTTGTATGTCCACCTGCTACTCTGTCATCTGCTACCATACATGATTGCTAAACCTATCTGCATCCCATCTGCTACTATCTTACTTTCAAGAACATTTCCTTTCAAGTGTCTGTCATCTACCATCTCTACCCAACCTGTCTCTTCAGCCTATCATCACTGTGTTACTATATACATAAGTCACTCTAGGAAACATCTTATTGAGTGTGTGTATTTACTTGCTCAATTGAGATCATCCACACATGATGAGTCATTGGGAGTTGGGATTGGTGTCTCAGCGTTTCTCTACATGACTACTGAAGTGGAATATTTCTGCAGCTGAAAATCCACATCATACATAAAACGCAGGAGCGTTACACTGAGCCACCTGGAATGCTGGAACCTTGAACCCTTTGCTCCTCCCATTAACTTCCTGATTTAAGCCATTTCTCTGCACATCCTGTTTGCCAGAATATTGTGCTTTCACCAGCCAATATCTCGCTTGTCTCTCCTGCTGCCGTCTGTATCTTCGCTATCATCCGTTATTGACATTTGGCTTGTTCCTTGACTATGCTTCTGCTTGATTCCTACCTGCTATATCTGGTACCAGACCCTGGCTTGCTCACCTCCTGGTGGGGTGATCCTGAGGACCGCGACCTGGTACTAACATGCAGCAAAATCCACCTCCACCTTTAGGAGCTCTGGTGAAGTCTGGTTAGTACTTAGATTCCGCACCTCAGATGAGCCTGCGTCATCTGCCAGGGTGACCTGCCTGAGTTCCTATCCTGCTGGTTCCTGTAACAAGCTGCCACTGCTATAGCTACTGGTCTTTGAGCCTGACCCCTGATCGTGACAGAGGGTATCTCTCACCCAGGAACACAGTGCATGCCTTGAAGGGATCAGCCAGGGTGTGGAATTTCTTTGAGGTAATTGTCTGTAAGAACAGAGTGTTGCCATGGCCTCCAGGTAAGACCCCTCCTGATTTTATAGAGTAGCCGTAAGGTCCTCCATGTCAGTTAACCCTAGAAGACTAAAGGGATGTCGAGGGTGGGCGTTCAGACCTCCAGTATAAGGGAACACATACCTTAGCTGTGTTTAGAAGATGAATAGTTAGGGAGGACTTATTTTTTGATAGGTTGTCCTGTTGGGTGCAGCAAGTATGCCGCAGGGTCATCTGAAACATCTACATTAGCCAGGAGTTTAATAGTTACCTTTTGCCAAAAAGTTCTAAGTTTGGGGCACTCCCAAAATATGTGTAGCATGGTGCCCTGTCCAGCCCCACATCACCAGCAAGTGTCAGGAACGATTCCCTGAAGGGTTGTGGGCACCCTGTACCACTTCATCAGGATCTTGTAGCTAGTTTCCTGAACCTTGGAGGCTATGGATAATTTCTGGGCATGGTGTAGAATTTTCTCCCTTTGGGGGTAGGATAACTGTAGGGCAAGGTTGGATTCCCAGTGCGTGATAAAGGAGGGAATAGATGAATCAGGGCAGCATAGATGGTAGAAAGACTATGACGAGTTGGTTCCCTTTTGTGGCACAAAGTTTCAAACTCCGTGAGTTGCAGAGAGATGCCTGGGGAGCAACAACACAGATTCAAGAAATGCCAAAGCTGCAGACCCCCCAGAGAATCCAGGGGTGGAGTTCACAGCTGAGAACAAAATAGAGGTCAACATTTTGCCATCTGGCCCCAAGAAATCCCAAAGGTGGAGACGGTCACCTGACTGCAGCCAAAGAAATTGTGTGTGTCGAAGACCAGGTTCAAACTCCAGATTACCCAGAGGGGGGACCATCAGGGAAGGGGTTCTGGATACTGAGGAGCAGCAGAAGACATCTCTGGAAATCAATAGGGTGCCACCCAGGGTAGGACGATCCCTGAGGGCTTTGGGCAATGGGGTGGAAATCCATAGCCAACTTCTTGCCATGCCCCCTGAATCCTCCAATTCCATGGCCACCCAATGTTTAGCCTCAGAGTGGCAATGCCAGTCAATTATTCTGGTGAGCTGGGTGGCTCTGTAATAAGCCTGCACATCCAGAAGGCCCACCCCTCCCCTCCCCGGGTTTTTAGGAAGGTGAAGCAACCGTAGTTGTAAGCGCGGTTTTTGATGGGACCATATAAATGACCGAAAAATGTGTTGATGCGATTAAAGAAAGAAGTGGGCAAAAGGATTGGCTGAGCCTGTATAGGATAGAGGATCCTAGGTAAAAGTGTCATCTTGAGGGCACTACATCGGCCAAACCAAGTCAAAGTTAACTGGTGCCAATGGAGTAGGACAGTCCGAAGTTGAAGGAACAGGAGTTAAAAATTAGCCAAATAAAGATCAGCAGGGTCTGGTGTTATATCAATTCCCAGATAACGGATGGCACTAGACTTCCAGTGAAAAGGGAAAGAGGGACGTAGGCTATCAATCATAGATTGAGCCGAAGATTTAGATATGCTAATGAGAAAAAAGGAAAGATGGATCTGACAGAAAAAAGATCAGATCATCCGCAAATGCGACTACTATGTGGTCTCCAGAGGTCTTATGATAGCCTGTGATACCGGGATCCAACCGGATTGTGCAAAGGGGAGACTCCAGGGGGAGTATAAAGATTAAAGGTTACAGGGGGCAGCCCTGACATGTGCCATTCGTTATCGTGAAAAAATCCGAGCGCATTTTGTTGACCTTGATGGCCGCTGAGGGACAGGAATATAGATAGAAGATCAAGCATGGATGAGCTTAATCCTATGTGTTCCAAAGTAGCTTGCATGAACTGCCAATTGACCCGGTCAAACCCCTTCTCTGCATCCATAGATAGCAAGAGAAGAGGGTGTCGGATAGTTCTGGTAGCGTGAATCAGATTAACAACCCTAATGGTATTGTCTCAGGGCTCGCGAAGGGGCACAAAACCCGCCTGGTCTCTTTGAACTAGTTGAGGGATATGAGGGAGAAGTGGACCTGCCAGAATTTTGGCAAATAGCTTTAGGTCAGTATTCAAATGCGCTATGGGGCGGTAGTTTCCACACTGGGAAAGGTCCTTGCCATCTTTAGGGAACAGGGAGACATGTGCCCTCAGAGCATCCAAGGGCATAGTCTTGCCCTCCGTGAGAGAATTAAAGGTGGATAGGAAGTGCTGTGACAGGACGTCATAGAAAGCCTTGAATGGAGTGAGCCCGTCTGGACCAGGGGCTTTCCTAGGTTTTCCCTGTGCCAGGTCTGCCTCAAGCTCGTCTGCAGTAATTAGCTTCTCCAATTCCTCCCTCGCTCCAGAGGGGGAGAGAAGGCATACCCGGGGAGGAAATATAGGACTAGACTGCTGCCACTGTAGCCAGCTGTGGTTTCACTGTGGAAGAGGTGCTAAGATTGTACAGATTGTGTTAAAATGTGAGAAACCCTGAAGCCATCGCAGAGGAGGAAGTCAATTTCTGTCCAGTGGGAGTCTGGATGTGAGGAATGTATGTTCTGGCCCTGGGTCCCGGTAGGACCCGAGCCAATAACGTGCCCGGTTTGTTAGAGAATTCATACATGGCACGGCGTGACCAAGCTAGCTTCTGTTTTGTTTTATGGAAAAGTAAAGATCGAAGTTCCTCATGAACCCTAAGGAGGTCCTGATAAGCGGACCACACTAGACTCACCATATGGGAGCACTCCAAACTACGTAACTGCAACAAAAGTCCGTCAGTACGTCTGGTTCCTTTACTTTTAAGACGCGATCCCATTCTGATCAGGGCACCCCTAACAACTGTCTTAAGCACTTCCCAGATTACCAAGGGATTATCTATCGAGTCCTGATTGATGGAGAAATACTCCACCAATGCATCCCGTATCTCCGTGTTTGAGTCCACCGGTTTCAGAAGCGCCTCGTTTGCAGAACCCCCCCCCCCCTTTTTAGGGGGGTTGTGAGTGGGTGAACTTAGTTGGAGCGTTAAATGTGTCGGGGCATGATCAGAAAAGGAGATGACGTCAATGTTTGCAGATATGACTTTGGAGAGATCTTCATGTGTGACCAAAAGATAATCTAGGCAAGAATAGGTATGGTAGAGGAAAAGTAGGAGTAATCCCGCCCTTGAGGGTATAATAGTCTCCAGTGATCTATTAAATGTAAAAGTCACTCTTTAGGCGCTTCAGGCGCGAGTATGGAAGGTGGAAAGCACTGTGTGATACGTCTAGTAAGGGATCCATTGCAAAATTGAGGTCCCCCCCAAAAATTAGGAGCCCATCTGTAATCGAGGAGTGGCGGGATAAGGTCCCAGAGGAACTGGGATTGGTTAACGTTAGGGAAGCACACGTTGGCAAAGGTCACCTGAGTATCTTTAATTTTCCCCTTGGCCAAAAGAAAAAGTTTCCTGCGTATCCGGCTGCACCTCATCGAGAGACTATGGAACCAATTTGGCAACCAGAATACTAATCCCCCTAGATTTACTGATGGATGCGGGACTATGGTATACCAATGGGAAGTCTCGGTTTGTCAATCTAGGGACGTTATCGCTCCTAAAATGCGTTTCTTGAAGAAACGCTACTTGTGTCCTGCTTTTTCGTAGATCGGATAACAATCTGGAATGCTTCTCGGGGACATTTAGGCCTCGCACATTGAGGGAGATGATCTTCAGGGAACCAATGGAGGACCACGACAAATTTAGACTGGAAGGAGGTCAACAGAGAGGGAGATATGGGTCTGTCCCAGGTGAGAGAGGTACAGATCGGGTATGGAATGAGAAAAGGGGAGGGGCGAAGAAAGAAATGTACAGAAAGGGATAGGGAGTGAGAGAGGAGTAGGCTAAAAAAGCACAAAACACTAAGGGTTCCCGGGCAGGGAACCACCCTAACAGGGGGTGGTTGAGAAACAGAGAAATATAGGGTGGAGATGCACAGATTTTGGATCATTAGATTGGTAAATGCAAGCAACCGTATAAAAATGACAAGGATAACAAAGATGATGGGGCCCTGCCAAGACAAGGTAGAAAAATACCCCCCCCCCCCGCAACAATAAATGGAAGAGCAACCAGTGGCTCAGCGGACATATGCAGCAATAAAGCCCAACTTGAGAGCCCCCCTAGATAATCCAATTCTAGCACTGATTGCCCGCGACCGCCCCACTCAGAGGCCGAGGAGGGAAAGGGGACAGCCCAGCCCATGTCAGTAACCACCGCATCCTCAGGCCCCACAGGCCAAAAGTGGGTACACCATAAAGACGCAGAGGAGATATCAGTTAGGGACCCTGGGGTGCTGTGGCCAGTAGTTGAATAAGAGAATATAATGATAGCAGACCTAGAGAAAGTAAACCCATATCTGTAAACCCAAAACTGTAAATAAACAAGCAGGATGAGGGGGTCTTCAGTAAAAACGGCTGGCGGATCAGCCAGTAGGGTGAAGTGGACGGGGGGGGAGCTTGCCTGGTCAGTCCTCGGACGTAGCTGGAGTGGATCTGCGAGTTTCTCCGCTGGGAGTCCGGGATCTCGGTCGACGGATCCGTTGCGGTCTTCATTTAGAGATGTTGAAGGCCTAAGGATGTAGCAGAAAGTCAAACCAATTGGGAACTTCCACTGCAGGTTTGTCCAGGAAACTGAATAAGGCAGGTAGTTGGTTTGGGGTATGTAGGTAGAGTTCTGTCCCCCCGGTTTCGTACAATCAAGTGGAATGAGTGACCCCATCGCCAAGTGGCCTCTGCTGAACATATTACCTCCAGTAGAGGACGAAGCATCCCTCTCATGGCCCTGGTCTGTCTCGAGACATCTAAAAAAGTCACGGATCAGGGCTCCATCAAAGTCAATGGCCCAGTAAAGAAGGGGACCCTACAGAGAACATCACGGTGAGAAATAGCAGAGTTGGAGGCTGCCTGAGGCGATGGAGAGGTGCATGGACCCTGCACCGATGGACATGGTCCAATTCCAGCTCCACAGCAGGTGGTTTTCCCAAAAGCTGGTTCAAAATGGCAGTCACTGTGGAGCGCAGATCTGCTACCATAGTAACCCTCGGAATTCCCTCTAAGGCGCAAATTGTTCCGGTGATCGCGATTTTTGCCATCATCCAGCCATAACTCAATGTCTATGAAGTGTCTGCGGAGGGCTTGTTAGTCAGCTTCTAAAGCCAACAGCCATTCTTCAGTGGATGTGGAGGTAGCCTCTAGGTCCGTCACTCTCTCCTCCACTGTGTCTACTTGTTGGCGAATGTCATGCAGCTCCTTGGAGAGCACATTAACAATGGAGATGGCCATTACCTGTAGGTCTTGTTTAGTAGGGATGCCAGCCATTTATTTCCTGATCGTGCCTCCATGGCAGTGATCCAGGCCCTGGGTAGAGTCAGAGTCATTATCTGCAGAAGCTCCGGCGACTGGATCGGTGAAGCTGACCGAGACCACGCTGCTAAAGCATCTGCATGCTGCTGTGTAAGCTTTTTCAGTGTAGCAGAGCTGTCAGAGCTGGATTGTGTCATCGCCATCTTGGAGGAGGCCGTGGGAGATAACACCGGGTGTTGGTGGAGGAAATATTGAGTAATGTCAGAGCTCTCCAGCTGGCAGTGTCTGTCTCCGGTCTCCTGGCATGGGCTTAGAAGCGGTAAGGCTGCAGGTATGTGTCATGGATCCATGCTGTGCAGAGTTCCGGAGAATACATCTTCACTCTGCCATCATCAAGCCCTGCCCCCATAATAGCCAACCTTCTTTGTTTGATAAGCAGCAGGGCAGTCACATGGTATGGGACCCTGAAACTAGTGGAGATCAAATCACTGTGTCTTCTTTAGTGATTTACAGCTTCCCGGGCGAATGCCCTGGTATGGTATATACATTATATTGGTCCAAGTTGGACCAATGTAACTATGTATAAAGTTAAAGTATCTATACCTGGAATTCCTCATTAATCGAGAGGACGAGCATGGAATTGTATGCCAATCCTTATTTCCTTAAATTTTCCCCTTTGTGTGAAATTGAACAGGCAACATACAGAGATCATAAATAAATGATTTTCATGTTCCTCTTGACTATCCTATTTGAATAAAGAGGCTCTGACTTCTGACAATGGAGTAGAGATTATTCACATACAATTCACTCACTTACCAAAGAGGGTAGAGTATACATTTTGAAAAAAAAAAGTTAGCTTGGTGAATAAAAAAAAAAGTTAGCTTGGTGAATAAACTATTACTTTGAATACCCAATCACATGTAATGTAAATAAAAAGAAAACACAAAATTAGATTTTTCGTTGTATATGATTGGATGATTTCAGTGAACTGAGCTTCTTCTTATTGACTTTACTAAGTGAACAGTCTATATCCCTTTAGTAAATCAACCACAAGGCATGTGTAATAAGGGATATTAAGTACATTATGGTTTCAAAGTTAGCCATAACATGCAACCACTTCATAGCTTTATCTCAACCTTTATTAAATATAATTTTTTTGTTTGACGATTTTAATAGTAGGTGGCTTCTTTCAGATAGTTAACTGTATTTAGCTTTCTAGATTTAAAGAAGAGATGCCAATGAGACTGTATACTCAAAACAGCACAACAAAAAAAAACTTCAGCTTCCTTAAAATTACATACTGTCACACATGGTAATTTAGCCTATTAATCTGTCTTTAGAACATCTCCCCATGCCTAACAATCAGGCTAATAGCCAAGCCCGTAAGAGCAGCAGCTGGAGTACATCTCAAGCCTAGAAGCAGCTGGGTTCTAAAACACAAACACCAAAAAAAAATGCTTATTTCAAACTAATCTTTTTTCCTGTGTAGAACACTTTTGAACTGAGGACTTAACTCCAAAGCAATTACAGTATTTTCTGATAATGTTCTTTTCCAGTAGGTGTCTGACAAAACTCAATTTTTTCATTTGTATCATCTGTGGCTGGCTGAGGTCTCAGGAAACAATGTGTTCTCCTCGCTGCTCTGATCTCTACGAATAAATAACATGATTCTAATCCTCTTGTAGGATACAATTGAACAAGGTTGGAGCATGGCTACATAGTCTCTACAGGTGTTTTTTTCTTCCAAGTTATATTTGAATTCTGCAGATTTGGGTATTTATAAATCAATAATTGGTGGTAGTATTTATGCATTAAAGGTAGTTCAACTATACAGCTAAATGATAAAACATATATAAATGTGTGTATGTATTTACACTCACTGGTCACTTTATTAGGTACACCTGTTTATTTGCTTGGTAACACAAATTGCTAATCAGCCAATCACATGGCAGCAACTAAATGCATTTAGGCTTCTAGACATGGTGATGACGACTTACTGAAAATCAAATCGAGCATCAAAATGAAGAATAAAGGGGATTTAAGTGACTTTGAACGAAGCATGGTTGTTGGTGCCAATCAGATGGGCTGATCTGAGTATTTCAAAAACTGCTGATCTATTGGGATTTTCACGCATAACCATCTCTAGGGTTTACAGAGAATGGTCCAAAAAAGGGAGAATATCTAGCGAGTGGCAGTTGTGTGGACGAAAATGCCTTGCTGATGTCAGAGGAGAATGGACAAAATGGTTCAAGCTGATAGAAAAGCAACAGTAACTCAAATAACCACTCATTATAAGGTATGCAGAATACCATCTCTGAATGCAAAACACATTGAACCTTGAAGCAGATGGGATAAAGCAGTAGAAGACCACACTGGGTGCCACTTTTGTCAGCTAAGAACAGGAAACTGAGGCTACAATTCACGCAAGCTCACTAAAATTGGACACTAGAAGATTGGAAAAACGTTGCCTGGTCTGATGAGTTTCAATTTCAGCTGCGACATTCAGATGGTAGGGTAAGAAAAAACATGAAAGCATGGATCCATCCTGCCTTGTATCAATGGTTTAGGCTAGTGGTGTATGGTGTGGGTGATATTTTCTTGGCGCACTTTGGACCCCTTAGTTGAGCATCGTTTAAACGCCACAGCCTACCTGGGTATAGTTGCTGTGATGTGCATATGATACAAAATGGTACATAGTGTTTGGGAAACTCCTGCCCGATGAGATAAGAGAGAGATGAGGGTATAGTCGATAGGGTAATCAGGCCAACATCCCAGATAAATGGACAACAAAGGAATGACCCCCTAATGGGACTTTAACGGCCTACAACACATTATTAAATCATAATGAAATATGAAATATCAGGGAAGTACAAATTTTATTAGAAAATCATTAAATAGCATTTGGAGGCTGGTGTACAGTCAAGCCAGCATAGTGAAAATTACATAAATGTATACAGTTCTACAAATTCCAAGAGCTGCCATGATAAAAAAAACACTGTGGCAGGCCATTCATGGAAAATTCCAACGTGTTTCAGAAGTTCATCCTTTCCTCAGGGGTGTATGTTTTAATAGAACAGATCACTTCTACAATGAAGCAAAAAGAAGTGCTATCGGATTCTCCTCATTATACATGTATCCCTTTTTTCTTTTTACCAGACTGCTTTACACCTCCACATTCTCTTCCTCCTGGCGTGAGCCCTGGCAAGTCTTGTCGGATCTCATTTACTCCCTGGCAATTTTTTTTTTTTTTTTTACGCTTTTTGGCTGATGTACAGTATGTAAGCTCCATTTGCTGTCGACATGTAAGTGTAACCTCTTACTAAGGGAATAATAATAGTTTCCTACATGACCAATATGATGTTTATAATCCCTTTTGTAGAATGCTTCATTGTAGAAGTGATCTGTTCTACGAAATCATACACCCCTAAAGAAAGAATGAACTTCTGAAACGCTCAGAAGTTTCCCATGTATGCTCTGCCACGGTGTTTTTCATTGTGGCAGCTCTTGGAATTTGTAGAACTGTATACATTTATGTTATATGCACTATGTTGGCTTGACTGTACACCAGCCTCCAATTGCTTTTTAACGATTTTCTAATAAAATTTGTACTTGAGATTTTTTAAATACTTCCCTGATAATTCATATTTCATTATGATTTGATAATGTGTTGTAGGCCGTTAAAGTCCCATTAAGGGGTTATTCCTTTGTTTGCCCAATGAGATGAAGGAGGAAATTGGTATATAGAGGAAGTTACAAAAACCAGCATCAACTACTATCAGCTCTGGTATGTCTTACTTATTACATTTTCTTTATAAAAAAAAAAAAATGGATTTCTAAGGGCTTCAGGGGATGTGGCAGTTTTGACATGCTTGGACAGCAGCAGTCAGAATACAGCCAGAAGCAGTGAGGATGTAAAAAAACAAAACCAGAGCTGTTTATTCTAAAAACTTTCCCAGGGATACTAAGATATTGCTCAGACTTTGGGCATGCCAGATGTCAGGAAGCTTAGGGTGTCAAGGTAAGCAGAACAGTAGATGTAGTTGACCAAACAGCATGAGCTACTGATACAAACCCAATTCCAAAAAAGTTAGGACACTGTACAAATTGTGAGTAAAAAAGGAATGGCCTCATTTACAAATCTCATAAACTTATATTTTAGTCACAATATAATATAGATAACATATAAAATGTTGAAAGTGAGACATTTTGAAACGTCATGCCAAATATTGGCTCATTTTGGATTTCATGAGAGCTACACATTCCAAAAAAGTTGGGACGGGTAGCAATAAGAGGCCGGAAAAGTTAAATATACATATAAGGAACAGCTGGAGGACAAATTTGCAACTCATTAGGTCAATTGGCAACATGTTTGGGTATAAAAAGAGCCTCTCAGAGTGGCAGTGTCCCTCAGAAGTCAAGATGTGCAGAGGATCACCAATTCCCCCAACGCTACGGCGAAAAATAGTGGAGCAATATCAGAAAGGAGTTTCTCAGAGAAAAATTGCAAAGACTTTGAAGTTATCATCATCTACAGTGCATAATATCATCCAAAGATTCAGAGAATCTGGAACAATCTCTGTGCGTAAGGGTCAAGGCCGGAAAACCATACTGGATGCCCGTGATCTTCGGGCCCTTAGACGGCACTACATCACATACAGGAATTCTACTGTAATGGAAATCACAACATGGGCTCAGGAATACTTCCAGAAAACATTGTCGGTGAACACAATCCACCGTGCCATTCGCCATTGCCAGCTAAAACTCTATAGGCCAAAAAAGAAGCCATATCTAAACATGATCCAGAAGGCGTTTTCTCTGGGCCAAGGCTCATTTAACCACTTACCGCATATCAACGTACCGATACGTCGGTACACTTTGCCGGTTTATACCGGGATGATGCCTCTAGTTAGAGGCATCATCCCGGTACCATGGTTTGAAGCCGACGGTCGGCTTTCCGTCGGTAACGACCGATGCGGCTGGTGAGCGGGAGGGGACGTCCCCCCCCTCCCGCCGCCTTCCGTGGCTTTGCCCGGGGCTCCCGTCCCACCGGGAGCCCCGAGCACCCAGCTGGCACGTCCGCCGGCTGGATGGAGTCCCGATGAATGCCGGAAATGGCATAGATCGGGGCTCCGATGACGTAACCCGGAGGCGGCGTCCATGACGTCACTTCCGGGTTACTGTGCTGCAAAAGCAAAAATTAAAAAAACGGCTGTATGCAAAAATGCCGTTTTCGGCGTTTTGCATACAGGGAAGTGTAGTGGAGGGGTCTAGGGTCTTTTAGACCCTCGATCCCTCCATAAAGTGTACCTGTCACACATATTGCTGTCACAAGGGATGTTTACATTGCTTGTGACAGCAATAAAAGTGATCAGATTTTTATTTTTTTAAAAAACCTGTAATAAAGTTAAAAAAAAATAAAAAATAAATAGGAAAAAAAAAAAAAAATTTTGCCGCCCCCGTCACCGTTAGCTCGCGCAAAAAAAAAAACGTATACGCAAGTCGAGCCGCGAATGAAATCGCTGTTCAAACCCCACATGTGAGGAATCGCCGCGATTGCCAGAGCGTGCGCAATAATTTTAAAAAAAGAGCTACTCTCTACCTCTAAACTGGTAACCGTTAAATAAATTTAAAGCGTCGCAGATTGAGATCTCTATTGACCGTAGTTTGTCGCCATCCCACGGGGGGGGGGGGGGCGCAATTTTAAACCGTAACATGTTGGGTATCTTTTTACTCGGCGTGACATCATCTTTCATAATATATAAAAAAAATGGGCTAACTTTACTGTTTAGTATTTTTTAAATGCAGTGAAATGTGATTTTTCAATTTTTTTCCAAAAAAATGGCGTTTTAAAGACCGCTGCGCAAATACCGCTTGACAAAAAGTTTTGCAGTGACCGACATTTTATTCTCCAGAGTCTTTGCTAAAAAAATATACATAATGTTTGGGGGTTCTAAGTAGTTTTCTAGGAAAAAATACTGCTTTTAACTTGTAAACAAAAAGTGTCCGAAATAGGGCTGGGGCTTAAGTGGTTAAAATGGACTGGGGCAAGATGGAAAGGTGTTCTGTGGTCAGACTAATCAAAATTTGAAGTTCTTTTTGGAAAACTGGGACGCCATGTCATCTGGACTAAAGAGGAAAAGGACAACCCAAGTTGTTCTCAGTGCTCAGTTCAGAAGCCTGCATCTCTGATGGTATGGGGTTGCATGGATGCGTGTGGCATGGGATGCTTACACATCTGGAAAGGCTCCATCAATGCTGAAAGGTATATCCAAGTTCTAGAACAACATATGCTCCCATCCAGACGTCATCTCTTTCAGGGAAGACCTTGCATTTTCCAACATAACAATGCCAGACCACATACTGCATCAATTACAACATCATGGCTGCAAAGAAGAAGGATCCGGGTACTGAAATGGCCAGCCTGCAGTCCAGATCTTTCACCCATAGAAAACATTTGGCACATCATAAAGAGGAAGATGCAACAAAGAAGACCTAAGACAGTTGAGCAACTAGAAGCCTGTATTAGACAAGAATGGGACAAAATTCCTGTTCCTAAACCTGAGCAACTTGTCTCCTCAGTCCCCAGACGTTTGCAGACTGTTATAAAAAGAAGAGAGGATGCCACACAGTGGTAAACATGGTCTTGTCTCAACTTTTTTGGGGTTGTGTTGATGCCATGAAATTTAAAATCAACTTATTTTTCCCTTAAAATTATACATTTTCTCAGGTTAAACATTTGATATGTCACCTATGTTGTATTCTCAATAAAATATTGAAATTTGAAACTTCCACATCATTGCATTCTGTTTTTATGCACAATTTGTACAGTGTCCCAACTTTTTTGGAATCAGGTTTGTACCAATAATTGTGCCAGACATAGTTAGATACAGTATGTCACCATCATGTTTGAGCCTGGCATATGGTGAAAAGCTCTCGTTATTTTTTTTATATCCCCTATTCAGTGATAGGGAAGAGTAAGGCCTCGTTCACACTTGAGCAATTTTCTGCTTGATGCTTGTAGCTCTAAAACGCTCAACAAGCCAAATTCCATTGATTTCAATGGCCCCTGTATTAGCATTCTGTTGCCTGAAGCAAAATGCCTGTCACTCAAAGAAGTACATGAGCTTCTTTTTTGCAGATTACAAGTGTTTTTGACCCTATAGATTTCAATAGAAATGCCTGGCTTGAGCATTTTACAAATGTTTTGTCGCTCTTTTTCTGCTCAAACAGAAGCTCTCCATCCCAATCTCCTCTCCCTCTCCTCCCCTAGTGCTTTCTAGTGTCTAAACAAAAATGCCTGAAGCTGTAAATGCTTGTAAAAAGCTGCACAAAAGCTTAAAAAACGCCCCAAAAATACTGGTAAATCACTAAGCTCAGGTGTAAATGGAGCCTAATGATTAAAAGAGGAAGGTTCCTTTCATATCAGAGGGTAAATGTAACCGTTTTTTGAAACTGTTAAATGGATAGGTTTACTACCGCTTTACAGTGGGGATCGAAAGTTTGGGCACCCCAGGTAAAAATTTGTATTAATGTGCATAAAGAAGCAAAGGAAAGATGGAAACATCTCCAAAAGGCATCAAATTACAGATTAAACATTCTTATAATATGTCAACAAAAGTTAGATTTTATTTCCATCATTTACACTTTCAAAATAACAGAAAACAAAAAAATGGCATCTGCAAAAGTTTTTTTTTTGCAGAGTTAATATCTTGTACTGCTCCCTTTGGCAAGTATCACGCTTTTTGTAGCCAGCCAAGAGTCTTTCAGTTCTTGTTTGAGGTATCTTAGCCCATTCTTCCTGACAAAAGTCTTCCAGTTCTTTGAGATTTCTGGGCTGTCTGTCACGCACTGCTCTTTTAAGGTCTATCCATAGATTTTCAATTATGTTGAGGTCAGGAGATTGTGAAGGCCATGGCAAAACCTTCAGTTTACGCCTCTTGATGTAATCCCCCGTGGATTTCGAGGTGTGTTTAGGATCATTATCCATTTGTAGAAGCCATCCTCTCTTTAACTTCAGCTTTTTCACAGATGGCATCAAGTTACCATCCAAAATTTGCTGACATTTTATTGAATCCATTTTTCCTTCTACTCGTGAGTAGGGTTGAGCGGACACCTAGATGTCCGTGTTCGACGGGTTCGGCCGAACTTTAAAAAAAAGTCCGGGTCCGTGTCCCGGACTTTTACCGAACTTTTCCCGGACACCGAACCCCATTGAAGTCAATGGGGACCCGAACTTTAAGGCACTAAAATGGCTCTAAAACACCAAAGGAAAGGGCTAGAGTGCTGCAAATGGCAGCAAAACGTAATTAAGAGCATGGCAAGTGCTCTGCAAACAAATGTGGATAGGGAAATAACTTAAAACAACAAAAAAAAACAGAAAAATAAAACAATGTTCTTCTTCATCTCTGAAGGACGAGGCCCATATGGAGTAGGAGGGAGGTTGAGGTGGTGGTGGATGTGGCGGTGACATAGGCGTGCGCACAGGGTGTGCTGGGTGTGCCTGGGCACACCCTAATCACCTAGGGCACATAGCATTGCCAGTGAGGAGATGGGAAAGATCTCCCTGGGACCTGCTCTGCTCTATTTCTCCTTGCCTACAGGTACATGGCCCCGATACATTACTCTCCCTGCTGGCAAACACATGCATGTGTATTTCAACTTTGGGGTGCACACCTTAATGCAATAGGCTGCGCACACCTATGGGCGGTGTAGGTGGAAGCGGCGGTGGAGGAGGACCAGGGCCGGATTAACAGCATCATGGGCTTGGTGCTGAGGATTTTGAAGGGCCTTAAGGGCCGTGCCTTGCCATGCACCCAGAGGAGGAAGGGTGCAGCCATGCATGCCTAATTCAACATGGGATGCTGTCTCTGAAGCCCATAAACACATCCATGCATCGCCAACTGTCCCTCCTTGTCCGGCCTTCACGCTGTGTGGGGAGGTTCTGAGGGTGCTGCCTGGGGAAGCGAGCATAGAAGCCAGACTTCTGTGTTTACAAGTGACAGAAGAGCGGTAACAGTGAATATGGCCAACCCGGGGCCTATATAAAAGGTAGGGGCCTGGAGCTGCAGCTCCAATAGCCCCTACATTAATCTGGCCCTGAGGAGGAGGACGAGGTAGCCAACACTGCTTCTTTTCACAAATTTTAAATGAGGGTACACCCCAAAAGAGTGAGAAAGAGCAAAAATGGAACAATGGGTGGGTATGGTCGGTATCCATTGCTATTCTGCATAAGGTACGGAAAAGTCCCGTGGGATCCATGCCTGGTTCATTTTAATGAACGTGAGCTTGTCCACATTGTCTCTGGACAGGCGGCTGCGCTTGTCTGTTATAACGCCCCCAGCCGTGCTAAATACCCGTTCAGATAATACACTGGCTGCAGGGCACGCCAGCACCTCCAAGGCGTAAAGGGCAAGCTCAGGCCATGTGCCCAATTTGGAGACCCAGAAGTTGAAGGGGGCAGACCCGTCATTCACTACATGTAGGCGTGTGCACACATACTGCTCCACCATGTTGGTAAAATGCTGCCTCCTGCTAAGACGTTCCATCTGAGCTGCTGGTGCTGCTGTTTGTTGTGGCGTGCTGACAAAGCTTTTCCACATTTCGGCCATGCTAACCCTGCCTTCTGAGGTGCTGGCGGTGCCCTGGTTGCGTTGGCGACCTCCTCCTCCTCCTCCTCTGCCTTGTGCTTCCACTGTGGCCCCGCTGTCAGATGGGAATGCCAGCAGCATGGCGTCTACCAGCGTGCGCTTGTACTCGCGCATCTTGCGATCGCGCTCCAGTGAGTGAATTAAGGACGGTACGTTGTCCTTGTAACGGGGATCCAGCAGCGTGGCCACCCAGTAATCAGCACAAGTTAGAATGTGGGCAACTCGGCGGTCGTTGTGGAGACACTGCAGCATGTAATCGCTCATGTGTGCCAGGCTGCCCAGAGGCAACGAAAGGCTGTCCTCTGTGGGAGGTGTATGGTCCGTGTCCTCTGTATCCCCCCAGCCACGCACCAGTGATGGCCATGAGCTGGCCTGGGTGCCACCCTGCTGTGAACATGGTTCCATCTCCTCCTCCAGCTCCTCCTCCTCCTCATCCTCCTCATCCTCCAGAACTGTGCCCCTGCTGGACAATTGCGTCCCTGGCGTTTGCGTGTGCAGGAACCCACCCTCGGAGCCCCTTGCGAATGACTGCCCTGAAAGCCTTGGAAATGTTACCTCTTCATCCTCCTCCTCCTCCTCATCCTGTGCCACATCCTCTTCCATCATCGCCCGAATTGTTTTTTCAAGGAGGCATAGAAGTGGGATAGTTAAGCTGAGAACGGCGTCATTGCCACTGGCCATGTTGGTGGAGTACTCAAAACAGCGCAACAAGGCACACAGGTCTCGCATGGAGGCCCAGTTATTGGTGGTGAAGTGGTGCTGTTCCGCAGAGCGACTCACGCGTGCGTGCTGCAGCTGAAACTCCACTATGGCCTGCTGCTGCTCGCACAGTCTTTCCAGCATGTGCAAGGTGGAGTTCCACCTTGTGGGCACGTCACATATGAGGCGGTGAGCGGGAAGGCCGAAGTTACGCTGCAGCGCTGCCAGGCGAGCAGCAGCAGGGTGAGAACGCCGAAAGTGCGCACAAACGGCCCGCACTTTCTGCAGCAGCTCTGACATATCGGGGTAGTTTTTAAGGAACCTCTGCACCACCAAATTCAGCACATGCGCCAGGCAAGGGATGTGCGTCAAACCGGCTAGGCCCAGAGCTGCTATGAGATTTCGCCCGTTATCGCACACCACGAGGCCGGGCTTGAGGCTCGCTGGCAGCAACCACTCATTTGTCTGCTGTTCCATGCTCCTCCACAACTCCTGCGCGGTGTGTGGTTTGTCCCCCAAACAGGCAAGTTGTAAAACTGCCTGCTGTCGTTTACCCCTGGCCGTGCTGAAGTTGGTGGTGAAGGTGTTACGCTGTCCGGATGAGGAGGCGGTAGAGGATGAGGAAGCGGAGTAGGAGGAGTTAGGAACAGGAGGCAAACTGAAGCGCCCTGCAATCCTCGGTGGTGGAAGGACATGCGCCAAATTGCTATCCGCCTCAGGCCCATCCGCCACTGCATTTACCCAGTGTGCCGTTAGGGAGATATAACGCCCCTGACCGTGCTTACTGGTCCACGTATCCGTAGTTAGGTGGACCTTGGCACAGATGGCGTTGCGCAGTGCACACCTGATTTTTTCCCCCACTTGGTTGTGCAGGGAAGGGATGGCTTGCCTGGAAAAGTAGTGGCGGCTGGGCACGACGTACTGTGGGACAGCCACCGACATAAGGTTTTTAAAACTGTGCGTCTCCACCAGACGGAATGACAGCATTTCAAAGGCCAATAATTTTGAAATGCTGGCATTCAGGGCCAGGGATCGCGGGTGGGTAGGGGGGTACTTCCTCTTCCTCTCAAGTGTTTGGGAGATGGAAAGCTGAACGCTTCCACGGGACATTGTGGAGATGGTTGTTGGTGACCCAGGTGGTGGTGTTGCTGACAGATCGTCTGTTTGCGGGGTGGCAGGTGCCGGTATCACTACAGATGTGGCTGGAGCGGCCGAGACTGCAGCAGAAGAGGAAGCAGGATGAGCCAGAGACGTTTCTTGGTTTTGAAGGTGTGTACTCCACTGCAGCTCGTGCTTTGCACTTAGATGCCTGATCATGCAGGTTGTGCTCAGGTTGAGAAGGTTCATGCCTCGCTTCAAGCTCTGATTGCACAGGGTGCAAACCACTCGTGTCCTGTCATCAGCACATTTTCTAAAGAACTTCCACGCTAGAGAACTCCTTTGAGCTGACTTTGGTGCGCTCGTTCCCTTGCTGCGTTGGGCAGTAGCGGGCGTAGTGTCTAGGGCACGGCCGCTCCGCTTCTGCACCCTGCTCCCTCTTCTGCTGTGCTGGTGGCTCTGTGCGACCACCGCCTCTTCCTCCAAACTACTCAGTTCACCTGCATGACGTTCATTCCATGTGGGGTCGAGGACCTCATCGTCCTCCACATCATCTTCCACCCAGTCTTCACCCCTGCCCTCCTTGTCGGTCTCCACAATGCTGAACGCCGCAGCAGTTGGCACCTGCGTTTCGTCATCATCGGAGACGTGCTGCGATGATCCTTGCATGTACTCATCTTGAGAAATAAGTGGTTGGGCATCGCTGCACTCAATCTCTTCCACTTCTGGGGCAGGGCTAGGTGGATGGCCCTGGGAAACCCTGCTGACAGAGTCCTCAAAAAGAATAAGAGACTGCTGTATGGCTTGGGGCTCAGACTGCTGGCCTGATTTGCAAGGGGGTGAGGTGAAAGACGGTTGGACATTGGCTGCAGGTGCCAACTCTGACCTTTCTGCAGTAGACTGGGTGGGAGACAATGTGAAGGAACTGGAGGCACTGTCAGCAGCAAACCAATCTACTATCGCCTCAACTTGTTCTGGCCTCATCACTTCTAGGGGCGTTTGATGCCCTACCAAATACTGATGCAGGTTCTGTCGCCTACTCACACTTGAGGAAGGTGTTTCACTTGTGCGTGTAGCTGGCACAGATCGACCATGTCCTCTCCTTGCAACAGGAGCTCTACCAGCAGCACCACGACCCAGGCCACGGCCCTTATTTGACGGTCTCCTCATATTTCTGTAATTTAAGATCTTGCCCTAGAAAAGTTTTTATTGAATAGCGGAATAGAAAATATGATCCAAAAAAAGTGTATGTATATCACACGTACACAACCACACTAGGCCCCAATTACTATTGTTTGTACCCCTAAAAGGCTAGATGAGGAGTAGGGGGAGTATGGAACAGGCAGCACCCTCAAACCTTCAGAAGTATGAGATGAACCCCAACAACTTGGAAAGGTGGATCTCTCTCACACGTACCGACACAGACTATCCCGCAATTCAATTGATCCTCAAAGGTTTTTATTGAATAGCGGAATAGGAAATATGATCAAAAAAAGTGTATGTATCTCGCACGTACACAACCACACTAGGCCCCAATTACTATTGTTTGTACCCCTAAAAGGCTAGATGAGGAGTAGGGGGGGTATGGAACAGGCAGCACCCTCAAACCTTCAGAAGTATGAGATGAACCCCAACAACTTGGAAAGGTGGATCTCTCTCACACGTACCGACACAGACTATCCCGCAATTCAATTGATCCTCAAAGGTTTTTATTGAATAGCGGAATAGGAAATATGATCAAAAAAAGTGTATGTATCTCGCACGTACACAACCACACTAGGCCCCAATTACTATTGTTTGTACCCCTAAAAGGCTAGATGAGGAGTAGGGGGGGTATGGAACAGGCAGCACCCTCAAACCTTCAGAAGTATGAGATGAACCCCAACAACTTGGAAAGGTGGATCTCTCTCACACGTACCGACACAGACTATCCCGCAATTCAATTGATCCTCAAAGGTTTTTATTGAATAGCGGAATAGGAAATATGATCAAAAAAAGTGTATGTATCTCGCACGTACACAACCACACTAGGCCCCAATTACTATTGTTTGTACCCCTAAAAGGCTAGATGAGGAGTAGGGGGGGTATGGAACAGGCAGCACCCTCAAACCTTCAGAAGTATGAGATGAACCCCAACAACTTGGAAAGGTGGATCTCTCTCACACGTACCGACACAGACTATCCCGCAATTCAATTGATCCTCAAAGGTTTTTATTGAATAGCGGAATAGGAAATATGATCAAAAAAAGTGTATGTATCTCGCACGTACACAACCACACTAGGCCCCAATTACTATTGTTTGTACCCCTAAAAGGCTAGATGAGGAGTAGGGGGGGTATGGAACAGGCAGCACCCTCAAACCTTCAGAAGTATGAGATGAACCCCAACAACTTGGAAAGGTGGATCTCTCTCACACGTACCAACACAGACTATCCCCCAATTTAACTGATCCCCAAAGGTTTTTGATTAAATAGCGGAATAGAAAATATGATCCCAAAAAAGTGTATGTATATCACACGTACACAACCACACTAGGCCCCAATTACTATTGTTTGTACCCCTAAAAGGCTAGGAGTAGGGGGAGTATGGAACAGGCAGCACCCTCAAACCTTCAGAAGTATGAGATGAACCCCAACAACTTGGAAAGGTGGATCTCTCTCACACGTACCAACACAGACTATCCCCCAATTTAACTGATCCCCAAAGGTTTTTGATTAAATAGCGGAATAGAAAATATGATCCCAAAAAAGTGTATGTATATCACACGTACACAACCACACTAGGCCCCAATTACTATTGTTTGTACCCCTAAAAGGCTAGGAGTAGGGGGAGTATGGAACAGGCAGCACCCTCAAACCTTCAGAAGTATGAGATGAACCTCAACAACTTGGAAAGGTGGATCTCTCTCACACGTACCAACACAGACTATCCCCCAATTTAACTGATCCCCAAAGGTTTTTGATTAAATAGCGGAATAGAAAATATGATCCCAAAAAAGTGTATGTATATCACACGTACACAACCACACTAGGCCCCAATTACTATTGTTTGTACCCCTAAAAGGCTAGGAGTAGGGGGAGTATGGAACAGGCAGCACCCTCAAACCTTCAGAAGTATGAGATGAACCCCAACAACTTGGAAAGGTGGATCTCTCTCACACGTACCAACACAGACTATCCCCCAATTTAACTGATCCCCAAAGGTTTTTGATTAAATAGCGGAATAGAAAATATGATCCCAAAAAAGTGTATGTATATCACACGTACACAACCACACTAGGCCCCAATTACTATTGTTTGTACCCCTAAAAGGCTAGGAGTAGGGGGAGTATGGAACAGGCAGCACCCTCAAACCTTCAGAAGTATGAGATGAACCCCAACAACTTGGAAAGGTGGATCTCTCTCACACGTACCAACACAGACTATCCCCCAATTTAACTGATCCCCAAAGGTTTTTGATTAAATAGCGGAATAGAAAATATGATCCCAAAAAAGTGTATGTATATCACACGTACACAACCACACTAGGCCCCAATTACTATTGTTTGTACCCCTAAAAGGCTAGGAGTAGGGGGAGTATGGAACAGGCAGCACCCTCAAACCTTCAGAAGTATGAGATGAACCCCAACAACTTGGAAAGGTGGATCTCTCTCACACGTACCAACACAGACTATCCCCCAATTTAACTGATCCCCAAAGGTTTTTGATTAAATAGCGGAATAGAAAATATGATCCCAAAAAAGTGTATGTATATCACACGTACACAACCACACTAGGCCCCAATTACTATTGTTTGTACCCCTAAAAGGCTAGGAGTAGGGGGAGTATGGAACAGGCAGCACCCTCAAACCTTCAGAAGTATGAGATGAACCCCAACAACTTGGAAAGGTGGATCTCTCTCACACGTACCAACACAGACTATCCCCCAATTTAACTGATCCCCAAAGGTTTTTGATTAAATAGCGGAATAGAAAATATGATCCCAAAAAAGTGTATGTATATCACACGTACACAACCACACTAGGCCCCAATTACTATTGTTTGTACCCCTAAAAGGCTAGGAGTAGGGGGAGTATGGAACAGGCAGCACCCTCAAACCTTCAGAAGTATGAGATGAACCTCAACAACTTGGAAAGGTGGATCTCTCTCACACGTACCAACACAGACTATCCCCCAATTTAACTGATCCCCAAAGGTTTTTGATTAAATAGCGGAATAGAAAATATGATCCCAAAAAAGTGTATGTATATCACACGTACACAACCACACTAGGCCCCAATTACTATTGTTTGTACCCCTAAAAGGCTAGGAGTAGGGGGAGTATGGAACAGGCAGCACCCTCAAACCTTCAGAAGTATGAGATGAACCCCAACAACTTGGAAAGGTGGATCTCTCTCACACGTACCAACACAGACTATCCCCCAATTTAACTGATCCCCAAAGGTTTTTGATTAAATAGCGGAATAGAAAATATGATCCCAAAAAAGTGTATGTATATCACACGTACACAACCACACTAGGCCCCAATTACTATTGTTTGTACCCCTAAAAGGCTAGGAGTAGGGGGAGTATGGAACAGGCAGCACCCTCAAACCTTCAGAAGTATGAGATGAACCTCAACAACTTGGAAAGGTGGATCTCTCTCACACGTACCAACACAGACTATCCCCCAATTTAACTGATCCCCAAAGGTTTTTGATTAAATAGCGGAATAGAAAATATGATCCCAAAAAAGTGTATGTATATCACACGTACACAACCACACTAGGCCCCAATTACTATTGTTTGTACCCCTAAAAGGCTAGGAGTAGGGGGAGTATGGAACAGGCAGCACCCTCAAACCTTCAGAAGTATGAGATGAACCCCAACAACTTGGAAAGGTGGATCTCTCTCACACGTACCAACACAGACTATCCCCCAATTTAACTGATCCCCAAAGGTTTTTGATTAAATAGCGGAATAGAAAATATGATCCCAAAAAAGTGTATGTATATCACACGTACACAACCACACTAGGCCCCAATTACTATTGTTTGTACCCCTAAAAGGCTAGGAGTAGGGGGAGTATGGAACAGGCAGCACCCTCAAACCTTCAGAAGTATGAGATGAACCCCAACAACTTGGAAAGGTGGATCTCTCTCACACGTACCAACACAGACTATCCCCCAATTTAACTGATCCCCAAAGGTTTTTGATTAAATAGCGGAATAGAAAATATGATCCCAAAAAAGTGTATGTATATCACACGTACACAACCACACTAGGCCCCAATTACTATTGTTTGTACCCCTAAAAGGCTAGGAGTAGGGGGAGTATGGAACAGGCAGCACCCTCAAACCTTCAGAAGTATGAGATGAACCCCAACAACTTGGAAAGGTGGATCTCTCTCACACGTACCAACACAGACTATCCCCCAATTTAACTGATCCCCAAAGGTTTTTGATTAAATAGCGGAATAGAAAATATGATCCCAAAAAAGTGTATGTATATCACACGTACACAACCACACTAGGCCCCAATTACTATTGTTTGTACCCCTAAAAGGCTAGGAGTAGGGGGAGTATGGAACAGGCAGCACCCTCAAACCTTCAGAAGTATGAGATGAACCCCAACAACTTGGAAAGGTGGATCTCTCTCACACGTACCAACACAGACTATCCCCCAATTTAACTGATCCCCAAAGGTTTTTGATTAAATAGCGGAATAGAAAATATGATCCCAAAAAAGTGTATGTATATCACACGTACACAACCACACTAGGCCCCAATTACTATTGTTTGTACCCCTAAAAGGCTAGATGAGGAGTAGGGGGAGTATGGAACAGGCAGCACCCTCAAACCTTCAGTATGAGATTGTGTTCACTGTACCCCACAAAGATTGAGTTCACTGCACCCCACAATGATTGTGTTCACTGCACCCCACAAAGATTGTGTTCACTGCACCTCACAAAGATTGTGTTCACTGTACCCCCCAAAGATTGTGTTCACTGCACCCCACAAAGATTCTGTTCACTGTACCCCACAAAGATTGTGTTCACTGCACCCCAAAAAGGATGTTGTTCACTGCACCCCAAAAAGGATGTTGTTCACTCCACCCCAAAAAGATTGTGTTCACTGCACCCCACAAAGATTGTGTTCACTGCACCCCAAAAAGATTGTGTTCACTGCACCCCAAAAATGATTTTGTTCACTGCACCCCAAAAAGGATTTTGTTCACTGCACCCCAAAAAGGATGTTGTTCACTCCACCCCAAAAAGATTGTGTTCACTGCACCCCAAAAAGATTGTGTTCACTGCACCCCACAAAGGATTTTGTTCACTGCACCCCAAAAAGATTGTGTTCACTGCACCCCAAAAAGGATGTTGTTCACTGCACCCCAAAAAGGATTTTGTTCACTGCACCCCAAAAAGATTGTGTTCACTGCACCCCACAAAGGATTTTGTTCACTGCACCCCACAAAGATTGTGTTCACTGCACACCAAAAAGGATTGTGTTCACTGCACCCCAAAAAGATTTTGTTCACTGCACCCCAAAAAGATTGTGTTCACTGCAGCCCAAAAAGATTGTGTTCACTGCAGCCCAAAAAGATTGTGTTCACTGCAGCCCAAAAAGATTGTGTTCACTGCAGCCCAAAAAGATTGTGTTCACTGCAGCCCAAAAAGATTGTGTTCACTGCAGCTCACACACAGAAAAATGGATGTGGATCACTGACACCTGCCTATCTCCAATCCCACACCACACAGCAATATCGATTGTAGTTTGTAGAACACAGTTTCCCTAAAATTCAGCAGACTCTGTCCCTAACAGGATTGAGAAGAGATCGTAGATCAGGATTGAGTGCAGACCCCACCCCCCACACAGCAATATCGATTGTAGTTTGTAGAAGACACTGACCCTATATAATTCAGCAGACTCTATCCCTAAAATGCCTACAACTCGCCCTGCCTAAACACTCCGACCTGTCCCTCAATTCTATCCGGACACAAATGGTTTTTTCCTGCCTATCTTTCCCTAATCAGCAGCCAGCACGTTGATGTGTGCTCTGTCCCTGAATCTAAGCAGCATAATGACGCCGCTGCGGCTGCCTCGAACTTATAAAGACTTGGTCACATGCTTCAGACGGCCAATCACAGCTACTGAGACATTTGCAGGCATGGCTGGGATGGCTTAAGGCACACCAGTTAAACGATTGTTGATTGGCTGTTGAAAGCCCGCCATGAAAAGAGCGCCAAAGCATGCAAAACCCGGAAATAAAACGACCGAACACGGATTTTTACCCGAACATACAGTAAAGTGTCCGTGTCCGTGTTCGGGTACAAAAAATCCAATTATTCGGTACGAACACGAATAATACAGTCCGTGTTCGCTCAACACTACTCGTGAGATGTTCCCTGTGCCACTGGCTGCAATACAACCCCAAAGGATGATTGATCCACCCCAATGCTTAACAGTTGGACAGAGGTTCTTTTCATTAAATTCTGTGCCCCGTCTTCTCCAAACGTACCTTTGTTCATTCCGGCCAAAAAGTTCAATTTTAACCTCATCGGTCCACAGAAATTGTTTCCAAAATGCATCAGGCTTGTCTATATGTTCATTTGCAAAGTTCAAAAGCTGATTTTTGTGGTGAGGACGTAGAAGAGGTTTTCTTCTGATGACTCTTCCATGAAGACCATATTTGTACAAGTATCTCTTTATAGTGGAATAGTGTACCACAACTCCAGTGTCTGCCAGATCTTTCTGGAGGGATCGTGCAGTCAAACGTGGGTTTTGAATTGTTTTTCTCACAATCCTGCGAGCTGTTCTGTCTGATATTTTTCTTCGACTTCCAGATCTTGCTTTAACTTCCACTGTTCCTGATGACTGTCATTTCTTAATTACATTCCGAACAGAGGATATTGACATCTGAAAACGCTTTGCTATCTTCTTATAGCTTTCTCCAGCTTTGTGAGCGTCAACTATTTTCAGTTTCAGTTTTCCAGACAACTTCTTAGAAGATCCCATGGTGCTGATTGTTGGGGCAAGGTCAGATGAGTCTGGGCATTTAAAACATTTGAGATTGGCATCACCTGGTCTTCCCAGACGATGATTGAGAACAATCCATGACACTGGCAGGTCTTAGCCTTGCAAAGGGGGCGGTGCATGCTATAAATTCTGCACGGTGCCCAAACTTTTGCAGACGCCATTTTTTTGTTTTCTGTAATTTTGAAAGTGTCAATGATGGAAATAAAATCTAACTTTTGTTGAGATATTATAAGAATGTCTAATCTGTAATTTGATGCCTTTTGGAGATTTTTCTATCTTTCCTTGGCCTTTTTATGCACATTAATACAATTTTTTACCTGGGGTGCCCAAACTTTCGATCCCCACTGTAAGTAGGCTGGTTCCTAAAATCCAAACACCTACAATTTAAAAGAGGAGATTGGATGTGTGATGGGATGTTCCTGATTTTCCACCTAAAAGTCATAGTACAGACCAATTCTGGGACCTACAGAACCAGACTAGAGTTGATTCTCTTATATGTGTTATAAATTTAGACTAAATTTTCTTAACTCAAAGGTCTCTAGCTGAACTGGAATTTCCTTGTTTTATTTGGTTGTTCAGTTTCCGAACAGGTTATCAGGAGCCATGTGACCTCCAAAGGGCCAAACAGATATGTTGATAAATGTTTTTTTCTGGCACGTGCCAGGAATGTAACATTGTAACATTGGTTGTGCTCTCAACCAAACTGTCAAACCATCCAATGGCTGGAGTCATACCTGATCACACTTTAACACTATTTCAGTCTTTGGTCCTGGAGAGTTGAGTCCCTCAGCTTGCAGTGCTGTTGCGGCCATTAAGAGGAGGCCCTATTCTTCCTATTGATTTTTCTCATTTGTATTATACAGTATTATGAGGAATTCAACAGTAGGTGCTGTAATGCACAAAATTGGACAAGAAAAATGAACAAAACTGCCTGATGGACATGTATAGAGTGGTAAAAGACATCAAACTAAGCTGTTGGGTTTCCAAGCAGTGTAGGAACCCAAAGGACTGATTCGGCCAATCGGGCCTAGCCTCTAACTAAAATAATCCTTTTGGGAGGACTAACCCTTTAAGAAAATTTATCATACATCTACGGTATCAGCAACCGCACCTCTAATTCTTTTTTACATATTTCATTTTTAATTTTAACAGCAGCACATTCACTAACTTCTAATATATGTAAAATGCAATTATGTTCCTGCTCCTAATCTTACTGCTTTCTTTTAATTGATTCCAAAGGTTGATGTGAATTTGGATAGAGATTTGTTTTAATCTAATGCTTTTTAATTTCTCTTTCAGCTTTCTGTTCATATCTCTTAAAATATCCAGGAGAAAACTTCAAAAGACGATACTCCTAAATCTGCATTTTTCATTTATTTTGAAGTTTTAACTCTGAGAGCATCAAATGTAAAAGCAGAAACAACTTATGGTAAAATAAATTGATGAAGCGAGCCTTGTTTCTTTTTTGTATTTCAATACAATTTCTTTGCAATAAGCCTTTTATTATCATTAAAACATTGTTATATTATCCGTATTGTTATGCATTATAGAAGTGTTTGAATATAGAAGCAGAATCAGCTTATCCTCCCCATCCTCAAAATACAAAGTTGTTGTGGGAGCCAATATCTGGACAGGGAGTTTAAATGTTAACACTATTATCTGTGTATTTTGAGCTGCCTTTCCAAAAGGAAACAATGGCAGAAATATGGTTATTGCTGTGAGCCCTGTAAGAGGCCTCTCACACCAATGCATGGAGGTAACTTGCAGTCAACAGCGGATGTTATCACAGTGCACAGTAATACATCGAGCACAGTGCCTAATGCATTGAGCACAGTGCAGTGCCAATTATTTTGAATGGCATCCTAATACATATGAAATAATATGTGGGGTGGTTTAGGACCTCCCCTATTTATTATAAACATTTATTATCTTGCCTATTCCTATGATAGTCTATCAAAGCTCTGATAAGGTAATGGAGGGTACAATAACAATGGTAGCTGTAAAAATAAACACACTTCTTAAATAAGCAAGGATCTAATTTAAAATAAAGAAAGTAGAAATGCTAACATAAAACACTAAAAGGATACTACAGAGCATATAAGACAAAACAAGGACAGATAATACTCTACATATGGGCATCCTTAGTATTCGGTTTCTTTCAGCTGGGCTCAAGCGCAAAAGAGAAATGAGAAATAATTCTGGCTGGGGACCGCTTTTACTCAGACACCACCCTCTGTCTGCTTGTCCATTGACAATTCATAAGAGGCCACCCTTCCTAATCAGCAGGAAGTACCTCATCTTTCAAGGAGACATGTTATAGTCCCCACTAGGGGTGCCACCCATCTAAGAATCACTGTTTTTGACCCGGGTCATCTTTCAGTAGCAACTGGCTTTTCATGTTGGCATAACCTCCCCAGGAGGTCTTATCTAAGGCTTCTCTACCCCCATACCTGACAACAGGAAGCCTATGCGAGAACATCATGTGAGGATATGAATTCCCATTTATGACTCCTTGTCAGGAACACCCTGCTGGGTAACCTTACTCTGCTGGCATTCCAAGCCAGGTGTAATCAGGTTTCAACCATCCAGAAACATCTGATATAAGAACAAGAAAAACACATGTGGCCTTCCAACAATATCCTACACAAAAAAAATCGCAACACACTTGCGTTTTAATGTATCTCACAATAGAGATGTTTACTGTCTGTACTGTGGTGTGCTGCCTTGAACAAAATGTTGCATTGCTTAGCTTTTCCAACTCATTTATACCATAACTAATAATTTTCCAGTGTTCCCCCATCCTCCATAGCAAATTACCTGGTGAAGGATCTCAAAGGGAGAGGTGAGGTCACCCCATCTGTCATATCACAGTGCTCAGGCTGAACAATTGGCTGCTAGGCCAAGGCCCTGTATCATGGGAAGGGGTCCCATGCTCTTGCAGACTTAGAAGCACTGGGTATTTTGAAATGGTGGCCACAGGAGTAGTGGGGAATGCTGAAGTAGGGATGCACTGAAACCATTTTTATAAGACTGAGTATGAGTACCAATACTTTTTCTCAAGTACTTGCTGATACCAATTACAGCTACCTATTTTTAGTGTCACATGACAGTTTTTTTAGGCCGCGTTCACATCATACATTCATAAAAACTGTTGAGAAAACCACACAGATTTCACTTGCAGAGACATCAGTTTCACGTGCGTTTCAGTGAGTTTCTACAGCCTGTTCATATGTGTACAGGCTGGCCGCAGTGCAATTTGAATAAAAGTCCTGTGCGTTTTCAGTCCTGTTCAGGAGAGATTTCTAATCTCATACATTATAATTCACATTGAAATTGCTCCTGAACCACTGAATAAAATTGCACCTGACTGGGTTTTGAATTTGCACTGCAAACTGGCCCACACATATATGGAAATGAGTCTTAAGGCATCAGTTTTATTATTGGAGGATTGGAATATTATGTGGTCAGGGGTTGGATTTACACAGAATCTGTCACTTTGTCCTAAATTAGGTCACATGTGGTCCTTTTTTTTAAGTAACTAAAAAAGCCACACGTGACTCTGAGAAAAGACTTTCTCAAGAGCTGGAGATGTCTTTTTTTTATTGGGTTATAATGGTTTCGGGTAAAGTTGGTAATTTGCTTGTCATGTAAAACAATTGACTTTGAGAGAGAGCACATGTGTTGGTTAAGTGACAAGTACAGCAAGACCATATTTACTGGCAGAGTGCTCCTGTTTGGACTGGATAATCTTCCACAGACACATACTGGGTTTTACAGTATGTGTAGCTCAGTGTATGACTGTTTCAGTGATGTAATGATGATCCTTGAATAGATTCCACCATTGCAATGCCAGACATCCTCCCTCAGTAAAGTAGCAGTCAAAGTTACAGTCAAAGCATCAGTAAAGATCTACACGGCAAAATGTATCTGTGAGACATGGTGCCATAGGCAGAACTCAAGAACAGAGATTAAATTACCTTGTATAAATATTTATGTAATTTAGAATACTACATTAATATAAAATAAAATACACTGACACTACACTTGCATTGTGAGAATAACAAAAACATAGTATAGCTTGGCAACAGAGCCCAAACTAACCACTTTATATACCAAGAACATATAAATAAATACTATAGTCCACCCCAAAAGCTCAGACTACACCATACAATTTTTTTTTTTTTTTAAACCGTCATGCCACGTCCACTTGAATGAATGTCAGGTACATTTTATGACCTGCCCTTCGTTTTTATTCCATGTAGGGAAGGCAGAATAGCAGCAAATGCAAACCCACCAAGACATGGCCATCCACCTAAACGTACAGGCTGGGCAAGGAGTGCAATAATCAGAGAAGCAGCCAAGAGGCCCATGGTGACTCTGAAGGAGCTTCAGAGATCCACAGCTCAGGTGGGAGAATCTGTCCACCGGAGAACTATAAGTCGTGCACTCCACAAATCTGGCCTTTATGGAAGAGTGGAAAGAAGAAAGCCAATGTTAAAAGAAAAAAAAAATGAAGTCCCATTTGCAGTTTTCAAGAAGCTATGTGGGGGACACAGCAAATACGTGGAAGATGCTCTGGTCAGATAAGACCAACATTTTACTTTTACTATTTACTTTTGAGCTTGTTTTGCAAAGAAGCAAGCATGGGCAAAAATGTCACTCTCTAGATATGAAAAGCTGGTAGAGACATACCCAAAAATACTTGCAACTGTAATTACAGTGAAAGGTGGTTCTACAAAGGAGGGGGCTGAATATAAATGCCCCCCATGCTTTTCAGATATGTATTTATAAAGAAATTTGGAAACCATTTATCATTTTCTCTCCACTTCACAAATATCTGCCACTTAGTGAAATCCCAATATAATACAGTTATTTGTTTGGTTCTTAACATGACAGAATGTGGAAAATTGTAAGGGGTATGAATACTTTTTCAAGGCACTGTGAAATGTATACAATGAATATGTTTATATATCCAACGTACCAAAAAAGTCCTATTATAAGATTACTGTTTATTAACATACTTATCAATTGGAATATTGGTACATTCTCAGTGAAAGGTAACTCATGAATACCATAATTATTTTGAACCCTAATTAAATATAATTTAAAAATAGAAAATGCATAGTCAATTTGTTAGAGTCAAAATAAAAAGGAAAAAAAGGGAACAAACGCTATCTTATTTTCTTTGTTTCCTCTGCCAGACTGTCAGCACTGAATTCACTGTAGAGTAAGTGTTCCTTTGTTGACCTGACCTGAGTGACAGCTTGTACAGGGATGTTTGTCAGAATCTTAAAACCACGAAAACATGATGGGAAAGGTATTAATATTGCTGCCGGAAAAAAATGAGCAGATCAGCTCAGTGCACGTGACAATGCCGTTAGCCTCTCCTTTTACCCTTCACTATCTACAACTTGCAAGACCCCAAGTACGTTTGCTCACCTCCAGTTGCTAGGCAACGTGCCTATTCTATGGATGGGCTTCTTTCTGCTACGCTGATAGAGAAAGGAGACTGGAAGGGCAATTATATGGTAACCATCAACTTATATTCTATTCCCATAATCTAAATTTCAATCAAAATATTTCAATTAAAATGCTGTATATGGGCATTTACTAAATCTGTAACACAAATAACACCGAATGAACTAGAGAGGCCTAAATTTTTCACTGCAGTAAACAATGGATTTCTTATGTTGGCAATTTAGAGTGTAAACAGAATTTTCTTGCAAAAAAAGCAGGGGAAAAAGAAAAACATAAAATTGAATTAACTACTTCTCGCCTGCATGACGTCATATGACATTGTGAATTTTAAGGGTCTATATCTGGATAACGCATGCAGCTACAGGCATCATCTAGATATCTTTTTTTTAAGCTACAGAATCCCTACACTGTAAAAGCCATCCAAATGGCTGATTAGTCGCTGGATTGCTTTTACAGGTAGCGAGGAGAGATGTCCCACCCCCCTTCCGCCACCCACTGGTGCTACTCCTGGCTCTCCCATTTGATTGGGAAGCCAGAGATCTGATCTGACAGCGGCACCAGGTTACCATAGAGCTGGCTGAGGATCAGATGGTACCCGGCCATCTCTATGACCCTGGGAGGTCAGAAGCGATGTCATGACATCACTTTCAGGTCTGGCAGATGTAAACACTGCCATTCTTTTCCCCTAGAAAGCAGAGATCAATGCTTTTTGTTTTGTTTTTTTTGTTTTTTTAATCTCATACTTTTCAGGGTAAAGGGCCTTATAGACTCCATATGTCTCCATAAAGAGGACCTGTCATTATTTTTCTATCACAAGGGATGTTTTTTAAATGTCTTGTGATAGATATAAAAGTGCTAAAAAAAACTAAAGGGCCAGTATAAAAATAAAAACAAAATTAATAAATAGTTTAAAGCGTCCCCGCCCCTCATGCTCGCACACAAAAGCAAACGTGTACATAGGTCACACCTGCATATGTAAACGGTGTTTGCACCACACATGTGAGGTATCCCTGCGAACCCAATAGTGAAAGCAATACTTCTAGCACTAGACCTCCTATGTAAATCTAAACAGGTAACCTGCAAAAATGTTTAAAGTGTCACCTATGGAGATTTTTAAGTACCGTAGCTTGCGCCATTCCACGAGCGTGCGCAATTTTAAAGCATGACATGTTAGGTATGTGTTTTTATATCTTACAGAAAAATTGGGTTATATGTTGTGTTTTTTGCATTTAACTTTTCCCCAACAAAATAGTGTTTGAAAAATCGGTGTGCAAAAACCATGTGACATATATAATTGCAATGACAACCTTTCAATAGGGCCTCTGCTACAAAAACATATATCATTTTTGGGGGTTCTGAGTAATTTTCTAGCAAAAAAAAAACAAAAACACAGATTGTTACATGTAGGACAGAAATGTCAGAATTGGCCCAGGTGGGAAGTAGTTAAATAAAGCGAGAACTAAAGAGCTAAATATACAGTGTAGAGCTAAAAATAAAATTGACTCTTGAAGTAGGGCTTACATTGTAGATCAAAGTGTTAAAAGCTCCTTTTTGTTTGGGGGAACAGAAAAACAAAATAAACTTACCATATCCTTGCTTACACAAGCTATCTCCAGCTGCACATCCAGTTCCCGAAGCCAGATTTTTTTTACCGCCCCATCAGTCACAGGCACTCTGACATCATCAGATGAGGACACTGAGGACCTGCCCACAACCTAGAGCATTGGAGAATGAAGACGATAGCCAACTGCCAGAGAAGCAAGGGATAAGGTAAGTATAACTGCTCTTTCTATTCCCCTTAAACAAAAATGAGCATTTATCCTTTGCTATGGGAAGCCCCATTGTCATGGCTTAATTTTTATTTTACTAAGAGTTTCCACTTTAAATATACTGTATGTGTCAGATGCGTAGCACTTGTGGCATGAGAGAACTATGTGTTTTATGTAGATACACAACAAACCATTCCTAGGTACTGTGACGAATACGGGCATCAGACCCCTGGCCTTCTCATCCACCTCGTGACCCAAAGACCAAGCAATCTCACACCCTGCCGTCACTTGCGTAACAATGCCACTCTCAGCTGCACCCAGCACACAGATTGTCCAGCTTGCGGGACCACAATCTAGATGCCAGCAGACTGAGAGCGATTGTCACCGGGTTAATTAAACGATTAACCCTTTCACTGCCACCACCCCTACGTTATACTGACTGAGCCTAGGGGATGCTCATGGTTTGACAAATATCAATTATGACTTTAGAATAACCGTCTGTAACACACACTGTCACCTGACAAGAATGTTTCAGATAGGTTAGCCTAAACAGTACAAATATCAATTATAACTTTAAAATAACTGTCTATAACACACAATAGCGCACTTCAGGAGGCAGATTCGTTTGGGTCAAGTTGCGTTTAAGAGCTTAGAGACAAAGTTTAACACTTTCAAAATAAGGTTTAATTATAAGAAAGGTTAAAAATTGGTGCGAATAAAAATATTTACAGAAAAATGGGTTACAAAGAAATGGAGACACAATATACAGCAATTTAGAAAAAGGAGAATAAAAGAATGAAAATACTTGCATTAAAACAGTCCTAGTATTACCTTAAGTTTCAGAGTTGAACAGGTATGTTTGGTTCTCCCTGGGGGCGGTGTTATGCCATCGATCTTAGGATGAGAACTGAGCTCTCTATCAGTTCCTGTCCTTTTCTCTGACTCTCCAGGGGGTGTCACCAGAAGTACTTAGCCAATAGGCTCTGAGTCTTCTAAACTGCTACGGGACCTCCCTGTTTGACAGATTAATAAAAGCACTTATATCTTGAGAATTGAAACGGTTTACACGCTTGAAACCGATATCTTATTTTCCGGTTTGGAATGTCCTATCTTTAGACACTAAACATGGGGTATTTCGGACTAACCTCTGCCCTGTACGCCCTTGGATCGCTAGCTTGCCTTTCCTCGGCATGACGGTGTCCGTGCTTGGACTTAATTTGATTGGTATTTTATGGGGCACCCAAATATCTACTTTTTGTTAATATGTTATGTTTGGTAAAAAAGATATGAAGTTTCATGGTCAACTGTGTCATTTTCCGAAATGACCTAGTAGCCATATGCTGAGTTCAGAGTACAAATTAACTCTTAAAGCATGAGGAGTCTGAATGTCTGCTTGGTCAAAGCTTGTGTATGTTAAAGGTGTGAAAAATGTCAGCAGGAACCTGGAACTATAGTGACCCAGGGGGTCATTAAACTGCCAAAAGGCTGGAGGATGAAGTTGGTAAGAATGACCCATTTGCCTTTAACACTGTCAACTAAGCTTGTAACACAAGATGGATGCCTGTGACAGCGCCTGAACGAAATGGCGGCTTGACAACCCATATGGAAGAAAAATATATTTCCAATATATATAGGGAAAAAAAAAATTAAAATATATTGAATATGGCCAAAATTGTAGCATTCCAAATATATTTCCAATATATTTGGGAATTTTTTTTTAGAAATATATTGAATATGGCCAAAATTGTAGCATTTCAAATATATTTCCAATATATTTGGGACAAATAAAAAATGTTTTTTTAAAATATATTTTAAATATATTTTTCTTCCATGTGGGAAACCAGAGTGCCAACGCAAGATATCATTACACCTCCCCCTCTTGTGGGTGCATAGGAGGGGAAGCACAATTCCCCTCCGGACGCACCCGTCTCCTGCAGCTCGGCTTGACGTGACAACCCATCAGCGTTGCCATGGGTGCTACCTTTCTTCTGCTGGGTGACAGAGGCTACTCCCCTGAGGAGCAGCTTCCGGCTCAAATAGAGGATTAGAGTTTCCTGTCCTTTAGCATCCCTCCGGCCTAGGGCTGCATCTGGCCCAAAGGTAATGGCATAGGGTGGTGCCGGGACTGGGCATTTAAATTCCGGGCCCCATGTCCCAGGTGCACGGGCCAGTACCTCCGTCAGGGCCGGACGGTCCTTCTGACACACTGGCGTCAAGGATGCCAGTTTCCCCAGGATACCATTGGTTAGGCCAGTCACGGGTTCAGTTGAGCCACTCTCGTTGCATCCCAGCATCCTCCTGTGGCCAGCTGTACCCAGGAATGACGTAACCAAAGTTGGGGTTTGAGGAGTAGGCCAGGTCCTGGTATCCTCAGTTCCAGATCTCTGGGTGCCTACTCCCCTCTGCTTTTCCCAGTACAAAACCGCTGACAGGTCCATCTGACAGTTACTATGCAGAACTGTCAAACTAGGCCGTGCCAGAACATTTGGGACTGTGGACAAGAGCTCTGGGTGTTCCACCCAGACAGGGCCAAACACTACCAGGCCCCTAAAGCAGGCCATTGCACCAGGTTCGACCTCTCCCCGTGGATCACACGTGACCCTTAGGGAGGTGTCTGATGCAATCCCAACCCCATCTAGCATTGCTGTAGATGCAGTTAAGCCACATGGGTTGGGGAAGGCTGGCTCGTCCTGAGCCTTCCAGGTTAGCAGGTTTGGTCCACGCCCCCTGCTCAGGTTCAGGATGGTTAGACAACGGGCACCAGCCAGCTGCTTTAACACCTCATGGTTCCTGGGCACGGGGTAGGCCACAATCGCAGGGCTGACGTTCAGCCTGCTAAAGGCTCCACAAAGCCTTCTCTCGGTTTCCTGTTCCCCATCGGCCAGCACCTCCTGTGAGACAGGAGAGGTCGCAGGTATGGGGGGGGCGGACACCCAGGCGCCCATCTCGTGGACGTCAGGGTGTGTCCTCCCAGGGTCTCCAATATCTCTGATGCAGCATGCATTAAGCCCTGCCAGCAGCATAGATACCTGGAGGGGGAAGGGGGGCTTTAGCTGAAGGCCCAAACCCACGCCCTGAGTGTCAGCTACCGCTAACAGGACACCTGTCTTTCCCGGTTCAGGGGTACTAACTCTGCCCCTGGCATGTGCTGGGCTAGGATGCTGTGTGAGGATCAGGTCAAGCCACAAACCCTGGTGCTTCACTCCAGGCCCTGCCTGCCTGATCTCACAGAGATCCTTACAAAACAGATCATGTGACACCTTCAATACATGTCTGTGAGGTTGACTGGACACAATGAACAGCTGTTTAACCCCTTCAGTCTCCAGGCCTCCTGCCTGTTGTCCTGTCACACCTATCTGCCCATTGTCCCAGTCAAGCAGGTGTTTACTCATCACAGCTGGGGGCCTTTCAGCTCCAGTCCTAAGTGATCGGATAGCCTGGTCGATCCGCAGTGCTGCCTGACAGGCAGTACTATAAGTCCCAGCCAGCTGTCCTGTGGCGAACAAAGACAGCTGCTGAGGCCTAACAGAGATGGAGTCCACTGGGTCAGAACAAGGAGAGGACATAGAGACCTCCTCCTGCTGCTCTGCGACCAGGGCACTGTGTCCTGAGATGTCCCGCTTTTCCACAAGTGTAGCATCTGCAGGTGTCAGTTGTAGGGAAGGTGACACCAGGAACTGCAAGGGCTGGTTGCTGGGGAGCTTGACTCCTAGGTGCAGGAGGTGTTTCCATGTGCGATTTCCCTCCTTTTGCGCCATACAGAGGAGCCTTGCGATGCTCAGATACCCGAGTGTGGATGTAGGTATCTGCCAGTTCTGCTGCGTCTTGGGCAGAGGCTGGCTTTCGTTCCAGCACAAACTGTCTGACGTCTGTAGGACAGATGTGCAACAATTGATCTCCAATCATGAGATCCTCCAGGGACTCAAACGTAATGGCCTTCAAGCCCTTAGTCCACTGACGGAATGTGGTGCGTAAGCGGCTTACCACATCCATATATGAGTCCCCAGGCCCCTTTTGCAGGGACCTAAATCGCTTCCGGTACACTTCCGGGGTTAACTGGTACTTTTGGGTGATTGCAGCCTTTATGGCCTCATAATCATCATCCTGTTCTGTTGGCAATTCGATGTAAGCGTCCAGGGCCTTGCCTCGCAGCCCTCGCATCAGGTACCGAGCCCATTGTGCTTGGGGCAACTGGTACTGACGGCAAGTCTTTTCGAACGACTGTAGGTACACATCAATGTCACTGTCCTTTTCCATGACTGGAAATTTGGCTGTCGGGCTCATAAGCAGAGAGGTATCCCTGTGCTCTAGGGATCCGAGGTTCTGAGTCTGTTGCTGCGGCTGGAGCTTAGCCATCTCCTGTTCATGCCGACGATTAGCCTACCTCTGTGCATCCTCTCTCTCAGCCTGCCGCTCTGCAGCCTCTCTTGACGTGCACTCCGTAGTCAGCTCACTTTTGTTCATTTTCTTAGTTTCAGATAAACCAGGCATGTTTGCAAGCAGAAAAGATAGAACAGAAAGCAAAGATAGGAAGGAGCTGTAGAAAGTAGAGATTGCTGTGTGTCTCTTTTCAAAAAACAAAAATATGCACCAGTTTGTCTCTAAGGACTGCTTTCCTCAACCATTACAACCCTTCAGTGCAGAGCTAATTCCTAACAGTGCACTAAATGCTCTTAAATGCAAGACTATCCCACGTACGCTGCCAGCCAATATGTGACGAATACGGGTATCAGACCCCTGGCCTTCTCATCCACCTCGTGACCCAAAGACCAAGCAATCTCACACCCTGCCGTCACTTGCGTAACAATGCCACTCTCAGCTGCACCCAGCACACAGATTGTCCAGCTTGCGGGACCACAATCTAGATGCCAGCAGACTGAGAGCGATTGTCACCGGGTTAATTAAACAATTAACCCTTTCACTGCCACCACCCCTACGTTATACTGACTGAGCCTAGGGGATGCTCATGGTTTGACAAATATCAATTATGACTTTAGAATAACCGTCTGTAACACACACTGTCACCTGACAAGAATGTTTCAGATAGGTTAGCCTAAACAGTACAAATATCAATTATAACTTTAAAATAACTGTCTATAACACACAATAGCGCACTTCAGGAGGCAGATTCGTTTGGGTCAAGTTGCGTTTAAGAGCTTAGAGACAAAGTTTAACACTTTCAAAATAAGGTTTAATTATAAGAAAGGTTAAAAATTGGTGCGAATAAAAATATTTACAGAAAAATGGGTTACAAAGAAATGGAGACACAATATACAGCAATTTAGAAAAAGGAGAATAAAAGAATGAAAATACTTGCATTAAAACAGTCCTAGTATTACCTTAAGTTTCAGAGTTGAACAGGTATGTTTGGTTCTCCTTGGGGCGGTGTTATGCCATCGATCTTAGGATGAGAACTGAGCTCTCTATCAGTTCCTGTCCTTTTCTCTGACTCTCCAGGGGGTGTCACCAGAAGTACTTAGCCAATAGGCTCTGAGTCTTCTAAACTGCTACGGGACCTCCCCGTTTGACAGATTAATAAAAGCACTCATATCTTGAGAATTGAAACGGTTTACACGCTTGAAACCGATATCTTATTTTCCGGTTTGGAATGTCCTATCTTTAGACACTAAACATGGGGTATTTCGGACTAACCTCTGCCCTGTACGCCCTTGGATCGCTAGCTTGCCTTTCCTCGGCATGACGGTGTCCGTGCTTGGACTTAATTCGATTGGTATTTTATGGGGCACCCAAATATCTACTTTTTGTTAATATGTTATGTTTGGTTAAAAAGATATGAAGTTTCATGGTCAACTGTGTCATTTTCCGAAATGACCTAGTAGCCATATGCTGAGTTCAGAGTACAAATTAACTCTTAAAGCATGAGGAGTCTGAATGTCTGCTTGGTCAAAGCTTGTGTATGTTAAAGGTGTGAAAAATGTCAGCAGGAACCTGGAACTATAGTGACCCAGGGGGTCATTAAACTGCCAAAAGGCTGGAGGATGAAGCTGGTAAGAATGACCCATTTGCCTTTAACACTGTCAACTAAGCTTGTAACACAAGATGGATGCCTGTGACAGCGCCTGAACGAAATGGCGGCTTGACAAACCAGAGTGCCAAGGCAAGATATCATTACAGGTACTATTTTTATTGGAATGCTAGTTTTTAGTGCTGATGCGCAGGCTTAGTAAAGCTTGGCATAGAGTTTACGATGTCAGAAACAATTAAAGAGTACCTAACCTTAAATTATCCTGAGTTGCAAAGCATACTGGTAGTTCAGGCATAGGGATGAGCAAATTTGCCCAGATTTGATACCCTGAAGGCTTGGCAAATCCTGTTTGAATTTCAGAGATCTTGAAATTCAAGTCTAAGAGGCAGTGACTCCTGTTGCTGAATTCTGGCAATTTTCAGGGCTACCCTAACCTACTGTTAAAAACAAAAAAAAAAAAGAAGAAAACATAGGAAGTAGGGCATTGCCACGGGGGACATGTATCAATGCAAAAAATAAAAAAAAATTATAAATTTATAATATAAAATAAATAAAAAAGAAAAATACCAAACGACAGGGAAAGTCCTTGTATGCAATTTTCAGGGGCAACATTAAAAATATGCAAATCCTTAAAAAACAAAAACAAAAAAAGTGTGCTTAGGGAATGACTTAAAGTGGTTGTAAACCTCAGACATGCAATATGAACAAAGCATATCCCTCTATAGTGTTTACTTGTCTCAATCCAGAGCACTAAGTGTCATTCCTGTCTGCTGCCCCATTCCTCTGTTAACTGCATGAGTATTTCAGAAGATTTTTCCTGAGAAAAAAAAAAGTGACAGGAAAGGAATCTTTAGCACACAGCCTGCGAATGACAGACTCAACTCTGTGCCTGGGTGCTGCGTGAATGGGAGGGGAGGTGGGGGAGCTCTCCTCTGCAGTGTGTAATTTCAGCTCTTCCACCCCCTGTTTTCTAATTGCTAACGCAAGTTTTTATACATTCTGCACTTTGAACGGATGTAGAGAGGAGAAGACTGCATATAAACAGGTACAACTTATGTATGAGGATTTTTTCATCTCTGTGTAACAGTTGAGACCAGTCACTTAACTGAGTATAGGTAGGGGTTTACAACCACTTTATGGTTTTATAGAACACTATGATTTTAGCCGCCAGTCTCAGAGTCATTGCACACTGGCAGCGCATGTGTGGCTACAGAATTGATTATTTTTTTTTAACAATTAGATTGGCTTACATACAGCAGCAACACCCCAATCAGTTTCATTTCAGTTTGAAAAAAAATTGCCTTTTTCAGTTAGTTTTAGTAGAGACACCTGCTTTTTCATCAAACGGTTATATGCCAGCTGGCAGATAAAAATTGTGTAGTAGTTCACTGAGGCTGTCCCTGTTCTCGCTGATGCAAAATTGTCCTGCCACTAGACAATTTCAAACTTTTAAATCAATTTATCATGAACAATTAAGAGAATGTAGATGATAAAACATTGTCACATTGGCCAGTAGCAGAACATTTTTAATAAGTAGGGCTAGCGCACAATTTACTAGAGACAAAATGAACAGGCAGAGTTTTACTAATAGAATACAGCAATGTAAAACTGACCTCTGAATTGGTCACATTATTACATCCATTGATCAAAGGCCCCTTCATCCCAGAAAGATAGAATTTTTGAACAAGTATAGATAAAGGGATTGTAATGGTGCCAACACACAGAGATTGGTAAAAGAAATTTCTGTTTGAATCAAAATAATAATAAAAAAAAAAACAAAGTAAGCATTTTTATAGCATTTAAAAGCAGTTTCATCCAATACACATATGCTTATATACAGACAAACTGTGTCAGTCACAATGCTTGTTGCTCAACATGTTTCGCTTTCCTGCTTCTTCAGGAGCTGTAAAGCATGTGTAACGACAAAGAAACAGATAAAATCAAGATAATAGAACACACAAATAGTAACAGTTCTCTTTATTGCTAATATACATTTGCATATATGTGCATGCTACACAGATATACCAATATTTTCCAAGATACTTATAAAAAAAATACTAAATTCTTACATAAACAGTCTTCATTATTCTCAATGATGTTCTGAATGCTACACATAAGGGCAGATGATACATAAACACTCATCATATGCATATATCGTGATCAGTTGTACACTAGTAGAAATCCTAGAGTTGATATAAAGAAGAGAGCCAATACCTGCATTGACAATAGATTGTAGGGAAAGCACACCCAATCAGGGTAGCTGAAAAAACGTTTACATATTGTAAGGGATTAGCTCGGTGGTAGGCGTAGATGACTCCTTGGGGGGTGCGTTTTCACAGAGAAATAGCCCAAAAGTGCTTGCAAACAACAGGTTTATGGTTTATTCTTCCAATTTCTTCAAACAAGTGCATGCAGCAAAACAACAAAATAAAATAAAACACAAAATAAATCCTTGCCTCTGTGGGCGGCTACCTTCTCACGCTGGAACCTACCTAAGAAGTCTTCCCAACCTACTGTTGGGCCGACACTGCTGATCCTACAGCAGACACTCAAATGTCCATTTGTTTGCTTTTCACACAGCACAAACATTGTCCATTGAACATGTCCCTTTGTTTTCTTTCACACAGAAACACTTCGTCTTCTCACCTTTGAGACGTCTTCACTCGTTTTTACCCTCCTGAGCGCACACCGCTTCAGGAGGTCTTCCCCATGCTCACTCAGCTTTCAGGGGGCACACAGGACTGTCCTCTACCCACATGGCGTCAGGATGCAGCCGTTTGTCTGCCTTCCTCTCCCAGCCCACACGGCGACAGGAGGCAGCAGTCCTTCTCCCATGCCCACACGGCGTCGGGAGGTACACGTATGTCTGCCTTCCTCTCCCAGCCCACACGGCGACAGGAGGCAGCCCTCAATAGATTTTCTCTGGACAAATTATAGAGGCCTTGATCTCCTCATTCTGAACAGCTGAATGGTTTTCAACTTCCTGCTGGCTCTTTTTGCAGCCAACACCCTATAGTATCAGTGAACTTTTCAAAGCAGGTGGGAATGTGTCTCCTCTCAGTGACTACATTCCCAGATTTACCTGACTTCCTGTCACATACCCCCCCCTCTTGTTTCAACCCTAGGGTTGGGACACATATTTCCAGGCACGCATGTGTCAGGCACTGCTGACTCACTGATAAGCCTCCTATTATCCTCAAGCTTCCGGATGAAACTGTTTCTGTCATCTTCACTGACAGATTTCTCATAAATGCCACACAGTTTGTCTCTCATCTCATATACACATTCTTCAACTGCATTTTTGGCATAATTTTGCTCCTTCTCGTTTCTGTCATCTTCATTGACAGCTTTCTCATAAATGTCAGACAGCTTGTCCCTCATAACCGTCTGTCCAATCCACCATGGAGGACCGTGATCCATAGGCAACTCAATTGGGCTAGTCTTAATGTCTTCAACATTCTTAAGACGCCTCTCTCTGCAATCCATAAATGTTTTCCACAAAACTTTGAGAACCTTTGCTTCGCTAAGCTTTGTTCCAAGTAAGGACTCTTGACATCCCTCTGTGACTTGAGTTGCCTCTCCATACAGCTGTACACAATCATTGACTTTTTGTTGTAAAAGGGAATGATCTTCCTTCTTGAGCTTTGCTTGCTCTAAGATGCTGTGCAGAGGATTTTCCAATTGAGACAACAGGCTGTCACACATTTCTTCAAAGTGACCCCTGTTCCTTTTCCCAGAGATATCAATATCATTCACCAAACATTTCATATTCATAGGCAGATCTGAAGCATTTGCACTCATCAACTTCTTAAACTTTTCGCCCTCCTGAGCGAGTCGCAGTAAAGGCCTACTATTTGATTTGATATTCAGTTTATATTTCTTGCCAAACTCTTCACAGAAGTAGCCAACCAGAACATCATCAACTTTCCTTCCACCAACATAGGGGTTAAAGGCAACAACACAGTTGAACCCAGCGATCTGGGTGGTATCCATTATAGACCTCCTCTCTGCATCAGTGAAGAAGCATGGAACTGCAACACATTCTTTTACAGGTTTCTTCAATGCACTTTCTGCTGAACTATTTGACCGCTCAAGGTCACCTAGTTCCTTTTCTCTATCTGAATTCCACATGGAATGTATCTTAAGATCACGATCAAACTTCTGCCACCCGTCTTTCACCAGTTCCATTTTGGAAACACTCCCTGAAAGGCACTTATTCATTTGCTTCACGTTTTCACCAACAGCCTTAGTTTTCTCCACTAGGTGGCGTTTGCTTTTTTCTCCCAGATTTATATCACTTGCTTTAGTTTTCTCCGCTTTAGTTTTCTCCACTAGGTTTTCAGCCTGAACTGAGAAATCATCACATTTCTTACACAACTCTTTTGTTTGCTGAAGCTCTAATGATACATTTTCCAATGCTTGAAGTTTTTGAAGGAACGGTTTATTCCAAAGGGGTGATTCAAGCCACGTGTCATCACATTTCTGAGGCTCACTCAGGACAGACCCCAAAACACTGATCCTTTTAAAAACTGCATCAGGCACACTATCCCCTCTTTGGGACAGATCCTCTGTTGCCTGGAATTCCTCTTCCAGTTCCTGCAACGGAATCTTCATCTCTTCTACTTGCTGTTCTAAGGCTCGCTTAGACTTTTCTAGCTCCTGAACTCTTTTCACAACATCATCCTTGGAGCGGACCAAATCTTCCATTTCTGTACACAGCTGTTGGTTAACTCTTTCTAGTTCAGCCTTACACTCTAGAGCTTCCTCCAAAGAGCGAGCCAAGAACAGGGCTTTGCTCTCGTTATCACGCACCTCCGTTTCTTCACGTGCGCGTTCTTCTGCATATTTTGCAGACACAGTCTTCTCTTCACCAAGCATCTGATCAAACTTCTTTTTCACATCTTCAACACACTGTAATGAACCAACGCTTTCTTCCATGCGTTTTTTCATATCCGCTATCTGAGCTTGCAATGTTGCGACTTGCTCTGATAGGTTTTTCTTTGCTTCCGCCTCCTCTTTTAATTGTTCCAGGAAGCCATTTTTCTCATCTTCCATTTGTTTGAGCTTTGTGCTAAAACTCAGCCTTTGACACCTCTCTTCCTGTAAGAGTTCCTGCGTGTCTTGCAGCTGCGATTCCAAGATAGAAAAATCTTCCGCAATTTCTCTAGATTTGCTGCCTGCTTGAGAAAGCTGATTTGTAACATTGTCCAACTCAACCTGCAGTCGGTTTGCCTTCTCTAACAGCTTAGCACACACTCGGTCACCTTCTGACACCTTGACTTGCGATTCCAGAAGCTGTGCCTCTACTTTTTTTCTCTTGTGTTCAGAATCTCCTTTTCCCTGCATAAGAGCCTTCATCTCATTGGCTAGCATCTGGGAATAAGAATGTAATTCTGCCACACAGGCTTCTTTCTCCTTTAACTGCTGCTGGACACGTTGGGCTTCCCCTTTCCAACTTTCACAGTCTGCACGCCATTCATCTACCACATTGCTCAAAGTAGTGAGCTCATACACAGTACTCAGTAATTTAGCCTCTCTTTCACTTTTCTCTTTGTCGCTGAGAGACAATGTCGCTTTCAGAGCAACATTCTGTTCCTGCGACTCCTGCAGGTCTATTTTTGTAGCTCCCAAAGACTGAAGACTTTTTTCCAGCTGATTACGCAACTCCAACATATCAGCCATACTTTGCTTCTGCAAAGTCTGAATTTCACTTTCCTTTTCCATGAGGATGGTATCTTTCTCCTTTATAGTGTCTTGACATTTTTGCAACTCGACCAAAAGAAGAGCAGTGGATTCTTCCCACTGTAACACATGAGACTTGAGTAGTTCATTCATTTCCTGCAAGTTTCTATGCTCCATTTTAAGCAATTCCAAGGCTTGTTCCTTTTCTTCCATTTTCCGTTGCAAGGCATCCAACTCAGCCCTGCACACATACTCGGTTTCTTCCAAACCGATGGCCTCCATTGGCTGCTGGCGTCTCTGTTTCCAGCCTGCCATGCTCTCTTGATGAGCCTTTTGTTGAGCTGCAAAGCTCCGCTGAAAATCCGCATTTGCCTGCTGTTGAGCTGCATTTGCCTGCTGTTGAGCTGTATTTGATATAATCAGTTGTTTCAACATCTCCTCCATTTTGAGCTTACTTTTCATCTGAGCACACTGCGTCTCCATAGCAGTTTCATCAGTGTTGCTAGGGACAACAACCTTCCTCTTTAGTATACTCTCTTTAGGCATGGATGGGGCTGGTTCAGACGGTAACATCCCCTCCATCCATAGAATCCGGTCTCTCATTTCATCTATCTTTGCATTCTTCAGGCGTTTTGAACGCCCCATCTTCAATAACTCCACAAACAAATTTTTCACAGTCCAGCAAAAAATTTCAGACCACTGTCTCTTTAACACATGTAGTTTTTCTCTCTCTTGCAAGATCTCTTTTCCTGCACACACAGTTTGTGCAGTCACTTGCACCAGACACAACAAAGTTCATCAAATAATTTTGAGACCGCTGTCTCTTTAAAACACTTTTTTTTTTCTGTCAGGATCTTCTCTCCTGCACACATAGATTGTGCAATCTCATGCACCAGACAAAGTTCATCAAACATTTGCACTTCCTTGCAGGGATCTCTGCTTATGCCCACTGCATACCTCCACCATATGTAAGGGATTAGCTCGGTGGTAGGCGTAGATGACTCCTTGGGGGGTGCGTTTTCACAGAGAAATAGCCCAAAAGTGCTTGCAAACAACAGGTTTATGGTTTATTCTTCCAATTTCTTCAAACAAGTGCATGCAGCAAAACAACAAAATAAAATAAAACACAAAATAAATCCTTGCCTCTGTGGGCGGCTACCTTCTCACGCTGGAACCTACCTAAGAAGTCTTCCCAACCTACTGTTGGGCCGACACTGCTGATCCTACAGCAGACACTCAAATGTCCATTTGTTTGCTTTTCACACAGCACAAACATTGTCCATTGAACATGTCCCTTTGTTTTCTTTCACACAGAAACACTTCGTCTTCTCACCTTTGAGACGTCTTCACTCGTTTTTACCCTCCTGAGCGCACACCGCTTCAGGAGGTCTTCCCCATGCTCACTCAGCTTTCAGGGGGCACACAGGACTGTCCTCTACCCACATGGCGTCAGGATGCAGCCGTTTGTCTGCCTTCCTCTCCCAGCCCACACGGCGACAGGAGGCAGCAGTCCTTCTCCCATGCCCACACGGCGTCGGGAGGTACACGTATGTCTGCCTTCCTCTCCCAGCCCACACGGCGACAGGAGGCAGCCCTCAATAGATTTTCTCTGGACAAATTATAGAGGCCTTGATCTCCTCATTCTGAACAGCTGAATGGTTTTCAACTTCCTGCTGGCTCTTTTTGCAGCCAACACCCTATAGTATCAGTGAACTTTTCAAAGCAGGTGGGAATGTGTCTCCTCTCAGTGACTACATTCCCAGATTTACCTGACTTCCTGTCACAATATATATACAGATGTATAAGAGTATGTATGCTCAGATGAGCCCAATTCAATTGAACTCAATCTCATCAATGAAAACACCACCTACCTACATGTATGTATTTAAAGGGCTTTAAATATCTTCAATTGTTGTCAGATAAGCCTCCCAAATATAGGGAACCCTGTAGGAAACCCAAAGATGTTCATTCAAAGTTGGATAAGTTGTTACAAAATTAGAAGAAAACAAGATAGTCACTATAGCACACCCAGATGATCAGAGATGTCCCATCTAAGGTAAACAAAGATCAAAAGGGATGCAATTTGTGAGATGTTCACACAAAACACGTTTGTTCAAAAACAATACATATCCAAATCATCTACTACTCACCAAGGCACCAAGCATGGAAACATAACAGCACCCTCCAATTCCAGGCAAGTGATGTGGCATTCGCCAATATTCATGCCTTTATATGCTCCCCCCAATCAGCCGGTATCTGATGTCACTGGCGGAACGCAGACATGCGTTCCTCTTCGCACACATGCGAATGCCAATGGGCGATGACATCACGTGCAAATCCCCCTGCCTCCATCTTGAAACATCCACACCATAGGGGATGGTCACTCACCAAATGGGACGGGTCAGAACTGGAACAGCCCAGGGAAAGGTAAACAAACCAAGGCAGACATATTCTGCCAAATAGTTCTATAACCTGACCACAGCCATGGACCATAGGGGGACCAGCAACGATGGCGCGATGGGCAATGGTGCCCACCTCTAACAGAGATGAGACTGGACCCCTTGGGGCCACAATCATCCTGTGAGGGGCAACACCCTGCGTGTCCGTACGATCAGTGATCCCGCCAACAGGTGGTGGCTCCAGAGAATAGAATTCAAAAATAAGAACATAATATAACAGATTGTTAATGGCCAAAGCCTTCTGACAATGAAGTGGTCATATAATATTTCATTATTGTCTCCAATACAGGCCCTTCAAGTGCAATAGACAATAATTGAGAACAATTATACAGTTACATAATAAATGCATTCTCATAAGCATGGCATGGAAAACATAGGGGGCATCAGAGGATGAGTCAATATAAAGAAAATACACAAACATGTATCTAGGGGGAGGTCACTACCATAAGTTAGGCTTAAAGCTTATAGTCTCATTCAAACCCGTGTATTTAGTAGCAGACAATTTAAAGATCATTCTCGCTTCACTCTGTAAAAGTTTTTTGTCAACATCTCCTCCCCTTTCATGAGGAGGGGCATCTAATGCAAAGAAATGGACATTTGACAAATCAAATCCATGGTACAATCCTTTATGTCTACTAATGGGATTCTCCATATTCTTTTTGGAAATTAGGGGAACATGGTCCCTAATGCAATGAAAAAGGTGTCTTTTGGTTTTTCCTATATAATAGGCTCCATAGTTGCATTGCATTATGTACACAATTCCAATTGTTTGACAATTGGCAAAGAAGCGTGATTTCCTGATCATGCCATTTGGTAGCCTGATTTGGTGAGCATGAAGAATATACACACAATAATTGCACTTGCCACAAGGGGCAGTGCCCAATATAGTAGTTTTCCACGGTGACTTTCCTACATGATAATTATGTACTAACTGATCTTTTAATGATTGGGATCTACGAAAAGTAATTTCTGGATAGGGATTAATGTATTTCGAGACTTCCTCATCCGTCGTAAACAGATGCCAATATCTCTCCATTATATGTCTAACTTTGTTGTGTTGTCCGGAATAGCAGGTAATTAGCCTAGTGGTTGAGGTGGTGGATTGATGTTTTTTAGATGTGTGAATGAGTCTGTCCCTATTCTGAGTTTTAACACGGCCATAAGTCTTTTTGAGACATAATCTCCTATAGCCCCGATTTAGGAGGCGATCCTGAAGGGCCTTTGCTTCTTTTTCAAAATCTTCATGTTTAGTACAGTTTATTTTAATTTGTAGATATTGGCTATACGGAATGCTGTTAATCAATGGGATGGGGTGTGAACTATCTGCATGCAATATGGTATTTCCAGAAGATGGCTTTCTAAACAGGGTGGAGCCGAGACGATTATCCTCATTCGCAAAAATCTGGACATCCAGAAATTCAATAGATTGTTGGTGGTGACATTTCATGGTGAACTTGAGATTAAACTTATTATGTTCAAGTACATTCAAAAAGAGATTCAACTCATTTCTGGTACCGGTCCAATACAAATAGAATGTCATCTATAAACCTTTTCCAAATGATTACCTTATCCAAATGTTTATGTGGAGCCTCATCAAAGAAGAGACTTCGCCCCCACCCCCCCGGTGCAAGTTCACATAGGAAGGGGCACACTTCGTGCCCATAGCTACACCTTGCACCTGGAGATAGTGGGAGCTTTTAAACATGAATATATTATGGGATAACAGATATCATAACACATCAAGAACAAATTGATTATATGGCTGTGCCGATGTGTCTCGTTGGAAAATGAAGCCCTCTACAACCTCAACCTCCCTCTCATGAGGGATGGAGTTGTAGAGGGCCTCCACATCAATCGCAACCAACCATTAATTTGAAGGCATACATATGCCATCTAGCACCCTTAAGAGATCAATTGTATCGTGTGCATAGGAGGGCAAGGAAAGTACATGGGGACGTAGGTAATCACCGATCAGTTGACTAGCCGATTCTGTGAGGCAACCATTGCCTGACACAATTGGCTTGCCCGGTGGCTGGTCCATACATTTGTGGATTTTTGGTAGAGTTTATAGTGTTGGAGTCCTTGGGTTACGAACATTGGGAAACTCCCAAGTGGATTTGTCAATGACACCTTTGGTATAGGCATGACCAATAATATTTGTGTACTTGGTCTTGATTGACTCAACGAAAGACCCTGGAACGCGTCTGTTTTTTTTTATAAGTCTCTTGGAAAATACTGGTATATCTGTGTAGCATGCACATTTATGCAAATGTAAATTAGCAATAAATGAGAACTGTTACCATTTCTGTGTTCTATTATGTTGATTGTACCTGTTTCTTTGTAGTTACACATGCTTTACAACTCCTGAAGAAGCAGGAAAGTGAAACATGTTGAGCAACAAGCATTGTGACTGACACAGTTTGTCTATGTATAAGCATATGTGTATTGGATGAAACCGCGTTTAAACGCTTTAGTATGGAGCAATTGAATAGCCCATATTTTTTTTTATTTTGATTCAAATAAAAATTGTTTTTCTTAGCAATCTCTGTTTTGGCACCATTAAAATCCCTTTATCTATACTTGTTTAAAATGTAAAACTGACCATTAGCAGAACAGTTTTGCTCATTTTACTCTGACCACTGTTGATCTAATGGCAATGGCAGTAGGAGTTTACACATACTCCCAGCTGCTACAGTGTGTGTAAACTCAACAAGCCAAATGTTGGCTTTTTGATTGATTTCTGGGACCCCTGAAATTGTTGTTTCCTATGTGACAAAAAATGTTTGTAAACAAAAATAGTGTCAAAATATAAAACTACACCAAGCACTTAGAAACCCATCCAAAACAATTTCAGACCCCATGTACGTGCAAAGGCAAAGGTAAATACATCTATGAAAGGGGGGGGGCTTTTATATGAAAACGTTGCTTGCACAATACATGTTACATATAGCCAAACACACTAGCGTTAGAGCTGAAATTCTAGGGCCAATGTTTACAGTTAATTTGTGATGACTTATAGGGGCTTATAAAGTGTCACCTATGGAAAATTTAGGGTAATGAAGTTCATTGTTGACATGCACCCTTTTAGAGTTTGACAGGTTGGGTATCTATTTAAGTGACACAACTTCGTCTGTTATATTTTTCCAAAAATGTGTTAATATATTGGGTATATGTGCTCAATGGGTATTTTCAACTGCAAATTTGCTCTTGATAAACTGTTTCACAAATATTGCATAAACCATTTGAGCTACCACTATTTTACTCTCCAGGATGTCTGTTTTCAGAGAATATATACTGTTAGAGGGTTTTAACAAATCTTCAGGCCTAAAATAACATGTGTGCAAAAAAAATGCAAAAACGGTCCTGGCAGTCAAAAGGCTAATCAGAAATAATAGGCCTAATCAGTGTAAGACTAACTTTTCTATTTACAATGAGGAGAGGGGGGTGGGTGAATTTAAGTGATATAATTTGAAGTGGTTAAGGTGCACATTGATCTTGCACTTATTTTTTTCTTTCTTTTCAATTTTTTTTGTTCATTTATGCAGCTGCGAACAATAGGCAGCTTCAAGAACACGTTGTAAGTAACAAATGAATGTTGCACTTTAGGCCTCCAGAAAATTAAAAAAGTCCAAATCAACATAAATCATAAAACCTTCAAAAGAAGTAAAAACCCCAAAATAACATCCTGAAATAAAAGTCCCCCCCCCCTTTCTGAAGGGAAGGTGTATGCGAGTTTACTGTAGTTATTAGTTGAAAAGCAAGGAGGTTAGTTCTTTGCCATCATGATATATACCATGCTTGCTTGAATGCCTTGAGAAATAAGGCAGTTGGATGCCCATTGTTTTTCAAAGCCAAGGGGACTAGTTATGCTTTGTCAAGCATTAAGTGTCACATATAATAACAAAACAAATTACTATTACTTCTAGAGATCCTATAACAAGGTTTTACATTCACAAAATCAAGGTGACTAAATTAGGACCCTGCTTTCTACTTGTACCTGTAGTATTCATGTCATATGTTTTTTTCCTTTATGCCCCTTTCTGCATAATAAAAAATGCCCAGTGGCATATACTAAGCAATATCTACTTTGTTAACTAACTTGAATCTTTTATTGAGTCCCACATACAGTTTGTGCGTACTGCTATTTGGAAACGCTAAGGGGGGATGCAGATGACAGTGTTTTATATTATTCTTTTGGAGCATTCCACCTGTGCTGGGAGCAATGCAGAGCATAAGAAAAAAACAATCAGTGAAATTGCTAATTCTAATTAGAAACCATGGCAACAGCACTAAAATTAAAAAATCTTTACACTTACATCTGAGTATGAAATGATTCTTCAAAAGGACACCAATTTAAAACTTCTGTTGAAATTACTGTTCAGCCTATCGTCCCACATTATTAGTCAGTGATCACATTGAGAGGACTATAGTAAAGAGTGGGTATCAGACATAGCTGGGCCAGGGATACCAGCTCAAATATTGTATAATATAATAAAATAAAAGTTATAGTAGATTTTTGTTTTATGATTCTAGAAAAAATGTAATTAAGAGCCATTAAATATGTTTCGAATGTTGTTTAATGCAAAAATGTCTACACTTTTTTGCAAGACCTAAAGTTTCAATTCACAGATAAAATACATAAAAGGGAGGTATTTTACAAGATAACAGGATTTGAATTTCTATATATCCAGTCCTGAGATTTTGAAGGCCTTTCACAGAGCGCATCCAGGACAAGGACATAATGTTGTGATAAAGAATTACCCTGCCGACAATACCTTGCCCCCAACTTGCTCATCCTCTTTGCTCACTCTGCTCCTGTCCTATTATCATGCTCCTTGTCAGCATATTTGCATGCAGCTCAACTTCTTGGTTCTTAGATTCCCCTCCCTGACACAGTCAGAGTGCTGCTATATAGAATATGACAAAGAGTTACAATCTTAGGTATACAGTAGTAATCTTTTTGGTTGCATGCTATTGATTGTATGTAATTTACATTTTAAACTTCCTGATCAGCTTATGTATATACAGTATACGTCCTCAGGTGGTAGTGGTTATACCAGGAAAATGGTTGTGGCTGCAGCTTTGACTCTAGTATCAAAATTTGTATCCAGCAATGAACTTTCTTGAAGAAGAGTGAGAGTAATAATTCTAGCACCAGACCTCCTGCTGAACTCTAAACTGGTAACCCGTAAATTATTTAAAGTGTTGCTTACGGATAATTTATACTGTAGTTTGTCACCATTCCACTGGTGTGTGCAATTTTAAAGCGTGACATGTTGTGTATCTATTTCCTTGGTACAAAATTGTCTTTTAAATTTTACCACAAAAAATTGGTTATTATATTGTGTTTGTGTGTACTAAAATGCATTAAAGTGAATGTTTTCCTTATAATTAGCATTTTAAAAATGGCTGTGCAAATATTGTGCAACATATATAATTTCAACCACCACCCTTTTATTCTCCAGGGCCTTTGCTTTCAAAAACTATAAAATGTTTCGGGGTTCTAAGTAATTTTCTAGTACATTTTAACATGTATATAAAATGTCAGAATTGGCCTGGTAGGCAAGTAGTTAAAGGTCTTCCTGAAAAAGTTTTATAAGGAGTAGGTTTCCCTCCCATTAATATTAAAGATTCATAGTGTTGGTGATTGGGTCCACGCACAGAACCAAACAGCTAGCAGAACATAGCTTCACTTTTCCTACTCTTTTAATCATCTGTAGGTGTACTCTTGCGGACAACAGGCAAACTATGTTGTTGAGCTCCTCTATCCAAAGCCTTGGTGTAATTTGTGTGGCTAGGGTGTTTACCAGACACTGGAGTAGGAGGGGGTCTTACAAGACACCTGGATTATTTGGGGTAGGGGGATTTTTAAACTGACCGTATCTGGTTTTTGGGGGAGGGAGGGTTGTTGAGAACCACAGTGCACATATTATGTTCCTTTAGAAAGTACTAACTTATTTACTAGAAGCAAAAGGGGGATCATACCTGCGTCATAGGGGGCAGTCAGTCTTGCCTTACCCCTTGCCATGCCCTCATGTACATCTCATCTCACTCTGCATGATAAATAATCAGCTCCTTCCGCACATTGTCCAGGGAATAACATTTTCACAATTTTTCTCTATGCACTAATCTCCTCTTCCACAGAATCCAATGTAGCTGTGCATAGTAACCAATCAGCTACTAAATTCCAATTATTAAATTAAGCTATGACAATAAAACCTACTGTAGATGCTGATTGGTTACTAGAAAAAGAGAATTTGGAAACATTGGGTGTTCAAGGATGGACCTTCAGTGCATTCATATCCATAAACGACATATATAGTATAAAAGTATCAAAGCGTTATTAACCTTCCTAGCGGTATTCCCGAGTGTGACTCGGGGTAAGATTTTAGTGCCAAAAGCGGTAACCCCGAGTCACACTCGGGGTAGCGCTAAGAAGATCGCTGGATGCTGGAGGAGGTTTTACTTACCTTTTCTCCGGGATCCAGCGAAGACCGCGATCGGTGTGCGGCGGCGGAGCTTCCTCCCGATCGTCTGCGAGCCCCGGCTTCCGTCTCCGGCGACGTGACGTCCGCCGGGGGGTGGAACCGGCGGCAAATTCAAATGTAAAATGCACCAAACACACTGATACCGTTCAAAATAAAATAAAATCACATTACATTGCCCCCCAGTGCCCTTTCCTGCAGTTTTACTGTACTTTTTATGTAAATATATGTATATATATATATATATATATATATATACATATATATATATATATATATATATATACGTATATATATACACATATACAGCCTCTTCGGTGATGTCGGAGTCCCACAATGCACTGCACCGACCCTGCTCGTCACTTCCGGTGCAGACGCGGCATCCCTGCACAGCTTCTGGGTATGCCCAGAAGCTGTTTAGCAGGGAATGCTGTGCTTGCACCAGAAGTGACGAGCGGGCCGGTGCAGGCGCATTGACTCCTGGGAGCGATGACGTTCTGCTCCCTGCAGTCATCGCAAACCGGAAATGACAGCGCGGGCCGTGGCCACAGAGGGAGTAAGTGGAAGGAAGGAAGGAGTATATTTTCTTCAATATCAAGGTAGGTGACAAAAAAAATAAAAAATTGGGAGCATCCATTTCTTTTTCAGGTGGCCCTTAGCAAGCGGATGGCCCAAAATCGATTTTTTCGATTTTGAGGCCGGAACTCCACTTTAAGCTTTGACAATAAAACCTAGAAGCTGATTGGTTACTATGCACAGCTGCACCAGATTCGGTGTGCACCAGTTTTAGTAAATCCCCCCAATATGCCTTCCCTTTAGCCTGCAAATGCACATGGGTTTAATACTGCTATGGTCAAATACAATTCCAATATTTAAAACATAAAAATAGATTGATCAAAAAATGTAAAAATAAATAAATACATGAATAAAATATGTTTTAAATCAAATTGGGTTTGAATTACTACAGCCTCATGCACACTGGGGCGTAAAAGAACGCCACTTTAAAGAGTGTTTGACATTTTTTTTCAACCTCTAAACGTTTTTCTATGTTAGCCATGGGCATGTATTTAGAGCAGGAGTAGGCAACCTTTCACAGGTTGAGATCTACCTAGACAACCATGGAGGAAAGCAAAGATCCCCTAGGGGGAAGGAGGGGGGTACTGAGCGGCACCTTTAAACAAAAAAAAAACAAAAAGATCAAGTTAAAAAAAGAAGTAGACGTAGTGCTCTTTACCCCCCCCCCCAATGCAGTGTCCTCTGCTCCCATCCCGCTACAGTAGTGTCCTGTACCCCCAATGCAGTGTCCTTTACCCCCTTCACATCACCCCCTACTGTAGTGTCCTCTGCCCTCCATAGTGGTGTTCGCTGCCCCCCTCTCCCACAGTATTGCCCCCCCCAGCAGCATCCTCTGCCTCCCTTCACATCACCCCCTCCACTGTAGTGTTCTGTACCCCCCAAAAATAGTGTTCTCTGCCCCTTCACATTAGCTCCACCCCACTATAGTGTCCTGTACCCCCCAAAACAGTGCCCTCTGCCCACCTTCACATCAACAGTAGTGTCCTGTACCCCCCCAAAACAGTGTCCTCTTCACCCTTTCACATTACCCTCCCCCTCACTGTAGTGTCCTGTACCCCCAAAACAGTGTCCTCTGCCCCCCTTCACATAACCCCTCTCTGTAGTATCCTGTACCCCCGACAACAGTGTCCTCTGCCCCCCTTCACATCACCCTCCCTCCCCACTGTAGTGTCCTCTACAGGACCTTATAGTGATGTCCTGCCCCCCCCCCCCACAGTTTTCTCTGCCCCTCTGCCCCCTGAAAGTAGTGTCCTCTACCTCCCCATTCCTCAAAGCAATATCCTTAATCCCTCCTCCCCCTCACTGTAGTGTTCTCTGTCTCCCCCCCCCCCAAAAAAAAACAGTGTCTTCTCCCCCTCAAATAAACACAGGCTGTGTAGGTAGCACTTCCCACCTGCCAGTGTGTGTACAGGAGAGCAGCATTTGAGCAGGAAAAACAAATGACACACTTAAACGCCTGTAAACGCATCTAAACACGCCTAAATGCTACGCATGTTTAGCGCTGGAGTGTTCATTCATTTCAAAGCCCAGAATAAATTAATATTCTGTCCACTGGAATCAATGAGCTCCGAAACGCGTTTGCAAAGTGCGGCTTTGGGTTCATTTTTTAAGCTGCTTTTTACATGCCAGGAGAAAAGACTTTCAGAGAAGCAGGGCAAACAGTGTGCATGAGGCCGAAAGGAGAAGAAGGAAAGGAGAAGGGCATATTTACAAAGGCAATTTTCATTTTGCATGGGCATTTTCATTTAGCTTAGAGAATGTGGTAAAAATTTATTTTGAAAGGAATAATCACTCACATGCAAGGAAAAATAAAATTAGGATTTTTGCTTGCACGCAGCTGGATGATTTAAATCAGCACTTCATTTACTAAGCTAAAGTGAAATTCTCTTGCAAAATGAAACATCAGCCTATACCGCCTTAGTGAACCCACCCCATTGTCAAGTTGACAGACATATGATGCTAAATTGGATCTGTGCATCAATGACCTCCAGGCACAAAGGGTTTAAGAAAAGTACTATTTTTTATGGAATTTTATGGGACTTTGCCCAATAGCTTACCACTAGTGTTGAGCGAACACGGACTGTATTATTCGTGTTCGTACCGAATAATTGGATTTTTTTTACCCGAACACGGACACGGACACTTTACTGTATGTTCGGGTAAAAATCCGTGTTCGGTCGTTTTATTTCCGGGTTTTGCATGCTTTGGCGCTCTTTTCATGGCGGGCTTTCAACAGCCAATCAACAATCGTTTAACTGGTGTGCCTTAAGCCATCCCAGCCATGCCTGCAAATGTCTTAGTAGCTGTGATTGGCCGTCTGAAGCATGTGACCAAGTCTTTATAAGTTCGAGGCAGCCGCCGCAGCAGCGTCATTCTGCTGCTTAGCTAAGGGACAGAGCACACATCAATGTGCTGGCTGCTGATTAGGGAAAGATAGGCAGGAAAAAACCATTTGTGTCCGGATAGAATTGAGGGACAGGTCGGAGTGTTTAGGCAGGGCGAGTTGTAGGCATTTTAGGGATAGAGTCTGCTGAATTATAGGGTCAGTGTCTTCTACAAACTACAATCGATATTGCTGTGTGGGGGGTGGGGTGAATCTGCACTCAATCCTGATCTACGATCTCTTCTCAATCCTGTTAGGGACAGAGTCTGCTGAATTTTAGGGAAACTGTGTTCTACAAACTACAATCGATATTGCTGTGTGGTGTGGGATTGGAGATAGGCAGGTGTCAGTGATCCACATCCATTTTTCTGTGTGTGAGCTGCAGTGAACACAATCTTTTTGGGCTGCAGTGAACACAATCTTTTTGGGCTGCAGTGAACACAATCTTTTTGGGCTGCAGTGAACACAATCTTTTTGGGCTGCAGTGAACACAATCTTTTTGGGGTGCAGTGAACAAAATCTTTTTGGGGTGCAGTGAACACAATCCTTTTTGGTGTGCAGTGAACACAATCTTTGTGGGGTGCAGTGAACAAAATCCTTTGTGGGGTGCAGTGAACACAATCTTTTTGGGGTGCAGTGAACAAAATCCTTTTTGGGGTGCAGTGAACAACATCCTTTTTGGGGTGCAGTGAACACAATCTTTTTGGGGTGCAGTGAACAAAATCCTTTGTGGGGTGCAGTGAACACAATCTTTTTGGGGTGCAGTGAACACAATCTTTGTGGGGTGCAGTGAACACAATCTTTTTGGGGTGGAGTGAACAACATCCTTTTTGGGGTGCAGTGAACAACATCCTTTTTGGGGTGCAGTGAACACAATCTTTTTGGGGTGCAGTGAACACAATCTTTGTGGGGTACAGTGAACAGAATCTTTGTGGGGTGCAGTGAACACAATCTTTGGGGGGTACAGTGAACACAATCTTTTTGGGGTGCAGTGAACACAATCTTTGTGGGGTGCAGTGAACACAATCTTTTTGGGGTGGAGTGAACAAAATCATTTTTGGGGTGCAGTGAACAACATCCTTTTTGGGGTGCAGTGATCAAAATCCTTTTTGGGGTGCAGTGAACACAATCTTTTTGGGGTGCAGTGAACAAAATCCTTTGTGGGGTGCAGTGAACAGAATCTTTGTGGGGTGCAGTGAACACAATCTTTGGGGGGGTACAGTGAACACAATCTTTTTGGGGTGCAGTGAACACAATCTTTGTGGGGTACAGTGAACAGAATCTTTGTGGGGTGCAGTGAACACAATCTTTGGGGGGTACAGTGAACACAATCTTTTTGGGGTGCAGTGAACACAATCTTTGGGGGGTACAGTGAACACAATCTTTTTGGGGTGCAGTGAACACAATCTTTGTGGGGTGCAGTGAACACAATCTTTGGGGGGGTACAGTGAACACAATCTTTTTGGGGTGCAGTGAACAACATCCTTTTAGGGTGCAGTGAACACAATCTTTGTGGGGTGCAGTGAACAACATCCTTTTAGGGTGCAGTGAACACAATCTTTGTGGGGTACAGTGAACAGAATCTTTGTGGGGTGCAGTGAACACAATCTTTGGGGGGTACAGTGAACACAATCTTTGTGAGGTGCAGTGAACACAATCTTTGTGGGGTGCAGTGAACACAATCATTGTGGGGTGCAGTGAACTCAATCTTTGTGGGGTACAGTGAACACAATCTCATACTTCTGAAGATTTGAGGGTGCTGCCTGTTCCATACTCCCCCTACTCCTCATCTAGCCTTTTAGGGGTACAAACAATAGTAATTGGGGCCTAGTGTGGTTGTGTACGTGTGATATACATACACTTTTTTTGGATCATATTTTCTATTCCGCTATTTAATCAAAAACCTTTGGGGATCAGTTAAATTGGGGGATAGTCTGTGTTGGTACGTGTGAGAGAGATCCACCTTTCCAAGTTGTTGGGGTTCATCTCATACTTCTGAAGGTTTGAGGGTGCTGCCTGTTCCATACTCCCCCTACTCCTAGCCTTTTAGGGGTACAAACAATAGTAATTGGGGCCTAGTGTGGTTGTGTACGTGTGATATACATACACTTTTTTTGGATCATATTTTCTATTCCGATATTTAATCAAAAACCTTTGGGGATCAGTTAAATTGGGGGAAAGTCTGTGTTGGTACGTGTGAGAGAGATCCACCTTTCCAAGTTGTTGGGGTTCATCTCATACTTCTGAAGGTTTGAGGGTGCTGCCTGTTCCATACTCCCCCTACTCCTCATCTAGCCTTTTAGGGGTACAAACAATAGTAATTGGGGCCTAGTGTGGTTGTGTACGTGTGATATACATACACTTTTTTTGGATCATATTTTCTATTCCGCTATTTAATCAAAAACCTTTGGGGATCAGTTAAATTGGGGGATAGTCTGTGTTGGTACGTGTGAGAGAGATCCACCTTTCCAAGTTGTTGGGGTTCATCTCATACTTCTGAAGGTTTGAGGGTGCTGCCTGTTCCATACCCCCCCTACTCCTCATCTAGCCTTTTAGGGGTACAAACAATAGTAATTGGGGCCTAGTGTGGTTGTGTACGTGTGATATACATACACTTTTTTTGGATCATATTTTCTATTCCGCTATTTAATCAAAAACCTTTGGGGATCAGTTAAATTGGGGGATAGTCTGTGTTGGTACGTGTGAGAGAGATCCACCTTTCCAAGTTGTTGGGGTTCATCTCATACTTCTGAAGGTTTGAGGGTGCTGCCTGTTCCATACCCCCCCTACTCCTCATCTAGCCTTTTAGGGGTACAAACAATAGTAATTGGGGCCTAGTGTGGTTGTGTACGTGTGATATACATACACTTTTTTTGGATCATATTTTCTATTCCGCTATTTAATCAAAAACCTTTGGGGATCAGTTAAATTGGGAGATAGTCTGTGTTGGTACGTGTGAGAGAGATCCACCTTTCCAAGTTGTTGGGGTTCATCTCATACTTCTGAAGGTTTGAGGGTGCTGCCTGTTCCATACTCCCCCTACTCCTCATCTAGCCTTTTAGGGGTACAAACAATAGTAATTGGGGCCTAGTGTGGTTGTGTACGTGTGATATACATACACTTTTTTTGGATCATATTTTCTATTCCGCTATTTAATCAAAAACCTTTGGGGATCAGTTAAATTGGGGGATAGTCTGTGTTGGTACGTGTGAGAGAGATCCACCTTTCCAAGTTGTTGGGGTTCATCTCATACTTCTGAAGGTTTGAGGGTGCTGCCTGTTCCATACTCCCCCTACTCCTCATCTAGCCTTTTAGGGGTACAAACAATAGTAATTGGGGCCTAGTGTGGTTGTGTACGTGTGATATACATACACTTTTTTTGGATCATATTTTCTATTCCGCTATTTAATCAAAAACCTTTGGGGATCAGTTAAATTGGGGGATAGTCTGTGTTGGTACGTGTGAGAGAGATCCACCTTTCCAAGTTGTTGGGGTTCATCTCATACTTCTGAAGGTTTGAGGGTGCTGCCTGTTCCATACCCCCCCTACTCCTCATCTAGCCTTTTAGGGGTACAAACAATAGTAATTGGGGCCTAGTGTGGTTGTGTACGTGTGATATACATACACTTTTTTTGGATCATATTTTCTATTCCGCTATTTAATCAAAAACCTTTGGGGATCAGTTAAATTGGGGGATAGTCTGTGTTGGTACGTGTGAGAGAGATCCACCTTTCCAAGTTGTTGGGGTTCATCTCATACTTCTGAAGGTTTGAGGGTGCTGCCTGTTCCATACCCCCCCTACTCCTCATCTAGCCTTTTAGGGGTACAAACAATAGTAATTGGGGCCTAGTGTGGTTGTGTACGTGTGATATACATACACTTTTTTTGGATCATATTTTCTATTCCGCTATTTAATCAAAAACCTTTGGGGATCAGTTAAATTGGGGGATAGTCTGTGTTGGTACGTGTGAGAGAGATCCACCTTTCCAAGTTTTTGGGGTTCATCTCATACTTCTGAAGATTTGAGGGTGCTGCCTGTTCCATACCCCCCCTACTCCTCATCTAGCCTTTTAGGGGTACAAACAATAGTAATTGGGGCCTAGTGTGGTTGTGTACGTGTGATATACATACACTTTTTTTGGATCATATTTTCTATTCCGCTATTTAATCAAAAACCTTTGGGGATCAGTTAAATTGGGGGATAGTCTGTGTTGGTACGTGTGAGAGAGATCCACCTTTCCAAGTTGTTGGGGTTCATCTCATACTTCTGAAGGTTTGAGGGTGCTGCCTGTTCCATACCCCCCCTACTCCTCATCTAGCCTTTTAGGGGTACAAACAATAGTAATTGGGGCCTAGTGTGGTTGTGTACGTGTGATATACATACACTTTTTTTGGATCATATTTTCTATTCCGCTATTTAATCAAAAACCTTTGGGGATCAGTTAAATTGGGGGATAGTCTGTGTTGGTACGTGTGAGAGAGATCCACCTTTCCAAGTTGTTGGGGTTCATCTCATACTTCTGAAGGTTTGAGGGTGCTGCCTGTTCCATACTCCCCCTACTCCTCATCTAGCCTTTTAGGGGTACAAACAATAGTAATTGGGGCCTAGTGTGGTTGTGTACGTGTGATATACATACACTTTTTTTGGATCATATTTTCTATTCCGCTATTTAATCAAAAACCTTTGGGGATCAGTTAAATTGGGGGATAGTCTGTGTTGGTACGTGTGAGAGAGATCCACCTTTCCAAGTTGTTGGGGTTCATCTCATACTTCTGAAGGTTTGAGGGTGCTGCCTGTTCCATACTCCCCCTACTCCTCATCTAGCCTTTTAGGGGTACAAACAATAGTAATTGGGGCCTAGTGTGGTTGTGTACGTGTGATATACATACACTTTTTTTGGATCATATTTTCTATTCCGCTATTTAATCAAAAACCTTTGGGGATCAGTTAAATTGGGGGATAGTCTGTGTTGGTACGTGTGAGAGAGATCCACCTTTCCAAGTTGTTGGGGTTCATCTCATACTTCTGAAGGTTTGAGGGTGCTGCCTGTTCCATACTCCCCCTACTCCTTGCCTTTTAGGGGTACAAACAATAGTAATTGGGGCCCAGTGTGGTTGTGTACGTGTGATATACATACACTTTTTTTGGATCATATTTTCTATTCCGCTATTTAATCAAAAACCTTTGGGGATCAGTTAAATTGGGGGATAGTCTGTGTTGGTACGTGTGAGAGAGATCCACCTTTCCAAGTTGTTGGGGTTCATCTCATACTTCTGAAGGTTTGAGGGTGCTGCCTGTTCCATACCCCCCCTACTCCTCATCTAGCCTTTTAGGGGTACAAACAATAGTAATTGGGGCCTAGTGTGGTTGTGTACGTGTGATATACATACACTTTTTTTGGATCATATTTTCTATTCCGCTATTTAATCAAAAACCTTTGGGGATCAGTTAAATTGGGGGATAGTCTGTGTTGGTACGTGTGAGAGAGATCCACCTTTCCAAGTTGTTGGGGTTCATCTCATACTTCTGAAGGTTTGAGGGTGCTGCCTGTTCCATACTCCCCCTACTCCTCATCTAGCCTTTTAGGGGTACAAACAATAGTAATAGGGGCCCAGTGTGGTTGTGTACGTGTGATATACATACACTTTTTTTGGATCATATTTTCTATTCCGCTATTTAATCAAAAACCTTTGGGGATCAGTTAAATTGGGGGATAGCCTGTGTTGGTACGTGTGAGAGAGATCCACCTTTCCAAGTTGTTGGGGTTCATCTCATACTTCTGAAGGTTTGAGGGTGCTGCCTGTTCCATACTCCCCCTACTCCTAGCCTTTTAGGGGTACAAACAATAGTAATTGGGGCCTAGTGTGGTTGTGTACGTGTGATATACATACACTTTTTTTGGATCATATTTTCTATTCCGCTATTTAATCAAAAACCTTTGGGGATCAGTTAAATTGGGGGATAGTCTGTGTTGGTACGTGTGAGAGAGATCCACCTTTCCAAGTTGTTGGGGTTCATCTCATACTTCTGAAGGTTTGAGGGTGCTGCCTGTTCCATACCCCCCCTACTCCTCATCTAGCCTTTTAGGGGTACAAACAATAGTAATTGGGGCCTAGTGTGGTTGTGTACGTGTGATATACATACACTTTTTTTGGATCATATTTTCTATTCCGCTATTTAATCAAAAACCTTTGGGGATCAGTTAAATTGGGGGATAGTCTGTGTTGGTACGTGTGAGAGAGATCCACCTTTCCAAGTTGTTGGGGTTCATCTCATACTTCTGAAGGTTTGAGGGTGCTGCCTGTTCCATACTCCCCCTACTCCTCATCTAGCCTTTTAGGGGTACAAACAATAGTAATTGGGGCCCAGTGTGGTTGTGTACGTGTGATATACATACACTTTTTTTGGATCATATTTTCTATTCCGCTATTTAATCAAAAACCTTTGGGGATCAGTTAAAATGGGGGGATAGTCTGTGTTGGTACGTGTGAGAGAGATCCACCTTTCCAAGTTGTTGGGGTTCATCTCATACTTCTGAAGGTTTGAGGGTGCTGCCTGTTCCATACTCCCCCTACTCCTAGCCTTTTAGGGGTACAAACAATAGTAATTGGGGCCTAGTGTGGTTGTGTACGTGTGATATACATACACTTTTTTTGGATCATATTTTCTATTCCGCTATTTAATCAAAAACCTTTGGGGATCAGTTAAATTGGGGGATAGTCTGTGTTGGTACGTGTGAGAGAGATCCACCTTTCCAAGTTGTTGGGGTTCATCTCATACTTCTGAAGGTTTGAGGGTGCTGCCTGTTCCATACCCCCCCTACTCCTCATCTAGCCTTTTAGGGGTACAAACAATAGTAATTGGGGCCTAGTGTGGTTGTGTACGTGTGATATACATACACTTTTTTTGGATCATATTTTCTATTCCGCTATTTAATCAAAAACCTTTGGGGATCAGTTAAATTGGGGGATAGTCTGTGTTGGTACGTGTGAGAGAGATCCACCTTTCCAAGTTGTTGGGGTTCATCTCATACTTCTGAAGGTTTGAGGGTGCTGCCTGTTCCATACTCCCCCTACTCCTCATCTAGCCTTTTAGGGGTACAAACAATAGTAATTGGGGCCCAGTGTGGTTGTGTACGTGTGATATACATACACTTTTTTTGGATCATATTTTCTATTCCGCTATTTAATCAAAAACCTTTGGGGATCAGTTAAATTGGGGGATAGTCTGTGTTGGTACGTGTGAGAGAGATCCACCTTTCCAAGTTGTTGGGGTTCATCTCATACTTCTGAAGGTTTGAGGGTGCTGCCTGTTCCATACTCCCCCTACTCCTCATCTAGCCTTTTAGGGGTACAAACAATAGTAATTGGGGCCCAGTGTGGTTGTGTACGTGTGATATACATACACTTTTTTTGGATCATATTTTCTATTCCGCTATTTAATCAAAAACCTTTGGGGATCAGTTAAATTGGGGGATAGTCTGTGTTGGTACGTGTGAGAGAGATCCACCTTTCCAAGTTGTTGGGGTTCATCTCATACTTCTGAAGGTTTGAGGGTGCTGCCTGTTCCATACCCCCCCTACTCCTCATCTAGCCTTTTAGGGGTACAAACAATAGTAATTGGGGCCTAGTGTGGTTGTGTACGTGTGATATACATACACTTTTTTTGGATCATATTTTCTATTCCGCTATTTAATCAAAAACCTTTGGGGATCAGTTAAATTGGGGGATAGTCTGTGTTGGTACGTGTGAGAGAGATCCACCTTTCCAAGTTGTTGGGGTTCATCTCATACTTCTGAAGGTTTGAGGGTGCTGCCTGTTCCATACTCCCCCTACTCCTAGCCTTTTAGGGGTACAAACAATAGTAATTGGGGCCTAGTGTGGTTGTGTACGTGTGATATACATACACTTTTTTTGGATCATATTTTCTATTCCGCTATTTAATCAAAAACCTTTGGGGATCAGTTAAATTGGGGGATAGTCTGTGTTTGTACGTGTGAGAGAGATCCACCTTTCCAAGTTGTTGGGGTTCATCTCATACTTCTGAAGGTTTGAGGGTGCTGCCTGTTCCATACTCCCCCTACTCCTAGCCTTTTAGGGGTACAAACAATAGTAATTGGGGCCTAGTGTGGTTGTGTACGTGTGATATACATACACTTTTTTTGGATCATATTTTCTATTCCGCTATTTAATCAAAAACCTTTGGGGATCAGTTAAATTGGGGGATAGTCTGTGTTGGTACGTGTGAGAGAGATCCACCTTTCCAAGTTGTTGGGTTTCATCTCATACTTCTGAAGGTTTGAGGGTGCTGCCTGTTCCATACTCCCCCTACTCCTCATCTAGCCTTTTAGGGGTACAAACAATAGTAATTGGGGCCTAGTGTTGTTGTGTACGTGTGATATACATACACTTTTTTTGGATCATATTTTCTATTCCGCTATTTAATCAAAAACCTTTGGGGATCAGTTAAATTGGGGGATAGTCTGTGTTGGTACGTGTGAGAGAGATCCACCTTTCCAAGTTGTTGGGGTTCATCTCATACTTCTGAAGGTTTGAGGGTGCTGCCTGTTCCATACTCCCCCTACTCCTCATCTAGCCTTTTAGGGGTACAAACAATAGTAATTGGGGCCTAGTGTGGTTGTGTACGTGTGATATACATACACTTTTTTTGGATCATATTTTCTATTCCGCTATTTAATCAAAAACCTTTGGGGATCAGTTAAATTGGGGGATAGTCTGTGTTGGTACGTGTGAGAGAGATCCACCTTTCCAAGTTGTTGGGGTTCATCTCATACTTTTGAAGGTTTGAGGGTGCTGCCTGTTCCATACCCCCCCTACTCCTCATCTAGCCTTTTAGGGGTACAAACAATAGTAATTGGGGCCTAGTGTGGTTGTGTACGTGTGATATACATACACTTTTTTTGGATCATATTTTCTATTCCGCTATTTAATCAAAAACCTTTGGGGATCAGTTAAATTGGGGGATAGTCTGTGTTGGTACGTGTGAGAGAGATCCACCTTTCCAAGTTTTTGGGGTTCATCTCATACTTCTGAAGATTTGTGGGTGCTGCCTGTTCCATACCCCCCCTACTCCTCATCTAGCCTTTTAGGGGTACAAACAATAGTAATTGGGGCCTAGTGTGGTTGTGTACGTGTGATATACATACACTTTTTTTGGATCATATTTTCTATTCCGCTATTTAATCAAAAACCTTTCGGGATCAGTTAAATTGGGGGATAGTCTGTGTTGGTACGTGTGAGAGAGATCCACCTTTCCAAGTTGTTGGGGTTCATCTCATACTTCTGAAGGTTTGAGGGTGCTGCCTGTTCCATACCCCCCCTACTCCTCATCTAGCCTTTTAGGGGTACAAACAATAGTAATTGGGGCCTAGTGTGGTTGTGTACGTGTGATATACATACACTTTTTTTGGATCATATTTTCTTTTCCGCTATTTAATCAAAAACCTTTGGGGATCAGTTAAATTGGGGGATAGTCTGTGTTGGTACGTGTGAGAGAGATCCACCTTTCCAAGTTGTTGGGGTTCATCTCATACTTCTGAAGGTTTGAGGGTGCTGCCTGTTCCATACTCCCCCTACTCCTCATCTAGCCTTTTAGGGGTACAAACAATAGTAATTGGGGCCTAGTGTGGTTGTGTACGTGTGATATACATACACTTTTTTTGGATCATATTTTCTATTCCGCTATTTAATCAAAAACCTTTGGGGATCAGTTAAATTGGGGGATAGTCTGTGTTGGTACGTGTGAGAGAGATCCACCTTTCCAAGTTGTTGGGGTTCATCTCATACTTCTGAAGGTTTGAGGGTGCTGCCTGTTCCATACTCCCCCTACTCCTCATCTAGCCTTTTAGGGGTACAAACAATAGTAATTGGGGCCTAGTGTGGTTGTGTACGTGTGATATACATACACTTTTTTTGGATCATATTTTCTATTCCGCTATTTAATCAAAAACCTTTGGGGATCAGTTAAATTGGGGGATAGTCTGTGTTGGTACGTGTGAGAGAGATCCACCTTTCCAAGTTGTTGGGGTTCATCTCATACTTCTGAAGGTTTGAGGGTGCTGCCTGTTCCATACTCCCCCTACTCCTTGCCTTTTAGGGGTACAAACAATAGTAATTGGGGCCTAGTGTGGTTGTGTACGTGTGATATACATACACTTTTTTTGGATCATATTTTCTATTCCGCTATTTAATCAAAAACCTTTGGGGATCAGTTAAATTGGGGGATAGTCTGTGTTGGTACGTGTGAGAGAGATCCACCTTTCCAAGTTGTTGGGGTTCATCTCATACTTCTGAAGGTTTGAGGGTGCTGCCTGTTCCATACCCCCCCTACTCCTCATCTAGCCTTTTAGGGGTACAAACAATAGTAATTGGGGCCTAGTGTGGTTGTGTACGTGTGATATACATACACTTTTTTTGGATCATATTTTCTATTCCGCTATTTAATCAAAAACCTTTGGGGATCAGTTAAATTGGGGGATAGTCTGTGTTGGTACGTGTGAGAGAGATCCACCTTTCCAAGTTGTTGGGGTTCATCTCATACTTCTGAAGGTTTGAGGGTGCTGCCTGTTCCATACTCCCCCTACTCCTCATCTAGCCTTTTAGGGGTACAAACAATAGTAATTGGGGCCCAGTGTGGTTGTGTACGTGTGATATACATACACTTTTTTTGGATCATATTTTCTATTCCGCTATTTAATCAAAAACCTTTGGGGATCAGTTAAATTGGGGGATAGCCTGTGTTGGTACGTGTGAGAGAGATCCACCTTTCCAAGTTGTTGGGGTTCATCTCATACTTCTGAAGGTTTGAGGGTGCTGCCTGTTCCATACTCCCCCTACTCCTAGCCTTTTAGGGGTACAAACAATAGTAATTGGGGCCTAGTGTGGTTGTGTACGTGTGATATACATACACTTTTTTTGGATCATATTTTCTATTCCGCTATTTAATCAAAAACCTTTGGGGATCAGTTAAATTGGGGGATAGTCTGTGTTGGTACGTGTGAGAGAGATCCACCTTTCCAAGTTGTTGGGGTTCATCTCATACTTCTGAAGGTTTGAGGGTGCTGCCTGTTCCATACCCCCCCTACTCCTCATCTAGCCTTTTAGGGGTACAAACAATAGTAATTGGGGCCTAGTGTGGTTGTGTACGTGTGATATACATACACTTTTTTTGGATCATATTTTCTATTCCGCTATTTAATCAAAAACCTTTGGGGATCAGTTAAATTGGGGGATAGTCTGTGTTGGTACGTGTGAGAGAGATCCACCTTTCCAAGTTGTTGGGGTTCATCTCATACTTCTGAAGGTTTGAGGGTGCTGCCTGTTCCATACTCCCCCTACTCCTCATCTAGCCTTTTAGGGGTACAAACAATAGTAATTGGGGCCCAGTGTGGTTGTGTACGTGTGATATACATACACTTTTTTTGGATCATATTTTCTATTCCGCTATTTAATCAAAAACCTTTGGGGATCAGTTAAATTGGGGGATAGTCTGTGTTGGTACGTGTGAGAGAGATCCACCTTTCCAAGTTGTTGGGGTTCATCTCATACTTCTGAAGGTTTGAGGGTGCTGCCTGTTCCATACTCCCCCTACTCCTAGCCTTTTAGGGGTACAAACAATAGTAATTGGGGCCTAGTGTGGTTGTGTACGTGTGATATACATACACTTTTTTTGGATCATATTTTCTATTCCGCTATTTAATCAAAAACCTTTGGGGATCAGTTAAATTGGGGGATAGTCTGTGTTGGTACGTGTGAGAGAGATCCACCTTTCCAAGTTGTTGGGGTTCATCTCATACTTCTGAAGGTTTGAGGGTGCTGCCTGTTCCATACCCCCCCTACTCCTCATCTAGCCTTTTAGGGGTACAAACAATAGTAATTGGGGCCTAGTGTGGTTGTGTACGTGTGATATACATACACTTTTTTTGGATCATATTTTCTATTCCGCTATTTAATCAAAAACCTTTGGGGATCAGTTAAATTGGGGGATAGTCTGTGTTGGTACGTGTGAGAGAGATCCACCTTTCCAAGTTGTTGGGGTTCATCTCATACTTCTGAAGGTTTGAGGGTGCTGCCTGTTCCATACTCCCCCTACTCCTCATCTAGCCTTTTAGGGGTACAAACAATAGTAATTGGGGCCCAGTGTGGTTGTGTACGTGTGATATACATACACTTTTTTTGGATCATATTTTCTATTCCGCTATTTAATCAAAAACCTTTGGGGATCAGTTAAATTGGGGGATAGTCTGTGTTGGTACGTGTGAGAGAGATCCACCTTTCCAAGTTGTTGGGGTTCATCTCATACTTCTGAAGGTTTGAGGGTGCTGCCTGTTCCATACTCCCCCTACTCCTCATCTAGCCTTTTAGGGGTACAAACAATAGTAATTGGGGCCCAGTGTGGTTGTGTACGTGTGATATACATACACTTTTTTTGGATCATATTTTCTATTCCGCTATTTAATCAAAAACCTTTGGGGATCAGTTAAATTGGGGGATAGTCTGTGTTGGTACGTGTGAGAGAGATCCACCTTTCCAAGTTGTTGGGGTTCATCTCATACTTCTGAAGGTTTGAGGGTGCTGCCTGTTCCATACCCCCCCTACTCCTCATCTAGCCTTTTAGGGGTACAAACAATAGTAATTGGGGCCTAGTGTGGTTGTGTACGTGTGATATACATACACTTTTTTTGGATCATATTTTCTATTCCGCTATTTAATCAAAAACCTTTGGGGATCAGTTAAATTGGGGGATAGTCTGTGTTGGTACGTGTGAGAGAGATCCACCTTTCCAAGTTGTTGGGGTTCATCTCATACTTCTGAAGGTTTGAGGGTGCTGCCTGTTCCATACTCCCCCTACTCCTAGCCTTTTAGGGGTACAAACAATAGTAATTGGGGCCTAGTGTGGTTGTGTACGTGTGATATACATACACTTTTTTTGGATCATATTTTCTATTCCGCTATTTAATCAAAAACCTTTGGGGATCAGTTAAATTGGGGGATAGTCTGTGTTGGTACGTGTGAGAGAGATCCACCTTTCCAAGTTGTTGGGGTTCATCTCATACTTCTGAAGGTTTGAGGGTGCTGCCTGTTCCATACTCCCCCTACTCCTCATCTAGCCTTTTAGGGGTACAAACAATAGTAATTGGGGCCCAGTGTGGTTGTGTACGTGTGATATACATACACTTTTTTTGGATCATATTTTCTATTCCGCTATTTAATCAAAAACCTTTGGGGATCAGTTAAATTGGGGGATAGTCTGTGTTGGTACGTGTGAGAGAGATCCACCTTTCCAAGTTGTTGGGGTTCATCTCATACTTCTGAAGGTTTGAGGGTGCTGCCTGTTCCATACTCCCCCTACTCCTCATCTAGCCTTTTAGGGGTACAAACAATAGTAATTGGGGCCCAGTGTGGTTGTGTACGTGTGATATACATACACTTTTTTTGGATCATATTTTCTATTCCGCTATTTAATCAAAAACCTTTGGGGATCAGTTAAATTGGGGGATAGTCTGTGTTGGTACGTGTGAGAGAGATCCACCTTTCCAAGTTGTTGGGGTTCATCTCATACTTCTGAAGGTTTGAGGGTGCTGCCTGTTCCATACCCCCCCTACTCCTCATCTAGCCTTTTAGGGGTACAAACAATAGTAATTGGGGCCTAGTGTGGTTGTGTACGTGTGATATACATACACTTTTTTTGGATCATATTTTCTATTCCGCTATTTAATCAAAAACCTTTGGGGATCAGTTAAATTGGGGGATAGTCTGTGTTGGTACGTGTGAGAGAGATCCACCTTTCCAAGTTGTTGGGGTTCATCTCATACTTCTGAAGGTTTGAGGGTGCTGCCTGTTCCATACTCCCCCTACTCCTAGCCTTTTAGGGGTACAAACAATAGTAATTGGGGCCTAGTGTGGTTGTGTACGTGTGATATACATACACTTTTTTTGGATCATATTTTCTATTCCGCTATTTAATCAAAAACCTTTGGGGATCAGTTAAATTGGGGGATAGTCTGTGTTGGTACGTGTGAGAGAGATCCACCTTTCCAAGTTGTTGGGGTTCATCTCATACTTCTGAAGGTTTGAGGGTGCTGCCTGTTCCATACTCCCCCTACTCCTCATCTAGCCTTTTAGGGGTACAAACAATAGTAATTGGGGCCTAGTGTGGTTGTGTACGTGTGATATACATACACTTTTTTTGGATCATATTTTCTATTCCGCTATTTAATCAAAAACCTTTGGGGATCAGTTAAATTGGGGGATAGTCTGTGTTGGTACGTGTGAGAGAGATCCACCTTTCCAAGTTGTTGGGGTTCATCTCATACTTCTGAAGGTTTGAGGGTGCTGCCTGTTCCATACTCCCCCTACTCCTCATCTAGCCTTTTAGGGGTACAAACAATAGTAATTGGGGCCTAGTGTGGTTGTGTACGTGTGATATACATACACTTTTTTTGGATCATATTTTCTATTCCGCTATTTAATCAAAAACCTTTGGGGATCAGTTAAATTGGGGGATAGTCTGTGTTGGTACGTGTGAGAGAGATCCACCTTTCCAAGTTGTTGGGGTTCATCTCATACTTTTGAAGGTTTGAGGGTGCTGCCTGTTCCATACCCCCCCTACTCCTCATCTAGCCTTTTAGGGGTACAAACAATAGTAATTGGGGCCTAGTGTGGTTGTGTACGTGTGATATACATACACTTTTTTTGGATCATATTTTCTATTCCGCTATTTAATCAAAAACCTTTGGGGATCAGTTAAATTGGGGGATAGTCTGTGTTGGTACGTGTGAGAGAGATCCACCTTTCCAAGTTTTTGGGGTTCATCTCATACTTCTGAAGATTTGAGGGTGCTGCCTGTTCCATACTCCTCCTCCTACTGCTCAACCATCCTTTTAGGGGTACAAACAATAGTAGTTGGGGCCTAGTGTGGTGGTGTACGTGCGAGATACATACACTTTCTTTTTGATCATATTTTCTATTCCGCTATTCAATTAAAACCTTTGGGGATCAATTCAATTGCGAGATAGTCTGTGTCGGTACGTGTGAGATCCACCTTTCCAAGTTGTTGGGGTTCATCTCATACTTCTGAAGATTTGAGGGTGCTGCCTGTTCCATACTCCTGCTCCTACTGCTCAACCATCCTTTTAGGGGTACAAACAATAGTAATTGGGGCCTAGTGTGGTTGTGTACGTGCGAGATACATACACTTTTTTTGATCATATTTCCTATTCCGCTATTCAATAAAAACCTTTGAGGATCAATTGAATTGCGGGATAGTCTGTGTCGGTACGTGTGAGATCCACCTTTCCAAGTTTTTGGGGTTCATCTCATACTTCTGAAGATTTGAGGGTGCTGCCTGTTCCATACTCCTCCTCCTATTCCTCATCCATCCTTTTAGGGGTACAAACAATAGTAATTGGGGCCTAGTGTGGTTGTGTACGTGCGAGATACATACACTTTTTTTGATCATATTTCCTATTCCGCTATTCAATAAAAACCTTTGAGGATCAATTGAATTGCGGGATAGTCTGTGTCGGTACGTGTGAGATCCACCTTTCCAAGTTTTTGGGGTTCATCTCATACTTCTGAAGATTTGAGGGTGCTGTCTGTTCCATACTCCTCCTACTCCTCATCCATCCTTTTAGGGGTAGAAACAATAGTAATTGGGGCCTAGTGTGGTTTTGTACGTGCGAGATACATACACTTTTTTGGATCATATTTCCTATTCCGCTATTCAATAAAAACCTTTCTAGGGCAAGATCTTAAATTACAGAAATATGAGGAGACCGTCAAATAAGGGCCGTGGCCTGGGTCGTGGTGCTGCTGGTAGAGCTCCTGTTGCAAGGAGAGGACGTGGTCGATCTGTGCCAGCTACACGCACAAGTGAAACACCTTCCTCAAGTGTGAGTAGGCGACAGAACCTGCATCAGTATTTGGTAGGGCATCAAACGCCCCTAGAAGTGATGAGGCCAGAACAAGTTGAGGCGATAGTAGATTGGTTTGCTGCTGACAGTGCCTCCAGTTCCTTCACATTGTCTCCCACCCAGTCTACTGCAGAAAGGTCAGAGTTGGCACCTGCAGCCAATGTCCAACCGTCTTTCACCTCACCCCCTTGCAAATCAGGCCAGCAGTCTGAGCCCCAAGCCATACAGCAGTCTCTCATTCTTTTTGAGGACTCTGTCAGCAGGGTTTCCCAGGGCCATCCACCTAGCCCTGCCCCAGAAGTGGAAGAGATTGAGTGCAGCGATGCCCAACCACTTATTTCTCAAGATGAGTACATGCAAGGATCATCGCAGCACGTCTCCGATGATGACGAAACGCAGGTGCCAACTGCTGCGGCGTTCAGCATTGTGGAGACCGACAAGGAGGGCAGGGGTGAAGACTGGGTGGAAGATGATGTGGAGGACGATGAGGTCCTCGACCCCACATGGAATGAACGTCATGCAGGTGACCTGAGTAGTTTGGAGGAAGAGGCGGTGGTCGCACAGAGCCACCAGCACAGCAGAAGAGGGAGCAGGGTGCAGAAGCGGAGCGGCCGTGCCCTAGACACTACGCCCGCTACTGCCCAACGCAGCAAGGGAACGAGCGCACCAAAGTCAGCTCAAAGGAGTTCTCTAGCGTGGAAGTTCTTTAGAAAATGTGCTGATGACAGGACACGAGTGGTTTGCACCCTGTGCAATCAGAGCTTGAAGCGAGGCATAAACCTTCTCAACCTGAGCACAACCTGCATGATCAGGCATCTAAGTGCAAAGCACGAGCTGCAGTGGAGTACACACCTTCAAAACCAAGAAACGTCTCTGGCTCATCCTGCTTCCTCTTCTGCTGCAGTCTCGGCCGCTCCAGCCACATCTGTAGTGATACCGGCACCTGCCACCCCGCAAACAGACGATCTGTCAGCAACACCACCACCTGGGTCACCAACAACTATCTCCACAATGTCCCGTGGAAGCGTTCAGCTTTCCATCTCCCAAACACTTGAGAGGAAGAGGAAGTACCCCCCTACCCACCCGCGATCCCTGGCCCTGAATGCCAGCATTTCAAAATTATTGGCCTTTGAAATGCTGTCATTCCGTCTGGTGGAGACGCACAGTTTTAAAAACCTTATGTCGGTGGCTGTCCCACAGTACGTCGTGCCCAGCCGCCACTACTTTTCCAGGCAAGCCATCCCTTCCCTGCACAACCAAGTGGGGGAAAATATCAGGTGTGCACTGCGCAACGCCATCTGTGCCAAGGTCCACCTAACTACGGATACGTGGACCAGTAAGCACGGTCAGGGGCGTTATATCTCCCTAACGGCACACTGGGTAAATGCAGTGGCGGATGGGCCTGAGGCGGATAGCAATTTGGCGCATGTCCTTCCACCACCGAGGATTGCAGGGCGCTTCAGTTTGCCTCCTGTTCCTAACTCCTCCTACTCCGCTTCCTCATCCTCTACCGCCTCCTCATCCGGACAGCGTAACACCTTCACCACCAACTTCAGCACGGCCAGGGGTAAACGACAGCAGGCAGTTTTACAACTTGCCTGTTTGGGGGACAAACCACACACCGCGCAGGAGTTGTGGAGGAGCATGGAACAGCAGACAAATGAGTGGTTGCTGCCAGCGAGCCTCAAGCCCGGCCTGGTGGTGTGCGATAACGGGCGAAATCTCATAGCAGCTCTGGGCCTAGCCGGTTTGACGCACATCCCTTGCCTGGCGCATGTGCTGAATTTGGTGGTGCAGAGGTTCCTTAAAAACTACCCCGATATGTCAGAGCTGCTGCAGAAAGTGCGGGCCGTTTGTGCGCACTTTCGGCGTTCTCACCCTGCTGCTGCTCGCCTGGCAGCGCTGCAGCGTAACTTCGGCCTTCCCGCTCACCGCCTCATATGTGACGTGCCCACAAGGTGGAACTCCACCTTGCACATGCTGGAAAGACTGTGCGAGCAGCAGCAGGCCATAGTGGAGTTTCAGCTGCAGCACGCACGCGTGAGTCGCTCTGCGGAACAGCACCACTTCACCACCAATAACTGGGCCTCCATGCGAGACCTGTGTGCCTTGTTGCGCTGTTTTGAGTACTCCACCAACATGGCCAGTGGCAATGACGCCGTTCTCAGCTTAACTATCCCACTTCTATGCCTCCTTGAAAAAACAATTCGGGCGATGATGGAAGAGGATGTGGCACAGGATGAGGAGGAGGAGGAGGATGAAGAGGTAACATTTCCAAGGCTTTCAGGGCAGTCATTCGCAAGGGGCTCCGAGGGTGGGTTCCTGCACACGCAAACGCCAGGGACGCAATTGTCCAGCAGGGGCACAGTTCTGGAGGATGAGGAGGATGAGGAGGAGGAGGAGCTGGAGGAGGAGATGGAACCATGTTCACAGCAGGGTGGCACCCAGGCCAGCTCATGGCCATCACTGGTGCGTGGCTGGGGGGATACAGAGGACACGGACGATACACCTCCCACAGAGGACAGCCTTTCGTTGCCTCTGGGCAGCCTGGCACACATGAGCGATTACATGCTGCAGTGTCTCCACAACGACCGCCGAGTTGCCCACATTCTAACTTGTGCTGATTACTGGGTGGCCACGCTGCTGGATCCCCGTTACAAGGACAACGTACCGTCCTTAATTCACTCACTGGAGCGCGATCGCAAGATGCGCGAGTACAAGCGCACGCTGGTAGACGCCATGCTGCTGGCATTCCCATCTGACAGCGGGGCCACAGTGGAAGCACAAGGCAGAGGAGGAGGAGGAGGAGGTCGCCAACGCAACCAGGGCACCGCCAGCACCTCAGAAGGCAGGGTTAGCATGGCCGAAATGTGGAAAAGCTTTGTCAGCACGCCACAACAAACAGCAGCACCAGCAGCTCAGATGGAACGTCTTAGCAGGAGGCAGCATTTTACCAACATGGTGGAGCAGTATGTGTGCACACGCCTACATGTAGTGAATGACGGGTCTGCCCCCTTCAACTTCTGGGTCTCCAAATTGGGCACATGGCCTGAGCTTGCCCTTTACGCCTTGGAGGTGCTGGCGTGCCCTGCAGCCAGTGTATTATCTGAACGGGTATTTAGCACGGCTGGGGGCGTTATAACAGACAAGCGCAGCCGCCTGTCCAGAGACAATGTGGACAAGCTCACGTTCATTAAAATGAACCAGGCATGGATCCCACGGGACTTTTCCGTACCTTATGCAGAATAGCAATGGATACCGACCTTACCCACCCATTGTTCCATTTTTGCTCTTTCTCACTCTTTTGGGGTGTACCCTCATTTAAAATTTTTGAAAAGAAGCAGTGTTGGCTACCTCGTCCTCCTCCTCAGGGCCAGATTAATGTAGGGGCTATTGGAGCTGCAGCTCCAGGCCCCTACCTTTTATATAGGCCCCGGGTTGGCCATATTCACTGTTACCGCTCTTCTGTCACTTGTAAACACAGAAGTCTGGCTTCTATGCTCGCTTCCCCAGGCAGCACCCTCAGAACCTCCCCACACAGCGTGAAGGCCGGACAAGGAGGGACAGTTGGCGATGCATGGATGTGTTTATGGGCTTCAGAGACAGCATCCCATGTTGAATTAGGCATGCATGGCTGCACCCTTCCTCCTCTGGGTGCATGGCAAGGCACGGCCCTTAAGGCCCTTCAAAATCCTCAGCACCAAGCCCATGATGCTGTTAATCCGGCCCTGGTCCTCCTCCACCCCCGCTTCCACCTACACCGCCCATAGGTGTGCGCAGCCTATTGCATTAAGGTGTGCACCCCAAAAATGAAATACACATGCATGTGTTTGCCAGCAGGGAGAGTAATGTATCGGGGCCATGTACCTGTAGGCAAGGAGAAATAGAGCAGAGCAGGTCCCAGGGAGATCTTTCCCATCTCCTCACTGGCAATGCTATGTGCCCTAGGTGATTAGGGTGTGCCCAGGCACACCCAGCACACCCTGTGCGCACGCCTATGTCACCGCCACATCCACCACCACCTCAACCTCCCTCCTACTCCATATGGGCCTCGTCCTTCAGAGATGAAGAAGAACATTGTTTTATTTTTCTGTTTTTTTTTGTTGTTTTAAGTTATTTCCCTATCCACATTTGTTTGCAGAGCACTTGCCATGCTCTTAATTACGTTTTGCTGCCATTTGCAGCACTCTAGCCCTTTCCTTTGGTGTTTTAGAGCCATTTTAGTGCCTTAAAGTTCGGGTCCCCATTGACTTCAATGGGGTTCGGTGTCCGGGAAAAGTTCGGTAAAAGTCCGGGACACGGACCCGGACTTTTTTTTAAAGTTCGGCCGAACCCGTCGAACACGGACATCTAGGTGTCCGCTCAACCCTACTTACCACCATTAGCTCAAGAGACAACTGACTATACTCACCACTGAACACAGGGTCTGTGACTGTAAAATGTTTCCAGGAACAGCTTTTCACAGATGGCAAACTGATCAGATTAAGGAAATTGGGTTTTCAAATATTTGCTAACTAGTTGGAGCTGGTTATCAGTTGGCACCAACAAAAGCAATCAAACAGATAATCCGCTAAGCTGCCTGCAGCTGATTACGCCTTGTACACACGTTATTAAGTTATTAGTATCCTCAAGAAATTCTGCCAGTCTTGAAATGGCTGTTTCACAGCAGGTGCTGTAAAGCAGCCTTCAATTCTAGCAACATTATCAGTAACACATACTTACATGCAGCTTCAGGGGCCTAATACAATTTACTCCAGAATTCCAGCTGCTCGTGGTCTCATTATTTTTCTTTATCAACAGTTTAATATGCCTATAATATTAAGCCGTTATTTACTAATTATGTAAGAATTTTAGGAATGCACATTCAAGTTTTAAGGGGACACCAGCATATTATTTTTTATGTGTTATTTACTATTTATTTTGCTAAAAGTGGATCTGTTATTAAAAAAATCTCTTTCAAGGTGAAAGGTGTACATTGCAAGTATCTTAACAAAGGTTTTTTTGCAGATATTACCTGCTTCTTAAAGCGGAGTTCCGCCCCCCCCCCCCTCCCCCCTCCAAAAATTTAAAGTCAGCAGCTACACATACTATAGCTGCTGACTTTTAAAATTAGAACACTTACCTGCCCTGGAATCCAGCAATGTTGGCACCGCAGCCGATGTTTGCATCGGCTGCTGAGTGCTGTCTCCGGCATGGCCAGTAAGGGAATCCGGCAGTGAAGCCTTGCGGCTTCACGGCCAGATCCATACTGCGCATGCGTGCTGTGCTCGGTAACTGGCCTGGAAGCAGAGGGAGGAGGAGGGGTCCGAACCTCTGACATACCTTACCACGACGGAGTCCGATGGAAGCGGGGACAGGGTAACTGTCAAAAACAGGTACCCGCTCCCCCGTGAAAGTTGCCAAATATGGCACCGGAGGGGGGAAGGAGACAGATAAACGGACTTCCACTTTTAAATGGAACTCCGCTTTAATGTTTGACCTCATTTCAGTACATGTGCTGTTCACATTTTTTAAAGTTAGTGCTAAGTGGGAACAAGCAAAGTGATTTCAGCAAAATTTAATTTTGCTGGGAAATTATTAATTTTGCCTTTGGAGAAAGTTCACTCATCAGGTTGCTTAGGCAGTATTTGCTCCTAAAAAAATGTACTCTTCATTTTATATTTTATTTACCTATTTGGAGGGTATGTGTGCGGGGTTTTGTTGAGAGAGATGGGGGGGGGGGGGGATTGGGGTAGTTTGGATGTTGTTTATGTTCTACATTTTTTTTTTTCACTTTCTATGAAGAAAGTATAAAATATTGATGATCACAAACTTTTGGCCATTGGTAGAACAACATATAGTATAATGCAGTGCATAGCATAGTCATTTTCCCCAGTCAGATGAATCAGTAATTTAAAATAATGAATAAATCAGCCCCCTTTCAGAAAATTTTCAGGGTGTGTTTTTTTTTGTTTGCATGTCTGGGGCAAGATCACATATTTTTTCAGGTGCTCTCATTGAAGTCCATGGAGCCAAAAATGCTCACATCCACTTCAAAAGAAGCTTCTGTACTTTTTGAGTGACAGGCATCTAGTGGCAGGAGCTTGAGTGTGAACAGGCTTCATTTAAAACAACATAATTTTTAATGTTGAGCATTTTTTGGCTTCAAGCTACTAAGATCTCAGGTGTAAACGGGCCTAAGGCCCCTTTCACACAGGTGGACCGTTCAGATCCGCCTGTCTGTTTTTTTGTTGAATCCTAACGGATGCCCCACGCATCTCTATGGGGCATCGGATGTCAAGGGAGACATGTCCGCTGACATCAGATCCAATCCGATCCATCAAATCTAGACGATGGAAACCTTATTTTCCATCCGTCCAGCAAATTGGATCAGATGGGATCGGATGAGAACAGACAGACGGTCCGTTCCCATCCGATTCCCCCATAGAGAACAGCGTGGACCTGATGGCTCTGTCTCCGCACACAGCACGGGGACAGAGCTGGCATCCGCCTGCTCAGCGGAGGATCGGCGGATCGATCTCACGCTGAGAAAAACTGAGTCTGCCGATGGACTCCCCTGTGTGAAAGGGGTCTAAGTTAGCAATAAACAACTACTTCAATAGTAACAACACCTAGTAAGTGATCAATGATAAAAACAACAACCCAGCAAAACCACAATACCAAACTTAAAACAGATTCCCTTCACAATCTAAAAATCAGCATTTTTTTGTGTTTGTTTCTTTATTTTTTACTTATTTAGAGTCCATCCCGCCCCATATCTTCACTCTTGCCTAGATGAAAATGACTTGAAACTTGCTCCTGCAGTCCCCTTAGATATTTACGTCACATTTCCAGAAGGGTTTATCTGCATCATCAGCTGATGCCTCAGCCATCCCCCTAAAGGCATCATCAGGGAGCTGGGTGCAAAAACCAGAGAGAGACAGCTATTTCCCAAGGATGTAAGAAGGGAAGATGGCAGCATAGGACTGGGTATACAGCAGGGGAGTGGCAAATAACAACAGATTAATGCAGGATTTACTGGACATGTGAGTATAATCTTTGAGGATAAACTAGTGAAAAAAAATAAGAGGGGATAAAAAGAGAAGATTTATAGCCCTATGTTATAGCAGAGAAATGATAGGTCCTTTTTAAGGAGATATTGGGGTCTACTGGCCCCAGTGAATTTGATCAAGCACAGATCATCCAGCATCAGTGCCTGACCTCACCAATGGGCTTCCAGAAATGCGCTTCTGGTCAAACATTCCCAAAGACACACTCCTAAACCTTGTGGACAGCTTTCCTAGAAGAGTTGAAGCTGTTATACCTGCAAGGGGTGGGGCAATTCAATCTTGAGACCTACGGACCAAAACTGGAATGCCATTATAGTTAATGTGTGTGTAAAGGCAGGTGTCCCAATACTTTTGAAAATATAATGTACCTCCATATGTACCTGTGTTTAGTACCTGGAAACTGGATTCATATGCTTTGTGACTAATTTAAAGCTTAGGCAATAGGCCACCCCAAGTTTTCATTAGGTTAGGCCTTTTTACACTTTTTTGATGAATGGGTAGGGGTAAGATGTACCCAATACCCATTCACATGGGGTGTGCCGGGATCTGGGGGCCGCCTTGTTAAAGGGGGCTTCCAGATTCCAATAAGCCCCCCACCCACAGACCCCCACAACCACCAGCCCAGGGTTGTCGGGAAGAGGCCTTTGTCCCCATCAACATGGGGACAAGGTGCTTTGGGGGGCACCTCAAAGCACCCTCCCCATCTTGAGGGCAAGTGGCCTGGTATAGTTCAGGGGGTGCTTGCTCTCCCCCCCCCCTTACCTGGCCTGCCAGGCTGCATGCTTGGATAAGCGTCTGGTACGGATTTTGGCGGGCCGTTTTTTTTTTTTTAATTTTGGCATGGGGTTCCCCTTAAAATCCATACCAGATCCAAAGGGCCTGGTATGTACTGGGGAGAGATACTACACCATCTTTTTCATGTTTTTTTATTTGTATTGCCAGGAGTTGACATTATACATTACAATACATTACAGCCGTGAGCAAGTTTAAATGCCATTTTTTCCTTTATAAATGTCAGGATTGCTGCAGCTGGCGCCATACATCATAAAGATGCGGTACTTTATAGGCACATTTTTTTTTTTTTGTTTCACATTAAGCATTATTAAAATCACTGCTCCTGTAAAAACCATAGTTTAAAAAAAAAAAAACATTTTTGCATTGATACATGTCCGCCAGGGCAGTACCCGGGTCCCCATACACTTTTTATGGCAATAACTTGCATATAAGCCTTTTTTATTTGGACTTTTGATTTTTCATGTTCGTGTCCCATAATAGACTTTAATAGAGTTTGCATGTTCGCTAGAACTTTTTCCCTGTTTGAGATTTTCTGGTGTGAACAGAACAGGGGGGTGTTCGGCCATCACTAGTTATTTTGGGATGTTGGTACATTTAGACCCTTCCTAAGATGTCAATGTTTCATATTAATCTTTACTCCAGAAGCTTTAAATATATATTATACATTATACAAATAAACGTTCCTATCAAATAATATATCATGTCAATAAGAAAAAAAAAAACAACTTGATAACCCTCTTACCATCATGGAAATAAAGAAGGCCATTGCATTATGCAAACATGTAAAACACCTAATCCCAAACAAAATAGCACACAATAACCAAAGTCAAAGTTGCACATGTAGTGCTTTTGTGACAAGATTTTAAATCTTAGCAGAAAAATAAATGGCTAAACTAATATATCAAAGTAATAAAACAGAAAAACACAGCGCTTGCAGAAAATATAAAATGCCTAAAATGAATAAATAATTAAAATCCAGGAAATTGGGAATGCAACTTTCCTGTGCACAAAGTGCAAGGTGTAACCAAACAAATAAATGGAAATGCTGGAATTAAAAGTATATAGTGCCTGAAATAACCTCTTCTAGGTGGAAGGTGCAATGTGCTGGACAGTATCCTTTCAATGCTGTGGCCCTAGGCAGCTCCAAAACATTAAGGAAGGTGCATTGAAAGGATACTGTCCAGCACATTGCACCTTCCACCTAGAAGAGGATTTGATATGCTATGGTTTCCAACCTACCAGGGGAACAGTTTGGAGGATTCCTCTGAATACAAGCGTTTTTGACCCCTGACAAGGGTCCATCCTCTCTGGTGAGTAGGTTTTCTGAAGGGGACCAAGTCATCCACACCAGTGATTATTCTAGGAGCACCCCAGCACTTACACAGGAGCACCTTATTATTGCATTTGCATAATTTTCTTATACTACCATCACTTTTATTTATATTTTGCACTTAGTGCACATGAACTTTGAACTTTTATATATCATTTGTGGACTTTACTATGAATTTGGTTATTTCAGGCACTATATACTTTTGATTCCAGCACTTCCATTTATTTGTTTGGTTACACCTTGCACTTTGTGCACAGGAAATTTGCATTCCCAATTTTGTGGATCTTAATTATTTAGTCATTTTAGGCATTTTATATTTTCTGCAAGCGCTGTGTTTTTCTGTTGTATTATTTTGTCTAAGTTTTTACTTGGTGAACAGCAGCTGCACCACACCTATTTATTTACATTATAATATTTGATATTATATTTATTTAAGCGCGGGTTTAAATCATCACATCGCATAATATATTAACGTGAAACTTATTTTGCCTGTTCAAGGTTTGCTTGAATAGATAGACTGCTTATGTCCACCTTTCCCATGTTCTTCTTGGTTGTCCAATGGAGGTTCCAAGTAAAAGTCGTATGCTTCGTAAGTTCCTGTTTTGTCTTTGTCTGAGCTTACACAGTGCTAACGACCCACCCATGTGACAATGCTTACACACCCAACGTTGCATCATAAGGAAAGATGAGGGCTGACATGCTCCCTCATACCTTGAGGTATCAGGTGTTTCAGAGGTTGATGAATGAAGAGGAGCATGGGGCAAAACATGATTAGCAGTGATATGGTCATAAATAGGCAAAGTAAAGGTTCACTTTAACGTTAAAATACAATTTATGAACTGAACAGTAAATGGGCATCTAAATGATTACAGTTAATTTTAAGGATCATTGTCCCATCACACTGTGCATAACAAGCATTATATACTGTATATGAATAAAAGGATATTCTTCAAACAGTTTATTTTTCCACAATTTTTCTTAAACTGCTTAGCAAGCTACTGTGTTTCCCAAGTGGGAAGCAAAAGTAAAATTCTGGCTTTTATAAAATGGTTACAACCCTCATGGGCTTCCCTCTTGGCTATGGTAAATCTCATTAGCATCATGATTGCCCATGGGTAGTATAATTGATCACACCTCAGTCATTACGATGACATGGATACCATAGAGAAATACAAAGTCCTATAACATTATTGCTCCAGTGATAGGATTCACTTGCCGTGTAATTTATATTATAATAAAAAAGTTACCAGAATCAATAAAATATTTATAGTGTTATAAAAACTACAGTTCAAATGTAATACAAATGTACATTTTACCAAGGTCTCGCATAGACATACAAGTGAATATTTGTATTTTATGTAGAACTCCTGACTGCATCTAAAAAATACAATAAAATAAACGCCACATTAACAATCCAGGGACATTAAAGGGAAGATTAAGCTAATGAGAACATTAGTGAGTTCATTGTTTCTGTGCAAGATGAGAACTATTACTTTAGTAGAATTGAAATGGCAGTTGGTCCTCAGACCATGGAGGATCAGATAATTCCACAAACATCTTGGAGTAAAAGAAGTCTCATTGATTTGCTTATATAATGGAAATTGCCAAAGGATAAAGAAATAAAAGAAGGAAAAAGACAGTGGACTAGGCAAGCAGGAAGGTAGCTGATAAGGAGGTAAATATAATGGGAGATGCAAGAACAATTTAAAGCTCCATTCAGTTGCTAGGTCACAGTAAGAATAAAAAGCGAAAAATGGATCTGCTAGGAAGTAAAATTGTCATTGTGACAAAGTTTAATGATATATTATTATGATTATTTAAACTGCTCTACTTTAAAAATTCAAATATATCTTTCTTTTTGTTACTTTAACTGCTTACTGTTATGTTTTAAAAGGACACACAGAACTGCTTCTTTCACTGGCTCTCTGTTCCTTTTTAACCCCTGTTATTTGACTGTTGTTAAACCAAAGGCGTATAAAAGAGTCAATCAGCATGACATCTGCTGGAAGGCAATGGTTGATATGTTGCTGGTATGGGATTGATTACTGTAGGTTAGGCTAAGCTTAGAGTTAGGGTCAGGCTAGGGTGAGGACTAAGGTTAGAAACCACAGTTAGTTATGGGTTAGAGTTGAGAAAAGGATTAGGATTTAAACATGTAAAGTTAAATGTACCCTTCAGTAAAATCTGAAGAATTTTTTTTTTTTTTTTTGCAGTCAAGTTTATTGAGATTTATAAGTAACAGAAATAGGGTTTACAAATATGGAGTATACAAAAAGGTTTAACAAAAAGATTTTACAGTTATTAGTCAAAAGGATAAATATGTATGTCATGAGAGTGTAGGGAATAGCATAGCTGAGCGGAACCAAATTTAGCAACGAGGATTGAAATAATGCTATAAAATTCCACAGTATTAGGTAAAAAACAACCTTATTTATATAGGAGAGAAAAATAGAGATTACCCAGTATAGAATGAAAAGGAAAAATGAGGGCTAGGTTTGTCAAGGTACAATATGTGCTATAACTTATTCCAATTAGAGTTAAATACTTATTTTGGTGAAGTCTAATTGTGATCTCTTCCGACCTTAAGCACCTTGGGATACAGTCACAGATTTGACTATATCCATGTCTCAATGTAGAAACTTATTTATATGGGCTACATCTTGATATACAGATGGATAGCACAGACTTTTGTGAGTAATATAAAATCTATCATAAAGGAGTAGGAAGTAAAAAAAAGGGGTAAGGGTCAGAAAGACAATGTTCTGTTCTCAGTTTTATTAGAGCAAGGTGTAATAAAGAAAATCTAGGTTTCTTAGAATCAGGGGAAATTCAAAGGCAGCATAGTTGTTTATAGCCCCCCGAGTGTCGGAAGAGATGCCATGCTATCCAGATTTTGTGGAAGCGGTTGGTTCTATTTGTTGCAATAGCAATAGATTCTTCCATATTTATATATATTATATGTTGACATTATGAAGCCAGTCCCTAATTGTTGGAGTGTAAAATGTTTCCCGATGACTAGGAACCAGGGACTTGGCTGCGTTGAGAAGGTGTCACTGAGCTTTTGTAGTTATGAAGTGAGAGGTTTGTAATGTGTAAGAGGCAGCATTCAGGAGTTAGCTCTATAGAAGTGTCAGTGGTTTTAAGTATAAGCTCACTGATCTAGCCCCAGAAGGTTGATATTTTGGGGCATTGCCACCATATGTGGAATAGTGTCCCAGGGGACTACATCTCCAGCAGAGGTCTGAGGAGGAGGGAATCCATTTATTTATTTTGTCATGTGTGTAATACCAATGTGAGATAAGTTTGTATGCATTTTATTGGGATCTGGTACTGATAGAGCATTTGTGTGCTAGAATGCAAGCGTTGGTCCATTGTTTTGTCTGTTATTTCAATGTTTAAACCGGATTCCCACTTTCCTTTACACTTTGTCGTGGTCAATGGGCCATTCTGCTGGAGAAGTGAGTATGATAAGGAAGCTGCACCTTTATAGTCTCTTCCCTTCAGACAGGCCTGTTCCAATGTAGTGAGGGATCTAATGTAGGCATTTTCCTTAATGGGTTTGTGAGATAATGATAGATTTGTAGATAAGTCCAAAAGGTTGGAGGAGTTTGTGATTCACTCATTTTGAGCTTTGAGAGTGGAATTATCTTCCCTTTTGCGAAAAGTTGAAGGGCAATAAGGGGTTTATCGTTAGTAGTGGTGTGAAACCATGGGTTGTCAGTGTCGGGAAGAAATTCAGGGCTCCCCGCTAAGGTGGTAAGTGGGCCAGGAGCGCTTGAAATGTTATGGGTCTTAACTGATTTCTGGAATATTCTCAGAGTAGTCCCCAATAATGGATGATGTCTTAGCCCTGTTGGACAAGAGGGCCAGGGGATCCAGGGCGAGTGTTTTACTTGTGAGGTGGCTATTTTGGATTCAAGGTGTACTCTGTCTTTTCTAGAACTATAGCAATGCCAATTGCTAATTCTAGTTATGTGTGTTGCGAAAAAATTGCTTTGAAAGCCTGGAAGGTCCATTCCTCCTTTTTGTTCACTCTAGTGATAAGTTGATGTTGTATTCTCAGCGGCTTGTGTGCCCATAAAAATTGTATTTGTAGGGTTATTAACCACTTGCTGACCGCCCACAGTATATTTACTGCGGGAGTCAGCCCCTCACAGGCAAAGTGACTACGTCGCTAGCCTGTGAGGCTCTAGGGGGCGAGTGCGCGCCGCCAGAGGCGCGCTCCCGCCCCCGCTCGTTCACGGACACCCCCGCGTGTGTGGCAGGCGGACCCGATGCCACACACGCGGGGGTGTTTGTGGGAAAAAAAAGGACGTCAATTTCGTTTAGGTACAGCATTGCACAACCGCGCAATTGTCAGTTAAAATCACGCAGGGCCGAATTGCAAAATAGGTCCTGGTCAGGAAGGGGGTAAAATCTTCCAGGGCTTAAGTGGTTAACTTACGGAAAAAACTATTTGGTATAATGATTGGAAGGGCATGAAAAAGATACAGCAGTTTAGGAAGGATTGACATTTTGAGAATGGCCACCCTACCAAACTACAAAAAGAATTTTCTATTCCAAGAGTTTAGGTAATTTTTTATCAAGTTCAGAAAAGGTATAAAACTCTTGTCTCAAAAAGTGTCAAAGGAAGGGGTTAGCCAAACTCCCAAGTATTTCAGTGCTGCTTGATCCCATTTAAAGGGTCAATTCGTTTTTAGTAATGCCCCAGTGGGTATGGGGATGTTTAAGATAAACATCAGGCGGATAAAAGTTCAGAGGTAATGCAATACAAAGAAGTATTCCCTGTATTCTTTACAGGTATGTGCGTGCGTGATATAGTTTTCTTCTGTGACAGGGACCTAATAATACAATAAAATAAATATAGGTGAGCAAGCTTGTGGACAATACCTTCCATGGACCCCTATATCCCACTGTGCCTTCTATTGACATAGAAATCAAAGGATTATACCACAGCAAATTTTGGATTGCTGAATATTCTAAAGGAGCCTGTAGCATTTCAATGAAGCAAAGATCAGTGGCATGGGTCACCAGAAAGGTAATGATGATAATTATTTTGTAGGCAACCATTTGAAGATTTTTAGGGGGCAATGAGAGCATCACTTTAAAAAAATATTCTTTTCTAGTTTCTATTGTTTACTCTATGTGCATCATCATTGCTCTTTGGTTTGCTTAAATGAGTGAGCTTGTGTTATTGTTTTTCCATAACAAAAAATTTACATAATAGTTTTTAATTTCTACAATTACACTTTACACTAGGTCAGTTTAACTAATCCATGCATAAAAAACTAGAGTAGCTAACCAGATAGGAGAACAGCTAAAGATTGCTCTATAGTGACATTTCTCTTTCTTCAGTGATGCGTCCTAAGGGCAAAAGAGATGTGATGTAGAGTGACGACCTTATATTACATAATGAGATTCATAGATGCTCAAATACCATACTGTATGTGTGTTTTTTAAATGAGCAGTCGTGTGTCTTTGTATGGCTTAGTTTTTATCTTGAAATCTTCAATATACATTTTTTTTTTGGGGGGGGGGAGAGTCTGTTTTAGACATTATCATGTAGTTATTAGTGATATGTATTTTATTTTAAAGAGACATAGGGGTTGATTTAATAAAGCTGGAGAGTGCAAAATCTGGTGCAGCTCTGAAAAGAAATGAATCAGCTTGCAGGTTTCTTTGTCCAAAATGAAAGGGTAACTCCACCTACGTGGGAAAAAAAAAGAGCAAATAAAGAAAAGATAATATAGCGTATACAATTGCGACACAAGTCATATGGTAATTGAATGTTATTAAAAATTACCTTTTCAATCTGCAGCTCTGTAATTTTCTGAAAATGGAATGCAATATGGCTACCTGGAGATGTTCTGTACACTGAACACACCGCAGAAACATCATTTCCTGCTTGTGTGATTGGCTCACTGATTTTCCCAGAAGTCTGCACTAAGATACAAGTCAGGTTTCAGGCATCCCCTGCAACAAAAATGTCATTTTTGGTGAGATACTTCAAATAGGAAATCACGTCTAAAGAGATGCAGACCCAGCAGCTCATTAGAGCCCTGCAGATGCTCTGCTGATTAATAATAATGGAACCATTCCCATTAAACTCACTTTCCCACATTGATACAAACACACAGGGATTTCTTCAGAATAACATAAGGTAGGAATCTGAAACAAAGTTTCTTATAATCCTGAGACCCAGAAGGCCGACACTTATTCCTTAAAGTATCCTACGCCGGGACACCCACAACTCTAGCAAACGTATATTTCCCCAACAGATCGCAAACATCCTTTTGCAAGAAAATCATCCATGAACTGTCATGGTTCGCCTCGGGGCGAATTATACATAAAAAGAGAAAGGAAGAGGAGAGGTGGAACTAGATGGTGTGGTTGGATGAATAGGATGAGAACCATCGAAGAGTACAGTCACAGAGACCAAAGCGTGGAGTTTTTTGAGGAGGAGGGGGTGGTCCACTGTGTCAAAGGCAGCAGAAAAGTCCAGGAGTAGGAGTACAGAATAGTGTTCATTGGATTTAGCAGTTTCTGTGGAGGCGTCTCATCCGGGTCTTTGTGTTCTTTCACACTCGGCCCAACATGGCAGCTTCAGGAGACTTTGGGGGAACTTAATCTGGCTGCCAGTAAGAGGAAGCGTTTGGATTTGATCGGTCCCTTCCTGCAACTGTCTACAACATATCCTGGGCATGTTTTGACCCTGTGGGGTCTGTCTAGTTGGTAAGAGTACCCTATTATACTGCTCGGTGGTGGTCTTTCCTGCTTTGCACCCCTCCATAATTACAGTTTATGTGGACTCTGCCAGCACACTTGGGACTTGCTCTTTTATCAGCTTTTTTATCAGCATTTCTTGTGTAACATGGACTAGCGCGACACCATTCCTTAATATTTTATTGAAGATATAGGTTTCTTGTCTTTTTGTGTCAGCCGCTTTCCTTTAATTGAGTCTCTGGTATGAATTATACTGGTTTTTATATATATTATCATCAATGATTATAGCGCAGCAATTTTACCACATATAGTTTCTGTGGAGCGTTGAGGGCGAAATCCAGATTTAAGGGAATCAAGAAGGTTATTCTCGGTGAGATGGTCACTCAGTCAGTTGTAGATCAGAAGTTCAAGCAGTTTAGATAAAAATGGGAGCAAGGAGAAGGGGCGTATTTTGTTAAGATTGGTCGGGTCTAGTGAGGGCTTTTCAAGGGCTAAGGCCATGTAGCTTGCCATGTTAAATTTGGGGTAAGTGTGCTTAGGATCCCCCAGACCATGTGGCTCATTCCTGTTCTGCTGCTGCAAAGTGTTTTCCAGAATCCAGTTGTTTGGTGTTCTACTGTCCCAGTGACTTGCAGGCCAGACCTAGCCAATTCATCAGGATCTGCATAGGGAGTGACAGTACCTTGAAGCGTCAACTCATCAGGAATGAAATGGGTGGTGAGAGCACCTTAACGTGTATTTTGTTGCTCCTTATTTTGTGGATTAAAAATTGTGTTCTGCCATGTATCAAAAATATTTGAGGTTAGAATATCTGCTTACCGTGGCCACGTCCCTAAATGATTTAGAAAAAGAGGTTTCCCCCTGTGTGATGGGACTTTACAGGCTCAAAGAGTAGACGTACATATTAAAAAACAGTGATTTTATTTTCAATAAAGTTTGCATAAAACACAGTGATTAATTATATCTAAAGGTATGGTGCATAGAAAAAGTAGAGGTACAAGGATTGCAATACCAGCAGACTGTTAGTAACCCTGGACAGTGGTGTAGGTAGGGTTTGGTGAACGTTCTAAGCCTCAAGTGTTCTAAGTTGTGCCCGTTCTAGATTGTGATAATTGTTTATGGGGTTTGTCTATCTCAACCTTTCATTCCTGGAGAGCATTTCTGCTCAATAAACTAATTTAAAATGCAACAGGTGTCTCAGTGTTCTTGGGGTCCAGGTAAGGGTGGGTCATCACAGTTGCAGCGCAGAGCAACTCAATACAATCCAGTGGCTTCCCAGGATAACACTACATACTGTATACTGCATATACCCTTTAAAGCTTGCAGCACAGGGTCCTTGGTTTGAATATCATTGAGGAAACTGCACTGAGTTTACATGTTCTTCCTGTGCCTGCCTTGGTTTCTTCCAGGTACTCCAGTTTCCTCCCACACTCCAAATACATGCTTGTAAGTTAAATGGCTCCTGTCTAAATTGGTATTATTATGTGTATGTATGCATGTGGGATAGGGACCTTAGATTGGAAGCTCCTAGAGGGCAGGTACTAATGCAAATGTACAGTGTGTAAAGTGCTGAATAAACTCTAAGGGCTGTATAAACACTTGTAATAAATAATAAAGCAAGCCTAACATCATAACTACTAATAAGAGTACTTGCCATTAGTAGGCTAACTCAAGGTACCTGCAATACATTTAGTTTTTCCAAGAGCTGTTCCTGAATAACCAAGGAGCTCTCAAACCAACGTGTGATTTGTATGGTGATCTAAGCTCGCAAATGTAGAGTTATGGTACCCCCAGGCTACACCCAGATCTTACGGTGCAATGCACAGTGCCGCCTATAACACTCACTGACAGACAAAGAGTTCTGGGAAGCAAAACCTCTTGAACTGGGCTTTATGTTAACATTAAAATACATTGGGTTTGATTTACAAAAGGCAAATAGACTGTGCACTTTTTAAGTGCAGTTGTACGAATTTTCCCTAAAGCATAGTCAATGTGGTGAACATTGGAAGCTGGTGCTTAAACTTTTTGGGGGGAGCAAACAAACTGAAAAATTAAAATGGTGAATGGTGAAATCACTCATTGTGCTCCCCCCCTCCAGGCCTGCACTCACCAGAAGACGCCTTGCATTCCACAGGACGAGAAGCCGGAAACCAGAAGTCACGCGTGATGAATATTGATTTGCTAAAATCAAAAGTGGGAGGACTATCTAAAAACAAGCCAATTAGAGCTCAGCCTCAAATGATTTTCAAAAGTTTACAGACCCAATAGACACCCATTAGTCCGGCGCCCTGCACAGTGCACACACATATGAACAAAATACCGTTTTTATTTTTTAATAAATGATAATATGACTAACAGCTTTGAATATGTTAAAGTAGCTTTGTTCTTTGGCAAACTATCTTTGGGGGGGCGGCACCCCTGCACCCCTTATTGACAAGACTCCACTGGTGATGAAGCCTTACAATGTAAAGAATACCCAATCAGGTGCAAGGAAAAAAATTGCATCTTTTTTTGCATATGATTGGATGATAGAAGTCGGTAGAGCTTCATGATATTCACTAAGCTCTGGGGACAATAAATCAACCCCTTAATGCACCAAATTTTGAGTGTCTGCTGGGAACATAGGTGCAGCACTGAAAGTAAAGATACGTATAAGCAGGCATGTTGGATGACTATTATTTGTCATGTAGCTCGTATTAATGAATAACCAGTTGCCAACCGCCCTATAGCAGAATTACTGGCACAGGACGGCAGGTCTGTGCAGAATTAAGTATATATACGTGTGTAACAGGTTTTCCAGGCCTGTGGCATGATGTGGGTCTGCCATCGGTACCACCAGTTACCCCTCTAGCTCTTGTGAACTGCGGCCCTGAGTGTGAGCACTGAGACATTGACAAATCTGGCATCTTTGTTGTGTTGTTTTATTGAATTTAAGGGGATGGGAGAAGGGAATGAGTGGGATACTCCCTTATGCTCAACTAGATGGAATTGTGGGACTTTTCTGGAAAAAATGCCTGTTAGCGCTGTCTTGATGCCAGCCGACGCTAGCCAATGCTTCCTGACGCTTGAACACTGTGTAATTACTGAAACTGTGCTGGATCCTCTACTTTAGTCCAGAAGATCCAGGACTGTAGAACTCCTTGACTTGTAACACTGCGATAGCTCAGAGTCACTGAATGGCTTCCTCCAGAACTGCACTTGGCTGAGAAAACTCCCTGTAAGTTCCTGTACTGCTGCAACTCTCAACTGGCACACTTCACACTGTGCACTAACACTTCAGGGCCCAAACCACAGGTGCGCCCTCTACACTTTAATCTCTTCAGGGTCCACTGACTATGTACCCCCTCTGTCACTTCAGGGTTCTCAACAGTGGCGGCCGGCCGATAGGGGGCGCAGGGGCTCTGCCCCCCAAAAAAAAGAAAGGAAGAAAGATTTTTAAAAAAAATGTCAAATTTTTGCCCACTAGGGGCGCCGCCACTTTTCTGATGTCCGGGCTGTGATTGGTCCAGACTCCAGCCGAACATTTGCTTGGCCCGAATAGTTCACCCAACTCTATTAAACAGATCCCCAGCCCATCAATACCCTTGTTCAGCAGATTCTCTGCTCAGCATTACTCCCATCTCTGCTGATCCCACACTCCATAGTAGCCCCCAGCTCTATTAATCGCCCACTTAGTAGTAACCCTCAGCTCTACTGATCCCACACTTAGTATTAACCCACCTCTAGCTATATTGCTCCCGTGCTGCACACTATGCAGGACATTTCTAGTTTCTCCTGCACTGGTTCCCCAGCTCTGCTGATCCTCTGCCACTCAGTCCCCTCTCTCAAGCCTCCACTCACCTTCCACTATAGTTTTCCCATGTTGCATACAATGTGTGCCATCTGCTACTTGCTTCAGTCTGGACCCCACTCACCTTCTTGCTGCTCCACACCAGACGTGACTTCTGCACCAGACACTCCTAGAATATTTACACATAAACCATAAGTAACTTCTGATGATGTCTTCCGGATTACTTGTTGGTTTACCAGTGCATCCTGGGATATCCCATATCTTAAATACCTACAAAACAAAGCAATGCTAAGGCTTTGAAGGCTTTGAAGAGGCTTTAAAGAGCCAAGAAAGTGCCATGGGGTATGATTTTTTAAGTGAAGCGAAGCAAAGCAAACACAACATGTAAACAGGACTGTAAGAACTCGTTTATAGTTGCTTCAACTTCAACACACATTAAAGTGCCTACCGCTTCAACATGCTTTTTTTATGTGTTTTTGATGCTTCTGTGATGCTTCTGTGATGGTGGTGCTTCAATGATGCTTCAGTGGTGCTTTTTTGAAGCTTTAATGAAGCTTGGCATCTCCAGCTTTCATATTTAGGGGGGCACATGGGGGGACAGGGACAAAAGTAGGGGGGGCCAACAATAAAATGCAATTAAGCTGTCCACTCATTACAGAGGCTCCATCATAGCCGTATCCAACAATGGGCATCAAACGCATAAACATGAAATATTTCAAACAGTTTGTTAGGAATATTTCACGTTTGTGCGTTAGGTGACCATTGTTAGGAAGACTTCATGTTTATGCCTTTGATACCCATTGTCAGGAATATTTCATGTTTATGTGTTTGATGCCCATTGTCAAAAATATTTCATGTTTATGCGTTTAATACCCATTGTCAGAAATATTTCATGTTTATGTGTTTAATGCCCATTGCATCCCTCCATGCTCCCTCCTGCATACACTGCCAGACACTACTCTGTTCAGTAGAATTTGCCCCCCCTTCCCCCACACCCACACCCTGCAATCTGCTCAGAAACCAACATTTCTGGGGGCCCAGGAGAGCAACACATCTGGAAGTGTTGCTTTCTCTGCAAACCTCAGGGGATAATTACTCAGGAGCAGTGTTTGGTGGTGCAGGCAGCAGGAAATGTAAGTATTGGTTGTCTTCTTTTGAAGGTATACCTTGCATTAGTAACTTGTGTAGCGCTGCCCCCTAGAGGACTGCTGAGAATTACACTTTCTGGATTCCCCAGGGTTACCCATTCAACTGATAGCAGACAAACAGCATTGAAAGTCCTTGGCTCAGTCAATAATCAATCCAGGGAATGTTGGTTTTTGTGGTTTTATTTAGAACTGGGATGGGAGAAGGGATGAGTGGGATACTCCAACCATGAACTATGCACAATCGTTCTAAACTTGGTACCCCAATTACTTTCACTGCCAGTGTGTGCTGACACCCGTCCACTGACTCTATCTACTGGAGTGGTCCCCTCCGTAGGCAGACCCCTGGCAAGCTTCCCGGTACTCACGGACACTGTTTTTCCCAAGGTTGCTCTGCCTTCACCTCCACCAGTCAGCTTTCCTGGACCTCCGGATTCAGCACCACACTCCTGTTCCACAAGGACGACCGCCTGTGACCACCATTCTCAGCAAACAGAAGGAGAACCTTGCTTCCTGCCCAAAGACCCCCTGCCACATGCGTCCTTGGCTTTTACAGCCTATCCCAAGATGCACCACTCTCTGTGCCAACTCACTGGGACAGCTACAAAATCCTGTGTGTCACTGGCTGGGTTTCCTCCACTGTCCAACAGGCGTTCCTATTGGATTCAGTGGGGACACTCCCTCAACCCAGATGAATCACACCCTGAACACATGCAATTGGCCTGATTAGAAATCCTGCTCCCTGATAAGCAGACAGAGCAACTATGTTTTACCTGCTACTCCCCTGATAAGCAGGCAGAGCAAATTACACTCCCTACCTATCACCTATCTAGGAGGGCGCTACAATTTTTTAATAAAAGGTTTGCTTTAAAGCTCAGCTTGGAACTGGTAGGATCACCAGTTGAAAATAAGGAAAAATGCCACCTGAAAAAAAGAACAGTTGCTTTAAAAAAGGTGCAACAAGTCAGCTGTATTCTATTTTACAGTATTTATCTTCATTTTACACTTTAACATTTTAAAATAATTAAATCTGCAGCTTTTAATATTACAGTTTACGCAGCGCTGTAAAACTTGAGGGTAAACAGTACAAATACAATACACTTTAATACAGTAGGAATCAGAGGGCTCTGCTCGTTAGAGCTTACAATCTAAAAGCTTTAATTAAAATATTGCCTGGGGATCCTGCCATGGAAGTTCTAGTGCGGGCACTTCCTGGTAATGGGTGACAACAGTCTGTCCCTGTTTCCCACTCGCTTTCCTTTGTTGTCATCCTGTCACAAACTCTCCCAACAGACACTACAAGCAGCTGTTCCAGAGCACATTGCACAGGTATGTCCCAATGTTGTCACTGGCAGGAGAGACATGCAGCTGTTTCTGGCATGCATGTGGATGTAGAGAGGAAGTTTCTGCATAGATCAGCAGTGTTCTTATAATGGATAAAAGGTTAAAACAGTGGACCCCCGAAATTTGCGGGGGTTACATTCCTAGAGCACATGCGAATTGTGAAAAAACGTGAATTTTGGATGTGGTCAAAAAATAAAAATAAATGCCTATTTTTAAAGTTTAAACCCTAAATATGCCCCCAAATATATCCCAAAACATGTTAACCACTTCTGGACCGGAAGGTTTTCCCCCTAAATGACCAGCCATTTTTTTGCGATACGGCACTGCTTTACTTTAACTGACAGCTGCGTGGTCGTGCAACACTGAACCCAAATAAAATTTATGTTTTTTTGCCCCACAAATAGAGCTTTCTTTTGGTGGTATATAATAACCTCTGCAGTTTTTATTTTTTGTGCTATAAATAAAAATGAGTGACCATTTTGAAAAAAAAAAAAACAATATTTTTTACTTTCTGTTATAAAACACAGCCAATAAAAAAATGTAATCAAATGTTTTCATCAATTAGGGCCAATATGTATTCTGCTATATATTTTTGGTAAAAAAAAAAATCAATAAATGTATATTGATTGGTTTCCGCAAAAGTTATAGCGTCTACAAACAATGGAATATTTTTATGGAATTTTTTGTTTATTTATTTTTTTTACTAGTAATGGCAGTGATCAGCAATTTTTAGCGGGACTGCAACATTGAGACAGGCAAATTGGACATCTAACTGACACTTTTTGGGGACCAGTGACACCAATACAGTGATCAGTGCTAAAAAAAAAAATGCACTGCTACTGCACTAATGACACTGGCAGGGAAGGGATTAACATTGGGGTGATCAAAGGGTTAAATGTGTCCCTAGGGGGTGCTTAATAACTGTGGGGGGTTACACTGATTGGGGGAAAACAGAGATCCGTGTTCCTGCTTAGCAGGAACACAAGATCTCCATCTTGTCCCCTTGCAGAACAATGATCTGCCTCCTGGGATGATTCCGGCTGGTTGCGGCCGCCGGACCCGCTGATTGACATTCCCTCTAGCCAATCATGGCGCGATCACACCATCTAGAGGCTACCGATTGAAACAATGTACAGATACATCGTTTCACGCAATAGAGCCACGTTGCTGCAGTAAATACATGGCAGGCGATCGGCAAGTAGTTAATTTAATTTCAAACTCAGCTTAACACATTACCCTTAAAAAAAAAAAAAAAAAGAATGTGAAGGTAAACCCGTATACTGTACAGTACTGTACTGCTATGTCTTCCGCAGTGCTAGAATGTAAAATACCAATGTTACCCCTATATGTACTGTAATTCATGCGCATTTTCTTTGGTATGCGCTATTGTTTTCTTTGGTAAAGTAGAGTAAAAAAAATCTGTGAACGACTGAGGCCACAAACACTGAACCGCGACTTCGTGGGGGTCGACTGTATAGCGTTTTTTTTTTTTTTTAAATGCCAGTTGTTTATGACAGTGCATTAGCAAACTGAATGTCATTTAGTTAGGGTTTAAATCTACTTTAAGATAATTTCAAAGGAAGACCAATATTTACAGTAAATAAATGTACATTATCTATATCTGGATGTACAGCAATATGTAAAAAATAATATTATAATCATCACCATTATTGCTAAGTAATTCAGGCAAAGAAATGATTCATGAAAAATACCATCAGCATTAAGAGTCTGGGATTGGAAATTCAGCAATCTATCAGATTTTACGGAGCTTCATTTATTCTGCCTGAGGGTTTGTTTCTCATTGCAGAAAAAGGTCAAATTGTAGGCGAACATCAGAAAAAAAAAAAAAAAGCATAATTCAAATAAAGAGGCATAAAGCAAACATAAAGGATCTGGCTGAAAATGTAAGTAAGTAAAAGCACCGCGGCCACGATTATCACTGCGGGCTGAACATACATTAGCGACAATTGTATGTTAAATGAATGGACCTTTTCACTGTGGATAATTGTTCCTTAGAACTTTAAAAAACTGCATTTTTAATAGCCATGTACTACTTTTTCTTTTTATATATATATATATATATATATATATATATATATATATATATATATATATATATATATATAAGAAATTATTACACGCTTTGAAATGCATGTATCTGATGCTGGGAACAAAACAGATGAAAAATATTTCATAGGTTGCCTCAAAGCAAGAGTAAAGATGATGCATAAAGAACTGTAACCAAGAAACTGAATGAGATTTTTTATTTATACATACTTCATTTTGAAAAAGGTTTTCTTACAAGTACAATGGTAAGAGGGCTAAGTTAACAAAAAGATGTGAGAAGCGATCATTGCTTATAATCAATACTTGTACATACAAATGTTAAGGACATACATCAAGACGAATAACATTTCTATAGTTCATGTTAGCCACAGAAGTGTATACTGGAATATCAAGAAGAAAGTGCATTTTACTTGATTCAATAAATCTGCGCTTACATTTTACCAGAATGACGAAACCCTAGAATTTAAAGTGGTTGTAAACGTAGAAGGTTTTTTTACCTTAAAATAGTTATAAACCCTTACATATACCCAGTGAATTGACTTGTCTCAGGTGATACACAGAGATGAAACAAATCTTCCTATAAAAGATGGACCTGTTTATCTGCAGTCTTCTCTTATGTATATCCGTTCAAAGTCCAGAATTTATAAACCTTGTCTGAGCTTCCGGAGAGCAGGGGGTGAAGAGCTTAAGTTACATTCTTCAGAGCTCCATGAGGAGAGCACAAAGGAATAGAGCAGAGGCTGCCAATCACAGGTAGATCCTGCCCCTTTCACCTTTATACTGTTTGATGCCAGGAATTTTTTTCAGAAGCGACTCATGCAGGTAGCAGAGTAGCGAGGCAGCAGAGAGAAAAGTCACTCTCTGTTCTGGGCAAGTACACACTACAGAGATATATAATTTGTTCATATTTCATGTCAAAGGTTTCAACTAATTTGATGGATTATATGCCTTAAAGTGAAAAGCTTTCTGTGTTGTGCAGTCCCCCCCCCCCCCTCACCTAGCCCACCTAGCCCACCCTTCTCCAAATACTTGATTAAAAGAAGAAAAATTGCTCCAAGCTGCAATCAATTAATAGCTGCTAGCACACCAATAGATATACATTGTTAAAACTAATAGTAAAATGAATGCTGCTCTTACATATCACTCAAATATAAATCACCTAGCGCAAAATAAATCATAGTTCGTAAAGAGTTCAATGAAAAATGTCCACCATCCAAAGTGAAATAAATACAGTGCCTTGTGAAAGTATTCGGCCCCTTTGAACTTTGCGACCTTTTGCCACATTTCAGGCTTCAAACATAAAGATATAAAACTGTAATTTTTTTTGAAGAATCAACAAGTGGGACACAATCATGAAGTGGAACGAAATTTATTGGATATTTCAAACTTTTTTAACAAATAAAAAACTGAAAAATTGGGCGTGCAAAATGATTCAGCCCCCTTAAGTTAATACTTTGTAACGCCATCTTTTGCTGCAATTACAGCTGTGGGTAGGTCTCTATCAGTTTTGCACATCGAGAGACTGACATTTTTGCCCATTCCTCCTTGCAAAACAGCTCAAGCTCAGTGAGGTTGGATGGAGAGCGTTTGTGAACAGCAGTTTTCAGTTCTTTCCACAGATTCTCGATTGGATTCAGGTCTGGACTTTGACTTGGCCATTCTAACACCTGGATATGTTTATTTGTGAACCATTCCATTGTAGATTTAGCTTTATGTTTTGGATCGTTGTCTTGTTGGAAGACAAATCTCCGTCCCAGTCTCAGGTCTTTTGCAGACTCCATCAGGTTTTCTTCCAGAATGGTCCTGTATTTGGCTCCATCCATCTTCCCATCAATTTTAACCATCTTCCCTGTCCCTGCTGAAGAAAAGCAGGCCCAAACCATGATGCTGCCACCACCATGTTTGACAGTGGGGATGGTGTGTTCAGGGTGATGAGCTTTTACGCCAAACATAAAGTTTTGCATTGTTGCCAAAAAGTTCGATTTTGGTTTCATCTGACCAGAGCACCTTCTTCCACATGTTTGGTGTGTCTCCCAGGTGGCTTGTGGCAAACTTTAAATGACACTTTTTATGGATATCTTTAAGAAATGGCTTTCTTCTTGCCACTCTTCCATAAAGGCCAGATTTGTGCAGTATAGGACTGATTGTTGTCCTATGGACAGAGTCTCCCACCTCAGCTGTAGATCTCTGCAGTTCATCCAGAGTGATCATGGGCCTCTTGGCTGCATCTCTGATCAGTCTTCTCCTTGTATGAGCTGAAAGTTTAGAGGGACGGCCAGGTCTTCGTAGATTTGCAGTGGTCTGATACTCCTTCCATTTCAATATTATCGCTTGCACAGTGCTCCTTGGGATGTTTAAAGCTTGGGAAATATTTTTGTATCCAAATCCGGCTTTAAACTTCTCCACAACAGTATCTCGGACCTGCCTGGCGTGTTCCTTGTTCTTCATGATGCTCTCTGCGCTTTAAACGGACCTCTGAGACTATCACAGTGCAGGTGCATTTATACGGAGACGTGATTACACACAGGTGGATTCTATTTATCATCATTAGTCATTTAGGTCAACATTGGATCATTCAGAGATCCTCACTGAACTTCTGGAGAGAGTTTGCTGCACTGAAAGTAAAGGGGCTGAATAATTTTGCACGCCCAATTTTTCAGTTTTTTATTTGTTAACAAAGTTTGAAATATCCAATAAATTTCATTCCACTTCATGATTGTGTCCCACTTGTTGTTGATTCTTCACAAAAAATTACAGTTTTATATCTTTATGTTTGAAGCCTGAAATGTGGGCAAAGTCGCAAAGTTCAAGGGGGCCGAATACTTTCGCAAGGCACTGTAAAGTGAAGGGTATCTTCCTTTTTCTAAAGTGCCGATCATCCAACTTCAGGCCACCAGACCACCGTGTTCCTTCACCATATGCTTCATAAACACGCTTACCGAAATAATGTAACCCTCTTATTCAGAGAAGTCAATAAGCACTTGCATGTAATGGATCCTCTGTGGTGCAGTAAAGTTGTCCTCTTATTCAAATCTCTGCTAGTTTTCCTCCCTGGCTCCCCATTGCCCATGAAAATAAAGCCAAGGAATCCACATAATGTAAAAATGTATATAAAGATTTTTTATTAAAATCGTAAAGATACTTACAAATATGAAATAGAGTCAGGCCGCTTCCGGACTCCAGAGCACATGATGACGTCACAAACGTCTTAGGCATTTCATCACATATGACGTCTTTCAGGGCATGGAAGCCATGTTTAGTCATAAAGCACTATTTATAAGAAACAAACATGGGGGAACCATACCCAAGGCAGGAACCAACACGTAACCAAGCCTCATTTTTAATCTAAGCAGGAAATCTGCCATTGAGATGTACATATTTAGTCCTGACCCTGCCTAGATCAAGTTAAGCGGACCATCTAATGGCTATCTAATGTTAAAATTGCAAAAACTATTTAAGAAAATTTAGGGCTCAAAATATGAAAAATAGAAACCAAACAATACTGGTAAAATAGGTTTCCCCATATTCATTCCTTGCTAAATATGATGAGAATGATGTCATCTACATAATAACAAACAGAGACAAAGGACATGGCTGACACAACAAATATTATGTTGCAAATGAAGAGATCTATCCACAGATTAATAACACCAAATAGTCACCAAACAAACTGTGAAACCGAAAACCAATTCGTTTCAATAGAATTTGATACAAACAAAAAAGAAAGAAAAATAATTACGTAAAACTTTTGAGTAAAGTGATAAAAACCACCCACAGGTAAGTAGCATCAACAATTAACTATGTCACTTCAAAAAAAAAAAAGGTGTAATACTTCAATGAGAGCAGAGTGGGACATCATGCAGTATTAATAAATGCATTAACGTGTTCATGTTCATATGGTGGGGGGGAATACACCTTCAATTGATGTATCCAGGGGGTATTTAGCTGGCATAGCCCCCTCCTTAGCACACTACCTCTCCATGGGGGGGGATATATTTATCGATCACCAAAAACAGGGTACCCATAGGGTCTCTGTTGTTGTCAATGGAATATTGTTTGATGTTGTTAATGTGCTCATTCAAACGTACACTAAAAGATCTTGTGGCCTTGCCTACATACTGCAAGGGAATTGCAGAAGGTAAACCGTGTTGGTAGAGGCACAAGTAAAAAATTGAAGGTAAACAATGTTGGTAAAGGCACAAGTAAAAAATAGTTTAATAGGATAGGATTGATGAGTAACTGTGGAAGTGAAAGAACACGCTTTCTGGCAACCTAATCTATTGATTTTACAAACTACAGTAAGCATTTCTTGCAAGGATAAAATCTTGTAGGGTTATGAAAAAAGGACATTTTGGAAGGTTAGTATAAGATATTTTGGGCAATCATACTTTGTAATGAGGGAGCACCTCTGAATACTAGCCCAGGTTTAGTAGGGAGGACACAGTCATTTTTAAGTACAGACCAATGTCTATTGTAAATCTTCTTGATCTGAGTATATTGGACCGAAAAAGAAGTAATAAACATCCATTTAAATTTGTCTGGGTCTACCTGTTTTTTCCTGTCATAGAGTAAAGATTCCCTATTATTGATCCAATAGACAACATTTCTGACTCCAGATTAACCTCATTATAGTTCTTTTCAATAAAATGACCTTCTAACATATTGACTTGTTTTCCAATCTCTTGCAGTTGAATATAATTACATTGAAGACGTATAAGCTGAGTATGTGGAACAGAGCATAGCCAAGCACAATGGTGACAGCTGTCCATGGGAATAGACAAATTGGGGTCCATAGACCTAAAATAAATACTTGTAACTGGTCTACCATTTTCAAACTGAACCTCGGGGTTCAAAAAATAAATGGTCTTTGAACTTGCTTCAAAAGATAAAACCATGCCACAGTCATTGGTATTTAATTAGAAAAAAAAGAATATAGGGATTCTTTATTGCCATCCCATAGGAGGATATCATCTATATACCTAGCGCAGAGCATCAATTCAGTCCTTCTTTTAGCATAAAGAGTGGTGGTTGCGTGCAGTATGATTATTTGTACTTTAGTGAAAGAAAGATACACTTTAGTTTATTTATTTCACTTTGGATGGTGGACTTTTTGCTTTTAACTCTTTACAAACTGTGGTTTGATTTGCACAGTGGCTTGTATGGGAGCACTTGGCAGGAGGAGAAGCCATGAGTACTGGCAGGGGACCCCAGAAGAGCAAGACCATTGCACAGGGCCGGTAAAGATAACATGTTTGTTATTTAACTGCTTACCGCTCAGCCTTTTGTCAAATGACAGCCAAGCTGGAGCTCTCCCTGTGGACGTAATTTGGTGTCCTTCCAGTCACGCACCTTGTGCACTCCCTAGGGGCCATGATGCTGCATGATCTGTCAACAGCTGTTTCCACCGAACACGTCATTGCCACCATGCCAGTACCATGTGACTGCTGTGACTAATCACAGTGATCACATGTCAGTTGTACACAATGAATGGCTTTCATTCATAGCGATTCATTGTACAGTATCACTTTAAGTTCATGATTTAAATGACATAGGGAAGGGGGAGATAGGGAGAGAAAGAAAAAAGGTGGGGGGGAGAAGGGAAATCAGATTTTAACCACTTTAAGACCGGAAGATTTGACCCCCTTCCTGACCAGGCCCTATTTTGCGATTCGGCACTGCGTTATTTTAATGGACAATTTTGCGGACATGCGACGCTGTACCCGAATAAAATTGGCGTTCTTTTTTTCCCCACAAATAGAGCTTTCTTTTGGTGGTATTTTATCACCTGTGCGATTTTTAATTTTTGTGCTATAAACAAAAAAAGAGCAACAATTCTGAAAAAAAAACAATATTTTTCACATTCTGCTATATAACATTACCAAAAAAAAAAAAATGTTTTAACATTTTAAGCCAATTTGTTTTCTGCTACAAATTTTTTGTAAAAAAAATCACAATAAGCGCATTTTGATTAGTTTGCGCAAAAGTTATTGCCTTTGCTAACTAAGGGAAAGATTTATGTAATTTTTATTGTTTTTTTTTACTTGTAATGGCGGTGATCTGCGATTTTTTGCGGGACTGCAACATTGCGGTGGACAGATCAGACCCCTAACTGACATTTTTGACACTTTTGGGGGGACCAGTGACATTACTACAGTAATCAGTGCTATAAATATGCACTGTGACTGTAATAATGACATTGGCAGGGAAGGGGTTAACCCTATAAGTGATCAAAGCGTTAAATGTATGCCTCATGCTTACAGACGTGTGGGGGGGGGGGGTTCTGTGACACAGACAGAGATCGCAGGTTCGGCTATGCTGGATCCTGTGATCTCTCTCTGTTTGTCACTGAGAAGATCCGCCTGCTTTGTTTACATAAGCAGGCGGGTCTTCTCACACTTTCCCTGAAGATCAGGGAAGAGAGGCAGCGATCGCCTCCTCTCCTCCTCTGGCCCAACTCCCGCTGTGTCTAAACACAGCAGTAGCAAGCCTCCGGCGCTACCGCTAGGGGTCCAGCGACGTGGATCTATGTTGCTGGACCCATGGGAGCCACACTGCCACAGTAGGATTACTGTCAGCAGTCCGCAAGTGGTTATCTTATATAGAGTCAGAGTAGTAAGAGAAATAAAATATTATCAATAACTAAGGGTATTAAACTTTGAATGTTTCCTTTTGCATGTTCATTTTGACAGGTGGGAACTGCCAGTAGAAGGAAAAGGACAGGGTGCAGGGCTGCATACGCCCTGTGTAATTTAATGAAATTTCTTTGGACATATGTAGCATGCGGTCACAGCATACACTTTATTTTAGAACCCTCTGCATTGTAGTAGCAATGCATACAATAGTCATTTTTGTCAATTCAATATAAACTTACTTTAAAAAATCTCCTTTCTCCTTTCATGTTTCGAGTTCTACCTGTCTGCTAGCCATTCCTTTCCACAACTTCCTGGATTCCCTGCATGCTTAGCAGCGTCTCCTCTGCTGTTCACTTTCCATTTCTAAGGACTACATATTCCATGTGGAAATGAATATAGGATTTTACATTTTGATCATAGATACACTTTAAAGTGATTGTAAAGATAAGATTTTTTAAAATAACAAACATGTTATACTTACCTGATCTGTGCAATGGTTTTGCACAGAGCAGACCTGAACCTCCTTTTCTGGGGTCCCCCGCCAGTGCTCCTGGCTTCTCACTCCTTCCAGGCTTGCTAGTGGGGCACTCATGTAGGCTCGTCCCCTCATGTAGGCCAATCACTCCCTCTGCTGCCTAGATGTCCAGGGAGGAGAGAGAGAGGGGAGAGCTGCTGCGCTGGATCAAGATCGGGCTCAAGTAAGTAATTACGGGGGCTGGGTGGAAGCTGAGCATAGACGCTTTTTACTTTAATGCAGAGAATATGCTAAAGTGGTTGTACATTTATCCAGTAAGGGGACTGGCCTTAAGGTGATACACAGTGATAAAACAAATCCCTATACATAAGTTGTATCTGTTTGCAGTCTTCTCTTCTTTACATCTGTTCAAATTCCAGAATTGATACAGCTTGTGTGAGCTTTCAGAAAAAAGGGGGGGGGGGTGATCAGAAGTTACACACTGCAGAGCTCAGTGGGGGGGGGGGGGGGTGATATCAGAATTTACACACTGCAGAGCTCAGTGAGGAGAGCTCTGAGAGCTAATTGGAGGGAAGGGGTGCACCTCCCTTCACACAGTAACAGAGCTGAGGCTGTCAATCAGCTGGAGCACCTTCCCCAGTCACTTTTTTTCTCTTGGTGTCAGGAAAACTTGTCAGAAGTTATTCATGCTGATAGAAGAGGAAAGAAGCAGCAGACAGAAATTACACTTAGTGCTCTGGATTGACACAAGTACACACTATAGAGGGATATGCTTTGTTTGTATATCATGTCTGAGGTTTACAACCACTTTAAGGTAAATTCCCGTTGCTTCTACAACCACTTTAAAGTATGGGACTGATTAAAGAAAAATATTTTTGAGAGCAATATGGAGGTTGTCACTGGTGACCTCTTTTCTGAAAATGCATGTTTCCTAGCGGTCCTATTGATCCAGTGGTTTTAATCATTTTTGAGTCCCCTACATGGAACTAGCATACTAGCATATTCCGAAAGAGGACGGCAATAGAAGCATTCATGTGTCACTTCGTACAGGTATCCTTTAATTTCAAAATTCATCATTTATGAATATAAATAAATAAGAAAATACATAAATATTCAACATAATTCACATCATTTCACATTAAGGGTCTAAAGAGCGCTATGAGGTGAAGTGAGGTGAAAATGGACAGTAAACATCAACATTTACTCATTTGCATACAAATTAAAAAAATAAAACTAAGCTTCTGTTGCTCATGATTGGATATATAAGTTGCCAGAGATTGATCTCACTTCATACTTCATAAATCAAGCCTGTAGTGTTTACCTTAAAAGCATGATTTTGAGAGAAGACTCTTCCATGCCCAGTCCCTCGTCTATCATGTTAACATGATCTGTGCTTCAGAGCAGCATTTAAAATCCTTTGATTTCAATTTCCAGATAACAGACTTAAATGATCTTCTAGATGAATATCTGTTAATTTTGCTGGTTACATAAAGTGCTTGAAGCAACAGAAAAACTTCAGTGCTTGAACTTTCATATACCAAGAAAGTTTGTAACCCAGAAGTTGCTGGCAAATCATATTTGACATGCTTCAGATATCAGGAAAAAAAAACAAAAAGTGAAAATATGGTTATATTTTATACGATTTCTGAGAACCCCCTCTGTGTGGAAGGATCCAAATAGGAAAGGCAGACACGATGGTACAGAAATAAAAAGCAAATACATTTTTTGCTTTTTTAGGTGAATTTGTAAATTACCCAAACAGCTACAATGTAAACCACAAATAGTGTTCATCTAGTAAACTTAATATTTAGCCAGAACTTTTTTTAATGTTGTATAATGTAAAAAAAAAAAAAAAAAAAAAAGGTTGGAAACCCGGTCAGGTTTTGCCATTAGTGTTCTAATTTGCAGCTGTCACTGGAACAGTCATTGAAGAGAAACCTTTCTTGAGGACATCTGTTCCAGTGACATCTGTAAAAGTGGATTTAAGCCCCGTACACACGTACCGATTGTCGGCCGTAAATATTCGGCCAACGACAGATCGGCCGATTGTAGGCTTGTTAGTATGATGCTTCCGACAGCCGACAGCGCACTTTCGGCCGAAAAGAATCTGTTGTGTAGACATTAAACAAAGGATTGAACCGAGGTTCAGAGGGTGGGACTTTAAATGAGGCTCTACCTAATAGGGGCAAGATGCCTCCATCCCTATTCATGTTGAATATGAGGGGAATATCATAACAAAACAATAAATAAATATAATACATCAGGCAGTGGGCTTGTACGGAGATAATAATAACGTAGAAACATAGTAATATAGCAGTAATTATTGTACATCAGTACATTGGAGCCCACTACCTACAAAAAGGTACAAAAATGGGGGGACGGTAAAAAAAGGGGGGAAAATGGGACTTTAAATGAAGTGTGAGGACATGCAGTTGGTAATAATTGTTTAGAGAACATTGATAAAAAACAAAACAGGTTTATTATTACATATAAACTTGTATAACATTGCATCAATTGCATAGTACATGCATATAGTATTGGCAGATCATGGCACAGTACAGAGCATAATATCGAAAACACATGATGTAATAGACTTGTACATAGGTTCCTTGGTAGCTATGGGTACATATTGTAAAATCCAAATCGTAGTAGAGTAGATGCTCTACGCGTTTCGTGGACATAATCACTTTATCAAGAGCAGGTGCATCATAAAATATATATATATACAGCAGTAGAATCAGTATGCAAGACTGAGAGAACATCATGTAGCTTGGGTCAAGAGGGCAACATATCCACACCGGGAGCTGAGGGAGTCCAACCAGCAACCACATGGGGCACATCAAGAGGACATTCATAGAGAGGAAGTGTAGCCAAGGTATTAACAAGGGGGCGGTATCAAATTAGCAGTCACCAAAGTAATCCGAGTCAGTCATGGTTGAGCTCCCAGCGTCACGTCCACGCTTGCAGTGGGAAGGAAGTCGCCGCCTCCCGGACAAAAGCATCATTAAGCGTCATGTAGACATTAAAATTTTTGTTGGCCAACACCAGAACGGCCGATTGTTCGCCAGTCAGTACAGAATTCGGCCGACAATCAGCAGATTTGCAAGACTGGGCATGCTCAGAAAAGAAAAAACACACGGAAAGTTAACCATCACATGACATCACTTCTGCAATCGGCTGTTGTTGGCCGACAAAATTAGTATGCAGTCTTTTGCAGTTTTCAACAGACACGACAGCCCTGGACAAAAGATGGCCGATCGTTCGGCCGACGATCAGTATGTGTGTACGGGGCTTTACCCTCACTTTGGAGAGATTTCTTCTTCCAGTTGTGTCTTTCAGACAGGAAGTGAAAGGAAATTTACTAATGGAATACAGAAAGCAAAATAAATAAATAAACAGACAGTAGCCTTACCTATTGCCTTCTCTAAAAGAAAAAGAAAGTCAGGGCTAGAGATAAATTGATTTAAACCTAGACATGAAATATAAACAAAGCATGTGCCTCTATAGTGTGTACTTGTCTCAATAAAGAGAACTAAATGTCCTTTCTGTCGGCTGCTTTGATCCTGTGCTAATAGCATGAGTCACTTGTGACAAGTTTTCCTGACACCAAGAGAAAAAAGGTAACAGGGGAGGTATCTCCAGCACACAGCCTGTGATTGACAGCCTCAGCTCTGTTCCTGTGTGCTGTGTGAAGGGGTGTATGTCCGTTCCTTTAAATCAGCGCTCACAGCTCTTCCCACTGAGATCTGCAATGTGTAACTTCTGATCTCCACTAGGGATCGACCGATTATCGGCAAAGCCGATATATCGAGGGCCAATATGCACTTTTTCTGATATATCGGAATCGTCCCCGGAGGTTACCCATATTGTCGATATTTCGGGAAAGTGCTTTTAACGGAGTGATGCCTTCAGCTAGTTGCATCACCCCGGTACCGGCGTCCATAGCCGACGGCCAGCTGTCTTGTAATGACAATTGATGCGGCTGAGAAGCCGCTCGGTTGTCATTACTAGGAGCAGGAGGGGACGTCCCCCTCCTTCCTGCCGCCTTCCGGGGTTTGCCCGGGTATCCCGTCCCACCGGGAGACCCGGGCAACCAGGCTGCACAGCCGCCGAAGACCCGATCAAAGCTGCATTCGGCTCTGATCAGGTCTCTATGCTAAAAACCCGGAAGTGATGTCATGAGTGACATCACTTCCGGGTACTGTCTGGTGCCAGATTCAAAAAAATGACAGCATTCAAAACAGCCAAACTTGGCGTTTTGAATGCTTTTAAGTGCAGAGGAGGGGTTTGGGGTCTTTTAGACCCCCAGATCCCTCCACAAAAGTACCTGTCAAAAAAATAAATAAATAAATTTTTTTTAATGTACAAAAATATCGGCCAATATCGATATGCATTGGTCAAAATATCAGTATCAGCAATGAAAAACTGATATCGGTCAATCACTAATCTCCACCCCCTGTTTTCTAAAAGCTCTGGCAAGTTGTATAAACTCTAGACTTTGAAATGGATGTAGAGAAGAGAAAACTGCAAATAAACAGGTACAACTTATGTAGGAGGGTTTTTTTCATTTCTGTATATCACCTGAGGACAGTCACTTCACTGGGTATATGTAAGGGTTTACACTTTACCAAACTTATATTTGGAAAACAGATACATTTTCAGTTACCATGATTCCTACATCCACTAGGGCACACCCGTTGCTTACAGGTCAGGGATTGGCCAGCAACTACTCTTGCTCCTCTTCACGGTCTCTAAAGGTTCTTTGAGCCGTATACTCCTAGAAGAAAGAAACAACACATACAAACACATAGTTTTTACAATTTGGCCCTTTGTGCGATTGATGGCTACTTGAAAGTTGTTGAAATGTTAACCCCCTATTGCTACCGGTACTGGAATTCCTAACTTCCCTTTTCTGGTGGACTTCACACAAACTTACCACAGTGTCCTCCCTCGTGAAGAAGGGGTCAATTCTATCCTTGACCATCCAGAACTGATTCAAAGCTTCTCCTGTGGAACTCTTCCATTATGTCCAGCTTCGGCATTAGATCACAACATTCATTCAAGACAAAGACCCTCTGACTGCATTGACTGCTTTTGGACATCCATGCCCCTATACCCCCTTAGCACCTGAAGCTCATCTCCTTGGTTTACTCTCACCTAAACTAAAAGAAACCATGTACAGGAGCAAGAGTGGTTGCTGGCCAATCCCTGACTGTGGTTGCTGGCCTGTTCCCTAGCAGCTGCAGCAACAGGACTTGCTTATGGTTTGCCTTCATCTATTTCATTATGCTTTCATAGTATCTCACAAAAGTTAGTACACCCTTCACATTTTTGTAAATATTTTACTATTTCTCTTTATGTGACAACACTGAAGAAATTACACTTTGCTACAATATAGAGTAGTGAGTGTACAGCTTGTATAACAGTGTAAATGTGCTGTCCCCCCCAAAATAACTCAACACACAGCCATTAATGTCTAAACCGCTGGCAACAAAAGTGAGTACACCCTAAGTGAAAATGTCCAAATTGGGCCCAATCAGCCATTTTCCCTGCCTGGTGTCATGTGACACATTAGTGTTACAAGGTCTCAGGTGTGAATGGGGAGCAGGTGTGTTGCATTTGGTGTTATCACTCTCATTCTCTCATACTGGTCACTGGAAGTTCAACATGGCACCTCATGGCAAAGAACTCTCTGAAGGATCTGAAAAAAAGAATTGTTGCTCTACATAAAGATGGCCTAGGCTAAAAGAAGATTGCCAAGACCCTGAAACTGAGCTGCAGCATGGTGGCAAAGACCATACGGCGGTTTAACAGGACAGGTTCCACTCAGAACAGGCCTTGCCATCTTTGGCAAGCTTTAGCTTGATTGTGTTCATCTTGATCATGGGTTGCAGGAAAGAAATTTTGACAATTCTCCCATCAACACAGACAGCGCTGACAGGTGAACCCTCGACCTTGTTTTCTCTTGATGGGGGTTGGGGGACGGGAAGTCCCCGTTGGGAGAAGACAGTGATTATTGCTAGTAGCTTACCTGAACTAAAGTACGTGCTGCCTGATAATTGGCTTATTTATTTCCGCTCTTGCACCCTTTCGGCACCACAGGTCCACCACAACTATGACCAATACATCTTTCACATTTGTGGTTGACCCCATTGATCTAAATTTGACCATCATTCAATGCCTCCACCTACCACAAATACTGTATATGGACAGAAACAATTTAGTGTACAAAAAAGATGCAAAGAGTTCCCCAGGGACTAAACCTCAGTTCATAAAAAGGTTCATAAAAAAAATATGATGGATAGACTTTTGTTATTTAGAGACAATTTGTGGCTTTTTGTGCTGATAATGCTGTCTAATATCTGCTGTATGTAGCTTACATCCTCTCTTAGTATTTTCATCCCTGTTCAGATTTCATGCTATTCATGCTATCTAAGTGACAGGTCAGCTGTACTATAATCAGAAGAATCGCACAATTTCCTTTTAATCTGAGCTTTATCTAATGCTTTATCTAATGCAGATTTTCTAATTTAAGTCAGATTTACAAATTTTCAACTGTGTGCTTCTGTGAAGAACAAACGGTGAACTTGTGCTTTGCTCATTCCACAGGTTCCCTTCACTCCCCTCTACCAGGAGCAGATACCTACCTTCCCATCACTTTGTTTAATGATCACAAGCGAAGAGAGGAGCCCTTTAATATAAATACATATATTAATAATACATATATTAATAATACATAAAGTGTGTACCTGTACCATGATGCCATAACACTTTAACTTATTTTGCTAGCTTTAAAATGATATTAAAGGATATATATATATTTTTTTCTTAAATACAAAAGAGGTAAAAGAGCAGCCATGAACTTCACTTTTCCGATCCAAGCTGTGTGTGTCCATAGCCATGCCCCTGCTATGGCTCCATCTGCCCTTAGTGTCTCTAACAGTGGTGGCTGGTGCTTGGTAATTTTGGGGGAGGGGGGGGCAACGAACCACCCCCCCCCCTTCCCCTGATAGACGAAAGGACAGCAGGCAATACAACACACTACCACCCCCCCCCCCCCGAATGGCCGGTCAGCCTGCCTCCTTACCTTCTCCTTCCTCCTGTCTGAGCTGGGGAGTGCTAGATAGCTCAGCTGCTGTGCTTCTCCTCCAGCCGTGTGTCTCCTCCTTTTTCCTGGCCAGTAAGATTGCTTCTCCTTTTGGCCAATCGGGAAAGGGGTCTCACAACCCTCTTCCTGATTGGCTGGGAGGAGAATCATTGTGACAATAGCGAATATTTATTCGCTATTGCCATACAACTGGCTGGGCTCAGGGCACAATGCTCTGTGCCCCGAGCCCACCTTTTTTTGAAGCCTATTAGAGCCTCTGGCTCTAATCACGTGCTTAAAAAAAAAAAAAATCACCTATGGGAATTCATGCATCTGGCGCCCTGCATGTAGATTAGGGGGCGAGATGCATAGATCCTGCGCCCCTAATGGACAGGCCTCCACTGGTCTCTAAGGAGACCAGGAAGTAAGGACAGGGGTGCTGCAGCTGGGACAGCACTGAAATGGTAAGAGGAGGCAGGTAAGTGTTTAGGGATAGTGGAGTAGGAAAGATAGTAGGGAATTTTGAATGCATTAAGGTTAAAAATTTAAACTTGAGAACCAATTTAAGCAGAATAAACAGGATCCTGCAACAAATAACAAGCTAAGGCCCCTTTTACACATGTGCAACTTGTCCAGCGACTTGGGACTGCAAATCCGCATGACAAGTTGTACTCCATGATTTCCAATAAGTACCGTTCATATCTGTGCGACTTCAAGTCACGACGACTTCAAAGTAGTCCCTGCATTACTTTAGTCTGACTTTGATGCATTTTGAGGTCAATTGCTTCAAGTCCAGTGAAAATCGCAGCAAAAGAATAGCATCAAAATTGTGGTAAATCGCCCAGGTCACACAAGTGTGAAAGGGGCCCTTAATATAGAAACAAACAGTCATGACCAATTTTAGAAAAGGGAAGTGTTGGTCAAAACAGTACAGCTTGTTGGACAAATATCCTCTGCAATCATTCAGCCAATTGAAAAATATGTTAATGCAAAAAGAGTTTGATGTGCAGGACATTTACTATACAGTATATCTGAAACTATGCAAAAAATGACATGATCATTCCATAAAAAAATTTTCTTTCATTCTTTATCACATTTTCTGAAATATTTCCTGTGTATGACCACTCATAGGCTAGGTTTACGTCTATGCAGTTGCGGTTGATTCAGTTTTGCAGCACGTTTTGTGCTTTTGAATATGCAATATTGATGTGTTTTTAAATGTCTTTTTTTGTGTTTTGTTTTTTTTTTTCTCCTTAACAAACTGATTAGCTGACTGTTAAGAAGCAGGTGGCCACCACGTCCTTAACAACTGATGAGTAGAGTTGAGCGGACACCTGGATGTCCGTGTTCGGCAGGTTCGGCCGAACTTTAAAAAAAAGTCTGGGTCCGTGTCCCGGACTTTTGCCGAACTTTTCCCGGACACCGAACCCCATTGAAGTCAATGGGGACCCGAACTTTCAGGCACTAAAATGGCTCTAAGACACCAATGGAAAGGGCTAGAGTGCTGCAAATGGCAGCAAAACGTAGTTAAGAGCATGGCAAGTGCTCTGCAAACAAATGTGGATAGGGAAATAACTTAAAACAACAAAAAAAAAAACAGAAAAATAAAACAATGTTCTTCATCTCTGAAGGACGAGGCCCATATGGAGTAGGAGGGAGGTTGAGGTGGTGGTGGATGTGGCGGTGTCATAGGCGTGCGCACAGGGTGTGCCAGGTGTACCTGGGCACACCCTAATCACCTAGGGCACATAGCATTATCGCTCTGTTTGCCAGTGAGGAGATGGGAAAGATCTCCCTCTGACCTGCTCTGCTCTATTTCTCTTTGCCAGCAGGGAGAGTAATGTATCGGGGCCATGTACATGTAGGCAAACACATGCATGTGTATTTAAACTTTGGGGTGCACACCCTAATGCAATAGGCTGCACACACCTATGGGCGGTGTAGGTGGAAGCGGCAGTGGAGGAGGACCAGGGCCGGATTAAGAGCATCATGGGCTTGGTGCTGAGGATTTTGAAGGGCCTTAAGGGCCGTGCCTTGGCATGCACCCAGAGGAGGAAGGGTGCAGCCATGCATGCCTAATTCAACATGGGATGATGTCTCTGAAGCCCATAAACACATCCATGCATCGGCAACTGTCCCTCCTTGTCCAGCCTTCCTGCTGTGTGGGGAGGTTCTGAGGGAGCTGCCTGGGGAAGCAAGCATAGAAGCCAGACTTCTGTGTTTACAAGTGACAGAAGAGCGGTAACAGTGAATATGGCCAACCCGGGGCCAATATAAAGGTAGGGGCCTGGAGCTGCAGCTCCAATAGCCCCTACGTTAATCTGGCCCTGAGGAGGACGAGGTAGCCAACACTGCTTCTTTTCAGAAATTTTAAATGAGGGTACACCCCAAAAGAGTGAGAAAGAGCAAAAATAGAACAATGGCTGGGTAAGGTCGGTATCCATCGCTATTCTGCACAAGGTACGGAAAAGTCCCGTGGGATCCATGCCTGGTTCATTTTAATGAACGTGAGCGTGTCCACATTGTCTCTGGACAGGCGGCTGCGCTTGTCTGTGATAACGCCCCCAGCCGTGCTAAATACCCGTTCAGATAATACACTGGCTGCAGGGCACGCCAGCACCTCCAAGGCGTAAAGGGCAAGCTCAGGCCATGTGCCCAATTTGGAGACCCAGAAGTTGAAGGGGGCAGACCCGTCATTCACTACATGTAGGCGTGTGCACACATACTGCTCCACCATGTTGGTAAAATGCTGCCTCCTGCTAAGACGTTCCATATGAGCTGCTGGTGCTGCTGTTTGTTGTGGCGTGCTGACAAAGCTTTTCCACATTTCGGCCATGCTAACCAAGCCTTCTGAGGTGCTGGCGGTGCCCTGGTTACGTTGGCGACCTCTTCCTACTCCTCCTCTGCCTTGTGCTTCCACTGTGGCCCCGCTGTCAGGTGGGAATGCCAGCAGCATCGCGTCTACCAGCGTGCGCTTGTACTCGCACATCTTGCGATCGCGCTCCAGTGAGTGACTTAAGGACGGTACGTTGTCCTTGTAACGGGGATCCAGCAGCGTGGCCACCCAGTAATCAGCACAAGTTAGAATGTGGGCAACTCGGCGGTCGTTGTGGAGACACTGCAGCATGTAATCGCTCATGTGTGCCAGGCTGCCCAGAGGCAACGAAAGGCTGTCCTCTGTGGGAGGTGTATCGTCCGTGTCCTCTGTATCCCCCCAGCCACGCACCAGTGATGGCCATGAGCTGGCCTGGGTGCCACCCTGCTGTGAACATGGTTCCATCTCCTCCTCCAGCTCCTCCTCCTCCTCATCCTCCTCATCCTCCAGAACTGTGCCCCTGCTGGACAATTGTGTCCCTGGCGTTTGTGTGTGCAGGAACCCACCCTCGGAGCCCCTTGCGAATGACTGCCCTGAAAGCCTTGGAAATGTTACCTCTTCATCCTCCTCCTCCTCCTCCTCATCCTGTGCCACATCCTCTTCCATCATCGCCCGAATTGTTTTTTGAAGGAGGCATAGAAGTGGGATAGTTAAGCTGAGAACGGCGTCATCGGCACTGGCCATGTTGGTGGAGTACTCAAAACAGCGCAACAAGGCACACAGGTCTCGCATGGAGGCCCAGTTATTGGTGGTGAAGTGGTGCTGTTCCGCAGAGCGACTCACACGTGCGTGCTGCAGCTGAAACTCCACTATGGCCTGCTGCTGCTCGCACAGTCTTTCCAGCATGTGCAAGGTGGAGTTCCACCTTGTGGGCACGTCACATATGAGGCGGTGAGCGGGATGGCCGAAGTTACGCTGCAGCGCTGACAGGTGAGCAGCAGCAGGGTGAGAACGCCAAAAGTGCGCACAGACGGCCCGCACTTTCTGCAGCAGCTCTGACATATAGGGGTAGTTTTTAAGGAACCTCTGCACCACCAAATTCAGCACATGCGCCAGGCAAGGGATGTGCGTCAAACCGGCTAGGCCCAGAGCTGCTATGAGATTTCGCCCGTTATCGCACACCACCAGGCCGGGCTTGAGGCTCGCTGGCAGCAACCACTCATTTGTCTGCTGTTCCATGCTCCTCCACAACTCCTGCGCGGTGTGTGGTTTGTCCCCCAAACAGGCAAGTTTTAAAACTGCCTGCTGTCGTTTACCCCTGGCCGTGCTGAAGTTGGTGGTGAAGGTGTTACGCTGTCCGGATGAGGAGGCGGTAGAGGATGAGGAAGCGGAGTAGGAGGAGTTAGGAACAGGAGGCAAACTGAAGCGCCCTGCAATCCTCGGTGGTGGAAGGACATGTGCCAAATTGCTATCCGCCTCAGGCCCATCCGCCACTGCATTTACCCAGTGTGCTTACTGGTCCACGTATCGGTAGTTAGGTGGACCTTGGCACAGATGTCGTTGCGCAGTGCACACCTGATTTTTTCCCCCACTTGGTTGTGCAGGGAAGGGATGGCTTGCCTGGAAAAGTAGTGGAGGCTGGGCACGACGTACTGTGGGACAGCCACCGACATAAGGTTTTTAAAACTGTGCGTCTCCACCAGACGGAATGACAGCATTTCAAAGGCCAAGAATTTTGAAATGCTGGCATTCAGGGCCAGGGATCGCGGGTGGGAGATGTTTGGGAGATGGAAAGCTGAACGCTTCCACGGGACATTGTGGAGATGGTTGGTGACCCAGGTGGTGGTGTTGCTGACAGATCCTCTGTTTGCGGGGTGGCAGGTGCCGGTATCACTACAGATGTGGCTGGAGCGGCCGAGACTGCAGCAGAAGAGGAAGCAGGATGAGCCAGAGACGTTTCTTGGTTTTGAAGGTGTCTACTCCACTGCAGCTCGTGCTTTGCACTTAGATGCCTGATCATGCAGGTTGTGCTCAGGTTGAGAAGGTTTATGCCTCGCTTCAGGCTCTGATTGCACAGGGTGCAAACCACTCGTGTCCTGTCATCAGCACATTTTCTAAAGAACTTCCACGCTAGAGAACTCCTTTGAGCTGACTTTGGTGCGCTCGTTCCCTTGCTGCGTTGGGCAGTAGCAGGCGTAGTGTCTAGGGCACGGCCGCTCCGCTTCTGCACCCTGCTCCCTCTTCTGCTGTGCTGGTGGCTCTGTGCGACCACCACCTCTTCCTCCAAACTACTCAGGTCACCTGCATGACGTTCATTCCATGTGGGGTCGAGGACCTCATCGTCCTCCACATCATCTTCCACCCAGTCTTCACCCCTGCCCTCCTTGTCGGTCTCCACAATTCTGAACGCCGCAGCAGTGGGCACCTGCGTTTCGTCATCATCGGAGACGTGCTGCGATGGTCCTTGCATGTACTCATCTTGAGAAATAAGTGGTTGGGCATCGCTGCACTCAATCTCTTCCACTTCTGGGGCAGGGCTAGGTGGATGGCCCTGGGAAACCCTGCTGACAGAGTCCTCAAAAAGAAGAAGAGACTGCTGTATGGCTTGGGGCTCAGACTGCTTGCCTGATTTGCAAGGGGGTGAGGTGAAAGACGGTTGGACATCGGCTGCAGGTGCCAACTCTGACCTTTCTGCAGTAGACTGGGTGGGAGACAATGTGAAGGAACTGGAGGCACTGTCAGCAGCAAACCAATCTACTATCGCCTCTCTGTGTTCTGGCCTCATCACTTCTAGAGGCGTATGATGCCCTACCAAATACTGATGCAGGTTCTGTCGCCTACTAACACTTGAGGAAGGTGTTTCACTTGTGCGTGTAGCTGGCACAGATCGACCAGGTCCTCTCCTTGCAACAGGAGCTCTACCAGCAGCACCACGACCCAGGCCATGGCCCCTATTTGACGGTCTCCTCATATTTCTGTAATTTAAGATCTTGCCCTAGAAAGGTGTTTATTGAATAGCGGAACAAAACAACAACAGTATCGCACGGGTGTATCCCACAGTCAAATATGCAAACTATGCCGCAATTTAATGTTTTTTACCCCAAAAGGGTGCATATTGAATAGCAGAATAGGATAAAAAACGGTGTATCTCACACGTACAAACACAGACTAGGCCCCGATTACAATTTTTGGTACCCTAAAGGCAGGATGAGGAAGAGGAGTAGGAGGAGTTGGGAACAGGAGGCAAACTGAAGCGCCCTGCAATCCTTGGCGGGGGAAGGAGATGCGCCGAATAAATTTAAAAGGTGTATCTCACACCTACCGATACAGACTATGCCGTAATTTTATTTTTTACACTCCAACAGGGTGTATATTGAATAGCGGAATAGGAAAAATTTTATAATACGGTGTATCTCACACGTACAAACACAGACTAGGCCCCGATTACAATTTTTTGTACCCTAAAGGCAGGACGAGGAAGAGGAGTAGGAGGAGTTGGGAACAGGAGGCAAACTGAAGCGCCCTGCAATCCTCGGCATTAGAAGGAGATGCGCCAAACAAATTTAAAAAGGTGTATCTCACATGTACCGATACAGACTATCCCGCAATTTAATTTTTTTACACTCCAACAGGGTGTATATTGAATAGCGGAATAGGACAAATTTTACAAAACGGTGTATCTCACACGTACAAACACAAACTAGGCCCCGATTACAATTTTTTCTACCCTAAAGGCAGGATGAGGAGTAGGAGGAGTTCGGAACAGGCAGGAGGCAGACTGAAGCACCCTCAAATCCTGGGCAGTATGAGATGCGCCCAAAAAATTGGAAAGGTGTATCTCACACGAACCGACACAGACTATCACGCAATTTAATTGTTTATACCCAAAGGTTTTGATTAAATAGCGGAATAGAAAATATGATCAAAAAAAGTGTATGTATCTCACACGTACAGAACCACACTAGGCCCCAATTACTATTGTTTGTACCCCTAAAAGGCTGGATGAGGAGTAGGAGGAGTTTGGAACAGGCAGCACCCTCAAATCTTCAGAAGTATGAGATGAACCCCAAAAACTTGGAAAGGTGGATCTCACACGTACCAACACAGACTATCCCGCAATTTAATTGTTCCCCAAAGGTTTTTATTGAATAGCGGAATAGAAAATATGATCAAAAAAAGTGTATGTATCTCACACGTACAAAACCACACTAGGCCCCAATTACTATTGTTTGTACCCCTAAATGCAGGATGAGGAGTAGGAGGAGTTTGGAACAAGCAGCACCCTCAAATCTTCAGAAGTATGAGATGAACCCCAAAAACTTGGAAAGGTGGATCTCACACGTACCAACACAGGCTATCCCGCAATTTAATTGATCCCCAAAGGTTTTTATTGAATAGCGGAATAGAAAATATGATCAAAAAAAGTGTATGTATCTCACACGTACAAAACCACACTAGGCCCCAATTACTATTGTTTGTACCCCTAAAGGCAGGATAAGGAGTAGGAGGAGTTTGGAACAGGCAGCACCCTCAAATCTTCAGAAGTATGAGATGAACCCCAAAAACATGGAAAGGTGGATCTCACACGTACCAACACAGACTATCCCGCAATTTAACTGTTCCCCAAAGGTTTTTATTGAATAGCGGAATAGAAAATATGATCAAAAAAAGTGTATGTATCTCACACGTACAAAACCACACTAGGCCCCAATTACTATTGTTTGTACCCCTAAAAGGCTGGATGAGGAGTAGGAGGAGTTTGGAACAGGCAGCACCCTCAAATCTTCAGAAGTATGAGATGAACCCCAAAAACTTGGAAAGGTGGATCTCACACGTACCAACACAGACTATCCCGCAATTTAATTGATCCCCAAAGGTTTTTATTGAATAGCGGAATAGAAAATATGATCAAAAAAAGTGTATGTATCTCACACGTACAAAACCACACTAGGCCCCAATTACTATTGTTTGTACCCCTAAAGGCAGGATGAGGAGTAGGAGGAGTTTGGAACAGGCAGCACCCTCAAATCTTCAGAAGTATGAGATGAACCCCAAAAACTTGGAAAGGTGGATCTCACACGTACCAACACAGACTATCCCGCAATTTAACTGTTCCCCAAAGGTTTTTATTGAATAGCGGAATATAGAAAATATGATCAAAAAAAGTGTATGTATCTTACACGTACAAAAACACACTAGGCCCCAATTACTATTGTTTGTACCCCTAAAAGGCTGGATGAGGAGTAGGAGGAGTTTGGAACAGGCAGCACCCTCAAATCTTCAGAAGTATGAGATGAACCCCAAAAACCCCAAATATCATTCAGCTCTGCTGCAGGCCACAATTTAATTTTTTAACCCAAGGCTGTATATTGAGTAGTGGAATAGAAAAAAGTGTATGATTTTTGAAACCACTCAATAATAGCACACGTGAACTGAACACTGAACACAGCAGTGTATGATCAGTCAGCACAGCACAGCTGAAGGAAAAACGCTGCACACAGTGACTGATAGAAAAATACTTTTCTCCCTCCTCCTCAGTGGACAAAAAAAATTGTGTTCACTGCACCCCACACACAGCAAAATCGATGTGGACCACTGACACCTGCCTATCTCCAGCCTCTCCCTAAATGGATTGATAAGATCGTAGATCGGTCACTGCAAACCCCTCCCACACAGCAAAATCGATCGTGGAAAACTGACCCTAAAAATCAGCAGCAGCCTCTACCTAAAAGGATTGATAAGATCGTAGATCGGTCACTGCAAACCCCTCCCACACAGCAAAATAGATCATAGAAAACTGACCCTAAAAATCAGCAGCAGCCTCTCCCTAAAAGGATTGATAAGATCGTAGATCGGTCACTGCAAACCCCTCCCACACAGCAAAATCGATCGTAGAAAACTGACCCTAAAAATCAGCAGCAGCCTCTCCCTAAAATGCCTACAACTCGCCCTGCCTAACACACTCCGACCTGTCCCTCAATTCTATGCGGACACAAATGAGTTTTGCCTGCCTGTCTGTCCCTAATCAGCAGCCAGCACGTATGTGTGCTCTGTCCCTGAACTAGTACACAGCAGAATGACGCCGCACGGCGCTGGCTGGAACTTATAAAGACTTGGTCACATGCTTCAGATGGCCAATCACAGCTACTAATACATTTGTAGGCATGGCTGTAATGGCTTAAGGCACACCAGTTAAACGCTTGTTGATTGGCTGTTGAAAGCCCGCCATGAAAAGCGCGCCAATGCATGCAAAACCCGGAAATTAAACGACCGAACACGGATTTTTACCCGAATATACAGTAAAGTTTTCGTATTTTGATTGGTTTGTGCAAAAGTTATCGCGTCTACTAACTGCGGGAAAGATTTATGTCATTTTTATTGTTTTTTTTTTTACTAGTAATGGCAGCAATCTGCGATTTTTTGCGGAACTGCGACATTGCGGCAGACAGATTAGACCCCTAACTGACATTTTTGACACTTTTGGGGGTACCAGTGACATTACTACAGTAATCAGTGCTAAACATATGCACTGTTACTGTGATCAAGGGGTTAAATGTGACCCTAGGGAAGTGATTCTAGCTGTATGGGGGCGTGGCTTCTGAAAAGATCACAGAGACATGTGATCCTATATAGCAGGATCACATGAGCTCTGTGATCATCCCAGGGAAAAGGACGGTCGGCTGTGTTTATGTCGGCCAGAGTCCATCTCCATATGCAGGCTGAATAACGTCAGTGATTCGTGAGTGGGGGGCAAGGGGAATTATTATACTGTACAGTGGGGATTGAAAGTTTCGGCACCCCAGGTAAAAATGTGTATTAATGTGCATAAAGAAGCCAAGGAAAGATGGAAAAATCTCCAAAAGGCATCAAATTACAGATTAGACATTCTTATAATATGTCAAAAAAAGTTAGATTTTATTTCCATCATTTACACTTTCAAAATAACAGAAAACAAAAAAAAAATGGTGTCTGCAAAAGTTTGGGCACCCTGCAGAGTTAATATCTTGTACTGGGGTGCCCAAACTTTCGATCACCACTGTATGTGTACATCACACTTTAACTTTAAAATGGAAGTGTGGGCAAAAGTTAAATTTAATGATGAAATACATAAATATGGACTGTTTAATCTTGCATAATTTTCATTCTTTTCATAAACATTCTCACCTCATTTTATTCTTTTGTACCCACCTTTTTAACATACACTATATTACTTCAGACGAAGACATGACGACGAAACACGTCAGGGCGTGATCACGCAGCTACCAGGACCTTTGTCAGTTTGCATTACTTCCCAGGGACCACTGCAATCAGCGATCAGTGATGTGAGGTGAGATTAATGCAGGCTGGCCGATTGGTAGATTGTGAACACTGCATATTTGTTTGTGCTTTGTGTAAGCTCATTTTATCTAAGGGCGGACGGATTTTCAATACATTTTAAAATGGAAGTGTCAAAGGGAGGGGTCTCACATGGTGTGGTGACAGCATTGGCAGATGATGTTTGATCCAATTATTTTCAAACCATAGCGATGCAATATCTTGAACATTCACATGGTGTGGGACTTTTATTACATCTTATGAGTGCTGCTAATGCTGATGAATTGTACATGATGATTTGAGACATAAATTGTGTTTTAATATTACCAAAAGTATTAGGACATCTGCTTTTACACACACATTGATTTTTAATGGCATCCCAGTCTTAGTCCGTAGTGTTCAATATTAAGTTGGCAAACCCTTTGCAACTATAACAGCTTCAACTCTTCTGGGAAGGCTTTCTACAAGGTTTAGGAGTGTGTCTATGGGAATGTTTGACCATTCTTCCAGAAGCACATTTGTGAGGTCAGGTAGTGATGTTGAAGAGAAGACCTGGCTCGCAGTCCCTGCTCTGATTCATCCCAATTCATCAGTGCCTGACCTCACAAATGCACTTCTGGAAGAATGGTCAAACATTCCCATAGACACACTCCTAAACCTTGTAGACAGCCTTCCCAGAGGAGATAAAGCTATTATATTTGCAAAAAGTGGGCCAACTCAATATTAACCCCTACGGACTAAGACTGGGATGCCATTACAGTTCATGTGTGTGTAAAGGCAGGCGTCCCAATACTTTTGGTAATAAAGTGTATCTGCAAGTTGGCCATGGTACCAGCAGGAATTTCGTACTTTTCTGATCTTCCCCAAGTGGTGAATGGAGAACTGAGGACATAGTGTGAGTGCAGGACATCAGTAATGTCCTGCGCATCATGTCATTTCAAGTTGAATGATGCTGGATGTTATTAAACCCATAAGACAAATGGCATCTAGTGGTGGAATTAAAAAGGAATTATTGGGGAGACAGTGCCAGAGTGGAGATGAGAATTGCAGCAAAGCTGTTTTTTTTTTAACCTCTGCTGGAAATTTTTTTTAAAAAATGCCTGGATTTGGACTTTAAAACACAGTGCAGCACAATGGCTAAGCTGTTAAGACTTCCATCTAGCAGCCCTAGGGTTGTTAGTGCAAATTCCAACCATGGTACTACTTGCATGGAGTTTGAATGTTTTCCCTGAGCCTGTGGTTTCTCATACACCCCAAAGATATGTTAGTACGTTAACTGGCTTCTGTCAAAAAATAGTGGGAAGAAAACACAAGCGCCATCTAAATGTAGCACATCTGGTATTTATTAGCAAGTAATGTTATAGTTTGTTATAATCTGTTAGCTGTCTATGGGACTGGTAATGGTCGCTGCCAGTCTGGATCTTTAGGACCCGGCGGCAGCCGCTCCAGCTCTGTTTAAGCCCTCAACTAAAATGGAGTTGATAGGCCTGAAGAAGGAGCACATGAGCCGCAAACATGTCGCCTTGGCAACCCCCCTGCACCCAGTGAACGGCACGTAAGGCGTACAGCACATATCGCAGTACACAAGACGTGCCGTCTTCCACCAGCCGCATCCTTGCCGGCCGTAGTTGCCGATGCCATCCTGATGGATCCCTATCCATAGGGGGATATGCACCACAGCGCTTTCTAATGCTTTACCATACATTCGTTTTGTGAGTACTATTACAGTACTTGCTAATAAATACCTGATGTGCTACACTTAGATGGTGCTTGTGTTTTCTTCCCAGCAACCCACAAGCCTCTCCTTGCGTGCACACTGAGCAGCCATTTAACCGGTTGCCGACCGACGCAAGTACATATACTGCGGCGGTCAGCCCCGGCCAGGCAAAGTGACGTACCGGTACGTCACTTGCCTGTCACTAGTTTGTGAGCCAATAGCGGGCGAGCGCTCGCCCGCCGAGGTGCGCGCCCGCCCCGGCTCGTTCACTAGGAAGTCCGTGCGTGTTACCGGCGGACATCGGGTCCGCCGGTCACTCGGCGATCGTCGGTGTAGAGGGAGAAAGGCAGGCAGCTAATGTAAACAAGCCGCCTGTCATTTTCCCTTGTGTATAAATAGTGATCATACGGTTCTACTATGTAGGACCGTTGATCACTGTTCCTACACCAGTAGCCATGTCCAATCACAGTTAGAAGCACGCCCCTAGGGACACACTTAACCCCTCCTTCCCCAATAAAGTTAACCCCTTCCCTGCCAGTGTCCTTTTGCAGTAACAGTGCATATATATAGCACTGATTACTGTAGTAATGTCACTGGTAACCCCAAAAGTGTCAAAAATGTCAGTCAAGGGTCCGATCTGTCCGCCGCAATGTCGCAGTACCCCCAAAAAATCGCAGATTGCCGCCATTACGCTTTATTGCCGCAGATTGCCGCATTACTCATTGTTGCTGCTCAGGTTACTACAAGAGGCTAATATAAATGAAAAGTGAGGTATTTTATATATGTACACTTTTGCTTTAAAGCTTCTTCCAAGCCTTATTATTTCTATGGTGTGTTTTATATCATTGTTCTTTTTATTATGCCATTCAATAAATCCCAAAGCTATTAAATGAAATATTAGGTGAACCAATTCATTTTTCACTTCTGTGAAGTATGCCTTAACATGAGTAGAGGGTTAGGTTTGTATATGCACCACCTTATTGCGTTATAAAAATCTTTTTTATTACCCACAAGTCACAGGCATTCAGACAAGCAACACGTCGAATGGGACAAGAAATGACCTATGAATTTGCAGATTTCTCAAACTCGCAGATCAAATATGTCAGTTTTCAGCTATCTCAAGTAGCAGTAAGCCTCAGGGGCTGTGAAATATGCAGAGGAAAGGTCACTGGGGAACTTCCATGTTTCATATTAGAAGTCAATAACATGGCCAGCCTGCTAAAATCCTGTTACCTGAAGTTCCTGCAGTAAATTACTGTACAATGAAATCAAACCTGGCACCCTCTGGGACTCCAAAGTCAAGAAAATTATACTGGAGAAAGATCAACGAGCTACGAAGATACACTGCAAATACTAAGTATGCTTTTAATGTATTCTAGAGCCATAAACTACAGCAATGTACATAGTATTGTAACAACTGACTAGATTAAAGGGTAGTTTTACTTTTTAAACATACTAGCTCTTCTATATATCTAGGGTTAACAAGCAACTTTGCAAATAAAACCTCCTACCTTGGCCATTTCGCTCCTTCTTGTTGCACTGAATTACGCAGAAGCTGCTGGTAATGATTGGTTCTCCTCAGGGCTTTTTTTCAGCTGGAACTTGGTGGAACTCAGTTCCACCACCTCTGGCTCATGCCCTCTGTTCCCTGCTCACCACTATCACTTGTAAATCCAGAAAACCAGCTTTTGTGTTTACAAGTGACAGCTTGTCTCTCAAATGGCTTCCATAGATCTGATCTCCTGAGTGTCTCCCACTAAGTGCAGGATGGGGACAAGGGAGATGCAGGTGCATGTGGTGCAGTGCGGATGCCGTCAGTCACCCCCCCCCCACCTCCGATTGGATGATCTCCCTGTAAATGAGAGAGGTGGAGCCACCTACAGTGTGCGGGGAGGTACTAGAGCTGGCTGGGTGCTTCAGCTTAATGCAACAACAAAAGTATGGTGGAAGATGGTGGAGCTTTTAGGGAGGGGGGATATAGGGGCAGTGGAGAGGGGGGAATATAGGGGCAGTGGAGGGGGGGTTACATGCAGAGGTCATAGCTGAAGAGGGGTGAAAGTGAGATGTAGTTAGGGAATGTAGAGGTAAGCAGCTATGGAAGAAGGCTGAACTCTGCACTCTGTGCTTAGCGCACCCCTAAACTCTGCACTCTGTATGCAGCAAAAAACTGAACTCTGCACTCTGTACATAATGCATCCTCCAACTATGCACATAGCACACACCTGAACTCTGCACTTTTTATGTAATATACTCCTGGTATTTAATACCCCTTTAAGGCCCTTCCACTGTTAGTGAAATTTGACCACTATTTGATATGGTTTTGAGGGTGTGCGTGTGGGGGGAGGGGGTTTTGGGGGGACCGTGGTTGAGTTCCTGCACCTATTTTCTGAGAAAAAAAGCCCTGGTTCTCCAACTGTTTCAGGTGATGACCCACCCTATAGATGGACCCAACAAGACACCGAACTGGCAATAAGCCCTAAAAAAAAAAAGAAATGGTTAACAAATACCAAATGATCAACAGTTATCAGCAATACAATTTAATATAATACAATACAATATAATCAACAGTGATAAACAATATAATGGCTCAATGAGGAGATTAGGATTAGTTTTCATCCCTCCTGTAAAAGGCCTTGCTGACATACACTTGAGCCGCTCGTTCCCTCTTCAATGCGCGCAATGAAATTGTCTTTTTACTTTTCAACAGAGAACACGGTAACTAGCTGTCACCGTGTTCTCCTCTTCACACACTAATCCTGTGTGAGGAGGAGATTGTGGTAACAGCTAGTTACCCATCATGGTGCACCCCAAAACACACTGATTGCCCCCCCCCAATAAAGAGGACCTGTCACTATCCCATCAAAGTACCTGTCATTAGTCCATCAAAGTACCTGTCACTAGCCCATCGAAGTACCCGAGTACCTGTCACCAGCCCACCAGAGTACCCGAGTACCTGTCACCAGCCCATCAGGTACTCTGATGACAGGTACTCGGGTACTCTGATGGGCTGGTGACAGGTACTCAGGTACTCTGATGACAGGTACTCAGGTACTTTGAGTACCTGTCATTGAAGTACCCGAGTACCTGTCATCGGAGTACCCGAGTACCTGTCATCGGAGTACCTGTCATCAGAGTACCCGAGTACCTGTCATTAGAGTACCCGAGTACCTGTCATTAGAGTACCCGAGTACCTGTCTCTAGCCCATCAGAATACCCAAGTACCTCTCTGAAGCTCATCAGAGTACCCAAGTACCTTTCTGAAGCCGATCAGTGTACCTGAGTACCTGTCTGCAGCCCATCAGAGTACCTGAGTACCTATCTGCAGCCCATGCCTCCTAGATTATGTGTTGGGGTGTTTGCTTTCCAAAATGGGGTCATTTTGTGGGGGGTTTTCATTGTCCTGGGGTTCCAGGGCCTTCAAAAGTGTGATTGGTTGTAATGAAATTATATGTGTAATTTATACTCCTAGAACACCTGATGGTGCTCCTTGCATTTTGGGCCTCTGTATGTGGCTATGCTGTGACAAAGTCTCACATATGTGGTATCGCCATACTCAGGAGGAGTAGCAGAATGTATTTTGGGGTGTCATTTTTGCTATGTACATGCTATGTGTTAGAAATATCTTATAAATTGACAACTTTGTGTAAACAAAAAATGCGTTTTCATTTTCTTTCCACATTTTCCAAAAACTTGTGGAAAAAAATGACATGTCCAAAAGACTCATTATACCTCATAGAATATACATTGGGGTGTTTGCTTTCCAAAATGGGGTCATTTTGTGGGTAATTATCTTGTCCTGGTGCTCCAGGGCATTCAAAAGTGTGATAGGTCGTTAGGAAATTATATGCGTAATGTATGCTCCCAGAACACCTGACGGTGCTCCTTGCATGTTGGGCCTCTGTATGTGGCCAGGCTGTGGAAAAAGTCTCACACATGTGGTATTGCCATACTCAGGAGGAGTAGCAGAATGTATTTTGGGCTGTAATTGCAAGTATGCATATACTGTGTGTGAGAAATAACTTGTGAAAAAATTACAACTTCAAAAAACTCACCGTGCCTCTTACTAAATACCCTGGAATGTCTACTTTCCAAAAAGGGGTCATTTGGGGGGTATTTGTGCTGTCCTGACATTTCAGGGCCTCAAGAAATTAGATTGGCTGTCGATACATCAGGTGTGATCAATTTTCAATGATTGGCACCATAGCTTGTAGACTCTATAACCTTCACATAGACTAAATAATAACCACTAATTTGGGTTATTTTTACCAAAGATATGTAGAAGTATAAATTTTGGCCCAAAAATTAATTTTAACAAAATTACTTATTTGCAAAATTTTATAATAGAAACTAAAACAAAATGTGTTTTTTTCTATTTGTGTGAAAAAAAAATGATAAAAAATTTGATTGGGTACAGCGTTGTATGACTGAGTAATTATCATTCAAGAGAGCGCCGAAAAGCCGAAAATTGGTCTGGGCAGGAAGGGGGTGTAACTGCTGTGTATGGAAGTGGTTAAACGATTGAAAGGGCGCTCAACCATTAACAGAGGGTACTGTAATCCACAGAACAAAAGGGTATCTTTGCAAAGTGTCCTAAGGTAGCAAACAAAAAAGGATGAAGTGATTATCTTTGATTGAACTTATTCGCCACATGCAATAGTATCCCCAACAGCTGCATACACAGAATATCTTGCAAGTAGAAAGAAAAAAGGCCACTCATCACTTCAACATCTGGAAGATGTCCTTCTAGATGCCAGCTGGCTTAGGATGGCTTTTACTTTAAATAGGATAAAGGGTAGGCCATTCTCTCCCTGATGGTCTCTGTGATGCTGGCACACTTCTAGAGTAGAGTTAGGTGAAAGGTAAGCCCTGCTGCACTGGGCCTACCTTTCAAGCCTGCAACTTCCTTTCGCTCATGGCTAAGGGTTCCATGCTCTCCACGCTCAGCACACACTGCACACCCCAACTCCTGCCATCTCACTGCTGCATAGCTGCCTCTTGTCTCCCCTGGGCTCTCTCTTTTAACTGCACAGCCTCTCCATGTGTCTGTTCTCTAACCCCTGACATACCAATCACACCCTTCCCCCATTGCTGGGGCAGGCTTAAGTTCTGGCTGCCATTGCAGTCAATCAGGGTCCTCCGGTTTCTCACCTCTTCCCTCTCTGCACTCTGTCAAATATAGGCAGAGAGAGGCCAATGAGCTGAAGTAGGGTAGCTATGCTCCACTGAGTGGCTGCCAGCCAGAGCTGCAGTGTGCATTGAGAGCTATCATCCTAGGTTCAGGCTAGTGTAGACAATCCTTTGTTTGCATTCGTTGTGGAGAAATCCCCTGCCTGCAAATCAGGACGGAGAACAATTAAAGAATCAGAGATCCCTGCAGGTGTTAATTAAAAATGGCTCTCTGGAATGACATGAGATGGTGAGTGGGCAGGGCATAGAAAACATATACACAGGCTGCTTTATCAAACAGGTTGTGTGATCTGTTTCTCCAGTGGCTGCATGAGCGCTGTGCAATATTGAAATCAACATGTATGGTTACTGGTACCGAGTTTATTGAAAGTCCAGACTAGGAGCATGCACAAGAAAGTACATGCTGTCACTTTATAGTAGGGACCTTTTAGATGATTTACTTACCTTTCATTCACTTTCTCGCAGCAACTATTCAAAGTCAAAATCTGTGGAAATATGTCCAAATAGTCATGAACATGTAAACCCCTTGCCTCCCCACACCACCACATAGTGTTTGGTCCCTGAACAGCCATTTACCAATCCCAAGTACAGCCATTTAGAGCAGGGGCACAGAGAGGTTGCATGCTGTGCATGGTGGCCAATCAGCTTCTAACTTCAGCTTGTTCAATTAACCACTTTACCACCGGAGGATTTTGCTGTCTTACGTCAGGGCCACTTTTTGCGATTCTGCACTGTGCGAATTTAACTGACAATTGCGCGGTCGTGTGACGCCTTACCCAAACAAAATTTACGTCCTTTTTTTCCCACAAACAGAGCTTTCATTTGGTGGTATTTGATCACCTCTGCAATTTTTACTTTTTGTGCTATAAACAAAAAAATAGCGTAAATTTTGAAAAAATAATATTTTTCTCATTTTTTTATATGAAATCCCCCCCCAAAAAAATTTAAAAATCAAATTTTTTTAAAATTTTTCGCCAATTTGTTTTCTGCTACCTATGTTTGGTAAAAAAAATCGCAATAAGCGTATTTTGATTGGTTTGCGCAAAAGTTATTGCGTTTACTAACTAAGGGAAAGATTTATGTCATTTTTGGTGTTTTTTTTTTTAACGAGTAATGGCGAACCCTGCAATCTGACCCTGCCTGCCACACTCGATTCCCCGACGATCGGGGAGGAGCAGCGGTGATCGCCGCTGCTCCTCCCCTGGCCCGACTCCCGCTGTGACTGAATACAGCGGGAGCAAGCCTCCGGCGGCGCGCGCGCGCCGCCTAGAAGGGGGACTCCTAGAGCCACTTTGCCGCAGTACAGCTCTAGTGAGCAGTCGGCAAGTGGTTAAGCTTTGACAGAAAAACTAGGAGCTGATTGGTTTTTGCTTGCCTTTTCCTGGTTCATATTGATGGGCTATTGGAAATATGAGGGAGTAGTACTTAGGAGTAAGCTTCAAAGCTGCCCGGAAGTGTTGGAGCTGTGTCTGTCAGCCTGGCTCACTATTTGGTCAAATCTGCAGGCTTTTTAAGATGCTGCTGGTGCGTACTGTATGTGTAGGTACCTCTAGATGTCTGCTCTATACCAATGCCAGCTTTTCTGATTTTGGTCTAGAGAAAGAGTAGCTTAAATGTCCCTCCCTGCATTAAAGTGAACCCGTTACTTTCCCAGTGTGGGAAAATCACAGGTTTACCTAAGGCTCTGCCAGATGACTACCTTTATATAACAAGATTCCATTTTCATACTTGTTTACAACGAATATTTCTAAGTTGCCATTGCTCTCACCTTGGTATACATATTAACATGGTATTTTCAGAACATTAATCTTGTAGACCAGCCAGGATTTAGAATCGCCTTGAAATCATGACCTGTGAACGAATTTCAAGGATACAAGTTGGATTTTGAAATGTTGCACATTATTGGAAGGTGACTTATAGACCCATGAAATTGTATGTTAGAGCTTGGCTGTGTTCAATCACAAGAGAAGCGGGTTTTATCCTTATTTACAGTATGTTCAAATGTGCAGTTTGCATCAATTGCAAAATTCCTGAATAAGGGGTTGTAATGCACCTTTTTTGTGCCAAGAAAAATATGTACACCAAAAGCTCAACATTTAGGGTATTTTTCCATAGAGGAAATTAGCAAGTAAACAAACATTTGCTCAACTGAACCCCATTTTGGATTTGCCAGCTTAATTCTTGCCCAACCTGGTGCAATAGTGAGCAGGAAATAAAAGACAGTAGGCCCCCCCTCCCTCACCAACAGAAAACCTATACTTTCACAAAGTTACCTAACAAGTAATAATGAGCCAAAATACCCTGCTAATGGACAAGCATTGGGGGGTGGGGGCACTGCCCTGGGGAAAATAAACCAATGCAATTTTCTTTTAAATATCCATTCAGCAAGGAACAGTGATTTTTAAATCCACCCCACTGAACCTTACCAGGCTACATGCCCTTAACATAGGGGACCCCCCAGCAAAGCACATTGTCTCCATGTCGAGGTCTGTGAGCGGGTTTTTATTGAAATCTGAAAGCCCCCGTTAATAATAAGGGGGTCCCCTACGTGAATGAGTATGGGTACATAGTTTTATTGTGTTGTTTGAACTTGTGCCTTTTTTTAACCTAACTAACTATGTAACATAACCCCATTCACTGTATACATTATATACACCTGACCCCTGCACTATTCACATTACATACTACTGACACCTGTACATTACATACTGTATTTCTGACCCCTGAACACAGGTTTTAAAGCGGAGTTCCGGGCACAAAATCAAACTTTTTTTTTGGTGCCCATCCGCTTGGTCTCCTTCACCTGAAAAGGAATTGGATAGTTAGGAATTTTTTTTTTTTTTTTTTTTTTTTTTTTTTTTCACTCACCTTGTAATTGTAGATTGAAAATACTCACCTATTCTCTACTTTCTCCCTCTGTGCCGCGGCTCCGACGTCACTTCCCGTCTTGCGATGATTCCTGGGAGCTGAACGTCATCGCTCCCAGGAATCAATGTGACGGCACCGGCCCCGCTCGTCACTTCCGGGGCGACGCCGCATTCCCTGCTAAACAGCTTCTGGGCATGCCCAGAAGCTGTGGAGGAATGCAGCGCCGCACCGGAAGTGACAAGAGGGGCCGGTGCAGGCGCATTCTGGGAGAAGAAGACGTGGAAGAGGATGCAGAAGAGGATCGCGCTGGCTTCAGCTGCCCACAACAGAGATGGCAACGCTGGAGAAGAAATTTTAAAAGTAATTTCTTCTTGTAGGTAAGTGCGAACCGGGACAGATCAGAGGCTAGCCATTGTGGAATGTACTAGCCCTGACTGTCCCGGGGGTATGTTCACTGAAAAAAAGTTTTCGTGCCCGGAACTCCGCTTTAAGGCCCTACCATTGTTGGGATTTTTCCACACTCACAATTCTCAGCACTTCTTTTTTTCTCCTCTAGGTGCCCTGGTTGTCTCAAGTTGAGAGAACTGAACCCCTCATTAAAAAAATATCTATAGCCCTGCCTTTATATAGCTTAAATATACATACAGGGTGACATAAAATCAAGCCAATGTGTATAAATACATAGCGTTAAACAGTAAAATAAAAAAAATATCTCCTCATTTGCCATAGCAGATGTCTACAATCTCTGTAAGCTTAAATCAGAATGTAATTTTTTTTAACATAAAGGGATCCTTGAAAAAACTTTTAGGTCTCTGGGAAACCCTTCTAATAATTACTATATCTATGGCTTATGGAACATTACCAGCCCGCTGCCAGTACCATGTGATTGCTGTGACCAATCACAGCAGATCACATGACAATTGTACACAATGGATGGCTTTCATTCATTGTGTACTATTGTGTTGATCTCTGTGATTGGTCAGACAGGTACTGTCTGTACAGATAGGTACAGACAGGGCCAATCACAACCTATCTGTACCATGTGATTAGCTGTTTGGCAATCACACCTAATCACAATAGTAAACACTGAATAAATTTCATTCCGAAAAACAGTTGCTGAGAACAGTGAAAATACCTGTTATAAGCAATCATAAAGTGTTAAGAAAATCCTAATCACCTCCCCAGAGTAGTATAGTGTTACTATGGTAACACTGTATTGCTCTGATCACAGTATGTAAAAAAAAAAGTGTAATCATTTTTTTTTTTTTTTTATTACATACTGTCACCAGTCATTGTTTATGATCACTGTCACACCAGGTATATTATGAAGCCACTGTATTGCACTGGGGACAGTATAGAAAAAAATAGTGATTTTTTTTTTTTTTTTTTTTACATTTCTTTATTTTTTTAAAAATTGTGACAAAAAAATAACAACTTAAAAAAATCCATCATGACTCTTACTAAATACCTTGTCTACTATCTAAAAAGGGGTCATTTGGGGGGTATTTGTACTGTCCTGGCATTTGCAGGCCTCAACAAATTAGATTTGGGCCGCCAGTACATCAGGATTGATTTTCATATATATATATATATATATATATATATATATATATATATATATATTATATATATATACACACACACACACACACACACACACTATATTACCAAAAGTATTGGGACGCCTGCCTTTATACGCACATGAACTTTAATAACATCTCAGTCTTAATCCATAGGATTCAATATTGAGTTGGCCCACCCTTTGCAGCTATAAAAGCTTCAATTCTTCTAGGAAGGCTGGCCACAAGGTTTAGGAGGGTGTCTATGGGAACGTTTGACCATTCTTCCAGTGCATTTGTGAGGTCAGGCATTGATGTTGGAGTTTGCTTTGTGCACTGGTGTGCAGTCATGTTGGAACAGGAAGGGCCAACCCTAAACTCTTTCCACAAAGTTGGGAGCATGATATTGTCTAAAATGTCTTGGTATAATGATGACTTAAGAGTTGCCTTCACTGTAACTAAGGGGCCAAGCCCAACCCCTAAAAAGCAACCCCACACCATAATCCCTCCTCCACCAAATAATCTGGACCAGTGCACAAAAGTAAGGTCCATAAAGACATGGATCAGCGATTTTGGGGGTGGAGGAGCTTGACTGGCCTGCACGGAGTCCTGACCTCAACCTGATAGAACACATTTGGGATAAATCAGAGCGCAGACTGCGAGCCAGGCTTTTTTTTTTCCAACATCAGTGCCTGACCTCACAAATGTGCTTCTGGAAGAATGGTCAAACTTTCCCATAGACACACTCCTAAACCTTGTGGCCAGCCTTCCCAGAAGAGTTGAAGCTGTTATAGCTGCAGAGGGTGGGCCAACTCAATAATAAACTCCACGGACTAAGACTGGGATGCCATTAAAGTTCATGTGTGTGTAAAGGCAGGCATCCCAATACTTTTAGTAAAATAGTGTGTGTGTATATATATATATATATATATATATATATATAGTATCTCACAAAAGTGAGTACACCCCCCACATTTTTGGAAATATTTAATTATATCTTTTCATGTGACAACACTGAAGGAATGATACTTTGTTACAATGTAAAGTAGTGAGTGTGCAGCTTGAATAACAGTGTAAATTTGCTGTCCCCTCAAAATAACCCACCACACAGCCATTAATGTCTAAAACGCTGGCAACAAAAGTGAGTACACCCCTAAGTTAAAATGTCCAAATTGGGCTCAAAGTGTCAATATTTTGTGTGGCAACCTCTATTTTCCTGCACTGCCTTAACCCTCTTGGGCATGGTGTTCACCAGAGCTTCATAGGTTGCCATTGGAGCCCTCTTTCACTCCTCCATGATGACATCACGGAGCTGGTGGGTGTTAGAGGCATTGCGCTCCTCCACCTTCCATTTCAGGATGCCCCACAGATGCTCAATAGGATTTAGGTCACCTTTACCCTCAGCTTCTTTAGCAATGCAGTGATTGTCTTGGAGGTGTGTTTGGGGTCGTTATCTTGTTAGAATACTGCCCTGTGGCCCAGTCTCCAAAGGGAGGGGATCATGCTCTGCTTCAGTATGTCACAGTACATGTTCGCATTTATGGTTCCCTCAATGAACTGTAGCTCCCCAGTGTCGGCAACACTTATGAAGCCCCAGACCATGATGTTCCCACCACCATGCTTGACTGTAGGCAATACATGCTTGTCTTTGTACTCCTCACCTGGTTGTTGCCACACACGCTTAACACCATCTGAACCAAATAAGTTTATCTTGGTCTCATCAGACCACAGGACATGATTTCAGTAATCCATGTCCTTAGTCTGCTTGTCTTCAGCAAACTGTTTGCGGGCTTTCTTGTGCATCATCTTTAGAAGAGGCTTCCTTCTGGTATGACAGCAATGCAGACCAATTTGATGCAGTGTGCGGCGTATGGTCTGAGCACTGACAGGCTGATCCCCCCACCCCTTTAACCTCTGCAGCAATGCAGAGCAACACTCATACGTCTTTTTCCCAAAGACAACCTCTGGATATGACGTTGAACACGTGCACTCAACTTCTTTAGTCAACCATGGCGAGGCCTGTTCTGAGTGGAACCTGTCCTGTGAAACTGCTGTATGGTCTTGGCCACCGTGCTGCAGCTCAGTTTCAGGGTCTTGGCAATCTTCTTTAGCCTAGATAGAATAGAAGACATTACTGGAAGTGGCAGCCGAGGAGGTGTCCTACTTGTGTCCACATGATCGGATGACATTATTGGGAGTGAGACATAGGAACCATAGAGTGAAGGCCAGGAGGATCTTACAGCCACATCTGATTTATCTGAGATTTTTTACTGGCATTGACCTTTCTGATGAGGGTCAATGCAACTTGGTAAGAGGCTGTATGATTGGGTGCTGGTGACGGTTCTCTTAACACTTACAGAAGATTTCCTGAACTAGAGTGGACACCCTTTTGGTTCTTTTGCTCTTGGATATGGACATTGATTATAGTTTGATTAGTGCTGCACCTGTGTTTACACTCACTACTTTACATTGTAGCAAAATGTCATTTCTTCAGTGTTGTCACATAAAAAGATATAATAAAATATTTACAAATATGTGAGGGGTGTACTCACTTTTGTGAGATACTGTATATATATATATATACACACACAGTGGGTGGAAAAAATAATTTGATCCCCTGCAGATTTTGTAAGTTTGCCTACTTACAAAGAAATAAAGAGTCTATAATTTTTATCATAGTTGTATTTTAGATTATAGAAATAGAATACCAACCGAAAATCCAGAAAAAAACACAATACAAATGTTATGTCATATATATGTTATGTCCCACAGACTGGCTACATTATGTACTCATGTGGAACACAGATTAGTCCTGTCAATTTAAGAAGGTGCTCCTAACACCAACTCATTATATGTATAAAAGACATCTGTCCACAGAATCTCTTTCCATTAAAACCTTACCATCATGGACAAGACCAAAGAGCTGTCAAAAGACGTCAGGGACAACAATGTAGACCTGCACAAGGCTAGATTGGGCTACAAGACAATCGGCAAGAAGCTTGGTGAGAAGGAGACAACTGTCAGAACGCTTATTTGCAAATGGAAGAAATACAAAATAACCATCAATCGCTCTCAGTCTCCATGCAAGATTTCGCCTCATGGGGTAAGGATGATCATGAGAAAAGTAAGGGATCAGCCCAGAACTACACCGGAGGAGCTTGTAAATGATCTCAAGGCAGTTGGGAGCACAGTCACCAAACAAACCATTGGAAACACAATATGCCACCATGGATGGAAATGCTGCAGCGCCTGCAAGGTCCCCCTTCTCAAAAAGGCACATGTACAGGCCTATATGAAATTTGCCAATGAACATCTAAATGATTCAGAGAAGGATTGGAAAAAAAAGTTCTGTGGTCAGAGGAGACAGAACTGAGCTCTTTGGCAATAACTTGACTCACTGTGTTTTGAGGGAAAAAAATGCTGACTATGACCATAAGAACAGCAGCCCTACATTCAAGCATGGAAGTGGAAACGTTATGCCCTGGGGCTGTTTCTCTGCGAAAGGTACAGGCCGACTTTGCCAAATTGAGAGGCCAATGGACAGGGCCATGTTTTGTAAAATCTTGGATGAGAAGCCTAGCCAGTCTCCAGACCTTAATCCTATAGAAATGTTATACAGGGAGCTAAAACTTGGCGTTGCCAAGTGACAGCCAAGAAACCTGAAGGATTTAGAGAAGATCTGTAAAGAAGAGTGGACTAAAATCCCTCGTGAGATGTGTGAAAACCTGTTCACCAACTATAAGACATGTCTTACCTCTTTGCTTGCCAACAGAATTTCTCCATCAAGTACTAAGTCATGTTTTGCTTCAGGTTTAAAAACCTATTTTACACTGAACTGCAACTCAATTGATAACATTTGTATCATGTGCTTTTTCTTGATTTTTGGTTGATATTCCGTTTCTATGATTTAAAATACACCTATGATATAAATCATAGGCCCTTCATTTCCTTGTAAGCGGGCAAACTTACATACTCTGCAGGGGATAAAATAATGATTTTCCCTACTGTATATATGCCATAGTTTTCAGACTCTATAATTTTCCTATAGACTATAGTAAACACTGATTTGAGGTATTTCCATCAAAGAAATATAACAGTATAAATGTTGGCCTAAATTTATGAAGAATGATTATTTATTTGCAAAATCTTTTAACGGAAACTAAGAAAACCCCCTTTTTTTTTTTCAAAATTTTTGGCATTTTTTCATTTATTTAGCAAAAAAATAAAAAACCTAGTGGCAATTATATACCACCAAAAGAAAGCCCTATTTTTGTATAAAAAATATAAAAATGTTATATGGGTACAATGCTGCAAAACCGTGCATTCGTCAATCAAAGTGTGACAGCGATGAAAGCTGAAAATTGGCCTTACCTGGTAGGGGGTGAAAGTTCCTGGTATTAAAGTGGTTAATGGCCAATGTAAAAGTGCCCCCTTACATCTGTAGTAACTGAAAACAACCCTTATGTTAGTGATCGGTGTAGTGCCAACTTACATTGGGAGTCAGTGTAGTACCACATTACATTGGTGGTCAAATGCTCTCTCACGTCTGCGTTGGGTCGTCGATTTTTTTTTTCTTTTAGTGAGTTGGGAGACAGCAGGCGTTGTGATTGGTGGAGTATTTATCAGTGGTATTTTTGGAGGATTTTGTTTTTTAATAAAGGACTCGTCAAAAATTTGGGTGTCTTTCTAGGCTACATTTTTTTCTATGACTGAGTAGAGATACTATGTACCCCTTACTCATTCTTGTGGGAGGGGACAGTATCTGGGTGCTCACTTATTTTTAAAGGGGCTGCCAGATTCCAAAAAGCTCACTGCCCGAAGACCCCCACACCCACCGGGCCGAGGTTGTGGGGAAAAGGTCCTTGTCATCAAAATGAAGATACTGTGCTTTGCCAGGGGGCAAATATTTTTCCATGCAATTATTTTTTGTTATTCAATACATCGCAGACCCCATGTTTGCTATGTATTTTGGGGTCCTTTGGAGGGTCCTGTGTGCCAGAAAAGAAATTATAGAGTCATTTACACATTGGATCTTATGCATCTTATTCAACACTTCGTAGGCAGGATTAGGGCTTTAACAGTAGGCATGTTATTTAAGGGAATTGGGAATTTTAATGTTTTGCATTAAGCCTTTAATAAAATCACCGCTCCCAGCCAGATCTTTCAAATGTTGTTTTGCCTTGGTACATGTTCTCTAGGGCAGAGCCCTCCGTGCTATTTTTTAACAACCCCTTTGCCTATTAGCCCAGAAAATGGGCACTTTCGATTTGACAGATTTGGCTCCCATTGATTTCATCGGAATACAATTTTGACATCCAAACTTCTTTAAAGTTCTCTGAACCCGGCTTGAACTGAACCCAGGGCAATTCAGCTGATCCCTACTGTCAATTAAATAAGAAAGCAGAACACAGGGCAGAACTGGGAGGGAGACACATTTTTCTACACATTAATGTGCTATGTAGGAGCATAATGATATACTTAGAGGAAGATGTAGAAAGCCTATGACCATTAAACTGTGCAGCCAGCAGAGATCAAGTCAAGAGGTCCTAGAGAATCACAGGTTCCGCTGCTATGCCTATGTAGCAGATAGGAACCCTGCTGAATAGTCAAAAGACACCTAATTTTGTACATATGCATGCAAAACAATTTCAGTGTGTTTGTATTTAAAAAAAATTAATTATAAGTTCTGCTTTAAAAAATGAATTCTGGACAAGCAGCTAAAAACACATTTGAGGTACATACACAGGAGTTGTTTTGCCTGTCAAAGTTTTTGTAATTCTGTTAATACAGTCCTAAACATTACATTAGTTTGCTACAGTTAAGCAATACAGTATTGCCCCCAGGCTTTCAAGCAACAGAGTGCTGATTATTAAAAGCTGATATCAAGACAAAATATTACTTAATATATTACAAAATATTACTAACAATACCAAATATAAATTCTTGTTGCATTTTAAAATACATTGTATATCTTTTTAAATAATACATAACTGCATTAATTGATTTTGTTCATATGCCTCTATGAGGTGCATCCAAGCATGTGCATTTTATTTTTTATCTTTTTTGTGCAGTCCCACATGTTCTCATTTATCGCATTTTAGTGCAGTTTATTAATTTCGATGGGCTGCCTTACAAACGGGAATGTGCTAAAATAGTGCAGGGGCGATTTTTAAAAACCCTTTCACACCAAACTATATGGTACTGTGTGTTTGTCAAATGCATGGGAGTGCCATTAGGAAATAATGGCACCCGTACACATCTGTAAATGACAACGGGTTTTTGCAAAGTTTATGCGTTACCACACCGCACTTGGTGTAAACAAGCCGTAAAGGTTTGAAAGCAGATGTTGTTCTGGTACAAGTGATAGGTCTAACTCAATTTATTTGTATAAGACTTCATAAGGAGAGGGAGACATCTTGGGCTCCCTATTTACATGTTGTAAGGTGGAAGCTGTGAACAAAGTACTGCACTTCCAAATATTCAGTAGACCACAAATGATCTCTGCATATGTGCACTGGATTCCCTTCCCATGGTACCTTCATATCCACAGCCCTGTCCCAGACTTCTCTCTTTGCACCTTTTAACACCAGTCACAGTGGGATCAATTTACATGCAATAAGCATACCCTCCCAGAATCTACCTCTGGGCAACATATAAAGAACCTGCCACTTATTTACATAATAGTTAAACTGAGATACAGGCAGAAGGGACACACGTTCCACGTAAATGTTCATGGCAATCTTTGTCTGCCAGCCAGCCTGAGCTGACCCAGGATGGCTGGGTGTATGTGCACCTAGCAGTGTGCATTTGGCTGCTTTATGTAAGCAAAGCATTATACAATAGTAATTACATTCTTCAATACTTGATCGGATACCTAGAATCAACGGAAAGGGACTGTGACAAGAAGATGTGCCAACACATTAATAGCTTTTCCTCCATCTGTGCAGGAAACATGTATGTGGCATTGAATACTAATAGAGTACTTTGGCCACTGGCAGCAGATCACAAATTATATGCCAGACATCTCATGCTTGGCAGTAAAATTCTAGAAATCCTGCTTATTATATACAAAGCTATATGACAGGTTGGTAACCGCTGTCGCAAGCATGTCCTGAGAAAACGATCATCATTACACTGTATTTATTTTATTTGTATTTCATTTCGACAAAATATATATATATATATATATACACACAGTTTATCAGCCATAACCTTTTTACCACCCAATAATGTTCAGTAGGTTCCCCTTTTGTCACCAAAATAGCCTTGAACCGGATGCTACTTGACCTCTAAATTATGCTGTGGTATCTGGTCCTAAGCCATCAGTAGCAGATCTTATAAGTCCTTTAAGTTGCTAGGTGGGATCCTCCATGGATTGGACTTGTTTCTCTAGCACATCCCACAGATGCTCAATTGGATCGAGATCTGGAGAATTGGGGCGCCAAGTCAACACTACAAACTCGTTGAGTTTCTCAAACCATGCTTGAACCATTTTTGCAGTGTGGCAGAGCACATTATTCTGCTGAAAGAGGTCACTGCCAACAGGGAATAGCATTTCCACGAAGGGGTGTACTTGGTCAGTAATAATGTTTGTTTAGGTAGGTGGTACATGTCCAGGAACTTTCACATTAGCAGGATCCAAGGTTGCTTAGCAGAATATTGCCCAAAGCATCACATTGCCTTCATTGGCCCTTTTCCCATACTGCATCCTTGTGCCATTTGTTCCCCAGGTAAGTGATGCACATGAATAAAAATGAAAAAAGGTGTGCGAACCAATACAGACGTGTAAAAGCAGCACTGTGAAAAATAAATGGATAATGTGAAAATATGTAACTGAAAATTACAATGGTGTGCTAATTACTAAATAATCAAACAAACAAAATTGTCCGTGAATAACTAAATTGATTGAAGAGGAGTCTATTCCATCTGAAAAAAAAGGTGTTCCCAAACAAATACGTGCTGAACGAACTCTTGTGAAGTGATAGGTGAATTAACCTCTTACCAAACAAAAGTCCAATGAAGCATGATATAGTGCAATAACTGTGTATGAAAGTGACACCCAGTGATATGAATGGACCCTTACCACATAGGAGAGAAACCAAAGCATATGCTGTTGAACCAGGAAATCCAAACAAACGGCCACACTAGATGAAAAATCCAGAGGGATGGATGGATGGACGGATGCAGCTTCCCAAGATCTTTATGGGCTTCCACGGGTAGAGGTGCCAGCAGGAGGATCACAATGGAAAAAAGGAAGGGACTGATGGTGCATTACCCACAATATTTATTAATAAAATGACAAGAAAACACTTACAAGCATCCTGTATGTTTACAGCGATATGCCCAAAAAGAGTCGCGGTCGCCTGCCGACTATTCCAGCAATATGCCCAAAAAGAGTTGCGGTCGCCTGCCGACTATTCAGTGGAAACGCATCGGAGGGAGCAAGCCGCACTGCTATTTGGTCCCGGATCGCACTGCAGGCGACCGCGACTCTTTTTGGGCATATCGCTGGAAACATACAGGATGCTTGTAAGTGTTTTCTTGTCATTTTATTAATAAATATCATGGGTAATGCACCATCAGTCCCTTCCTTTTTTCCATTGTGGTTCTCCTGCTGGCACCTCTACCCGTGGAAGCCCATAAAGATCTTGGGAAGCTGCATCCGTCCATCCATCCATCCCTCTGGATTTTTCATCTAGTGTGGCCGTTTGTTTGGATTTCCTGGTTCCACAGCATATGCTTTGGTTTCTCTCCTATGTGGTAAGGGTCCATTCATATCACTGGGTGTCACTTTCATACACAGTTATTGCACTATATCATGCTCCATTGGACTTTTGTTTGGTAAGAGGTTAATTCACCTATCACTTCACAAGAGTTCGTTCAGCACGTATTTGTTTGGGAACACCTTTTTTCCAGATGGAATAGACTCCTCTTCAATCAATTTAGTTATTCACGGACAATTTTGTTTGTTTGATTATTTAGTAATTAGCCCACCATTGTAATTTTCAGTTACATATTTTCACATGATGCACATGCACCCGACCATCCACATGATGTAAAAGAAAACGTAATTCATCAGACCAGGCAATCTTCAATTGCTTTGTCGTCCAGTCCTGATGCTCACATACCCATTGTAGGCACTTTTAGCTGTCGAATCGGGTCATCATGGGCACCCTGATCAGTCTGCGGCTATGCAGCCCCATACACAACCAACTACATTACTTTTTTTTTTATATACAGTGTGTAAGTTAAATAATGAACACGTCACCATTTTTCTAGGTAAATATATTTCTAAAGGTGCTATTGACATGAAATTTTCACCACATGTCAATACTAATTTATGAAATCCATACATACAACTAAATTAATACAAATAAGTTCAGAAATTAAACTATGTGCAATAAAAAAGAATGACACTGGGAAAAAGTTGTCAAATAGCACTACACATCACCCCAAAAACACCATACCAACAGTGAAGTTTGGAGGTGGGAAAATCATGGTGTGGGGCTGTTTTTCAGCCTACAGTACTGGCAATAATAATCTGCTGCCATCTACCAGGATGATGGAGAGGAAACGAGGGTGGACATTTAAGCAAGACAATGATCCCAAACACAAAGCCAAGGAAACTCTCAATATGTTTCAAAGAAATAAAAAAGAGCTGCTAGAATGGCCCAGCCAATCACCTGACTTAAATCAAATAAAAAATCTATGGAAAGAACTAAAGATCATAGAAGAGGCCCATAGAACCTTCAAGATTTGAAGACTGTTTGTGTGGAAGAATGGGCCAAAATCACACCTGAGCAATGCTTGCAACTAGTTTCTTCATACAGGAGGTGTCTGGAAGCTGTCATTATCAACAAAGGATTTTGTACGAAGTATTAAAATAATTTCAGTTAGCGTGTACAATACTTTTTCCCTGTGTCATTCCCTTTTATTACACATAACTTAATTTTTTAACTTATTTGTTTTGGTTTTGTATGTGTGGATTGCATGGGCTGTTACTGACATGTGGTAAAAATGTCATGTCAATAGCTCCTTTAGAATTAGATTTACCCAGAAAAATGGTGACATGTTAAATACTTATTTTACCAACTGTGTATATATATATATATATATATATATATATATATATATATACACACACACACACACACACTACTCAAACAAAATTAAAGGAACACTTTGAAATTGCATCAGATCTCAATGGGAAAAATGTCATGCTGGATATCCATACTGATATGTACTGGGTAATGTGTTAGGAATAAAAAGATGCCACATCGTATGATGGAAATGAGAATTATTAACCTACAGAGGGCTGAATTCAAAGACACCCCGAAAAATCAAAGCGAAAAAATGATGCAGCAGGCTAGTCAATTTTGCTGAAATTTCATTGCAGCAACTCAAAATGGTACTCAGTAGTTTGTATGGCCTCCATGTGCTTTTATGCATGCCTGACAATGTCGGGGCATGCTTCTAATGAGACGACGGATGGTGTCCTGGGGTATTTCCTCTCAGATCTGGACCAGAGTATCACTAAGCTCCTGAACAGACTGAGGTGCAACCTGGCGGTGTCGGATGGACCGAAACATAATGTCCCAGAGGTGTTCTATTGGATTTAGGTCAGGAGAGCATGGGGGCATTCAATTATATAATTTCCTTCATCCTCCAGGAACTGGCTGCATACTCTCACCACATAAGGGCCAGGCATTGTCGTGCACCAGGAGGAACCCAGGACTCACTGCACCACCACAGGGTCTGACAATGGGATCAAGGATTTCATACCGATACCTAATAGCAGTCAGGGTGCCATTGTGTAGCCTGTGGAGGTCTGTGCAACCTTCCATGGACATGCCTCCCCAGACCATCACTGACCCACCACAAACCCGTTCATGCTAAATGATGTTACAGGCAGCATAACATTCTCAAAGGCTTCTCCAGATCCTTTCACATCTGTCACATGTGCTCAGGGTGTATCTGCTTTCACCTGTGAAAAGCACAGGGGGCCAGTGGCGGACCTGCCAATTTTGGTGTTCAATAGCAAATGCCAATCAAGCTCCACGGTGCCGGGCAGTGAGCACAGGACCCACTAGAAGATGTCAGGCCCTCAGGCCACCCACATTAAGTCTGTTTTTGATTGTTTCGTCAGAGACATTCACACCAGTGCCCTGCTGGAGTTCATTTGGAGGGCTCTGGCAGCGCTAATCCTTTTCCTCCTTGCACAAAAGAGCAGATACCGGCCCTGCTGAAAGGTTAGGGACATTCTACTGCCCTGTCCAGCTCTCCTAGAGTAACTGCCTGTCTCCTGGATTCTCCTCAATGCTCTTCAGACTGTGCTGGGAGACACAGCTTTTGGCAACAGTACGTATTTGTCATCCAGGAGGAATTGGACTGCCTGTGCAACCTCTATACGGTCCAGGTATCGCCTCATGCTACCGGTAATGACACTGACCCTAGCCAAATGCAAAACCTCAGAAAATAGGAGTAGGGAAAAAAAAATGGCAGTGACCTCTACCTGTAAAACCATTCCTGTTTTGGGGATCATCTCATTATTGCTCATCTAGTGCACCTGTTGTTATTAATACATTAATCACTTAAATTAGGATACAATGCAATCAAACACAGCAGCTAATATTCAGAGGTAGAGTTGAGCGAACACCTGGATGTCTGGGTTCGGCGGGTTCGGCCGAACTTGAAAAAAAAGTCCGGGTTCGTGACCCGGACTTAACCCGAACTTTACCCCGATCCCGAACCCCATTGAAGTCAATGGTGACCCGAACTTTTGAGCACTAAAATGACTCTAAAACAAACATGGAAAGGGCTAGAGGGCTGCAAATGGCAGCAAAATCATTTTAAGAGCATGTTCTCTGCAAACAAATGTGGATAGGGAAATAACTTAAAATAACATAAAAAACAGAAAAAAAAATATAATCTTGAATGATATAGGAGGAGGACGAGGCCCATATGGAGTACAAGGTTGAGGTGGCGGTGGATATGGCGGTGTAGGTGGAAGCGGCGGCGGCGGTGGAGGAGGAGGACGAGGCCCATATGGAGTAGGAGGTTGAGGTGGCGGTGGATGTGGCGGTGAAGGAGGACGAGGTAGCCAACACTGGTTTTTGTTTTTCATCAGGGTACACCCCAGAAGAGTAAGAAAGATCAAATACAACAATGGCTGGGTAAGGCCGGTATACATGTCTATTCTGCACAAGGTACGGACAAGTCCTGTGGGATCCATGCCTGGTTCGTTTTAATGAACGTGAGCTTGTCCACATTGGCTCTGGACAGGCGGCTGCGCTTGTCTGTGATAACGCCCCCAGCCGTGCTAAATACACGTTCAGATAATACACTGGCTGTAGGGCAGGCCAGCACCTCCAAGGCATAAAGGGCAAGCTCAGGCCATGTGCCCAATTTAGAGACCCAGAAGTTGAAGATGGCAGACCCGTCATTCAGTCTAGGCATGTGCACATATACTGCTCCACCATGTTAGTGCTGGGTCGCGGTGCTGCTGGTGGAGCTCCTGTTGCAAGGAGAGGACATGGTCGATCTGTGCCAGCTACACGCACATGTGAAACACCTTTCTCAGCTGCGAGTAGGTGACAAAACCTTACAGCAGTATTTGGCAGGGCCTAATGCGCCTCTACAAATGTTGAGGCCAGAACAAGTACAGGGGATAATAGATTGGGTGGCTGACAGTGCCTCCAGTTCCTTCACATTGTCTCCCACCAAGTCTTCTGCTGAAATGTCAGAGTTGGCACCTGCAGCCGATGTCCATCAATCTTTCACCTCACCCCCTTGCAAATCAGCCAAGCAGTCTGAGCCCCAAGTCATGCAGCAGTCTCTTCTTCTTTTTGATGACTCTGTTAGCATGGTTTCCCAGGGCCATCCACCTAGCCCTGCCCCAGAAGTGGAAGAGATTGAGTGCACTGATGCCCAACCACTTATGTCTCAAGATGAGTACATGGGAGGACCATCGCAGCACGTCTCGGATGATGACGAAACACAGGTGCCAACTGCTGCGGAATTCCGAATTGTGGAGACCGACAAGGGTTGCAGGGGTGAAGACTGCGTGGAAGATGATGTGGAGGACGATGAGGTCCTCGACCCCACATAGAATGAATGTCATGCAGGTGACCTGGATAGTTTGGAGGAAGAGGTGGTGGTCGCACAGAGCCACCAGCACAGCAGAAGAGGGAGCAGGGTGCAAAAGCAGAGCAGCTGTGCCCTAGACACTACCCCTGCTACGGCCCAACGCAGCAAGGGACCGAGCACACCAAAGCCAGCTCAAAGGAGTTCCCTAGCGTGGCAGTTCTTCAGACAATGTGATGATGACAGGACACGAGTGGTTTGCATGCTGTGCAATCAGAGCCTGAAGCGAGGCATAAACCTTCTCAACCTGAGCACAACCTGCATGACCAGGCATCTAAGTTCAAAGCACGAGCTGCAGTGGAGTAAACTCCTCAAAAACCAAGAAAGGTCTCTGGCTCCTCCTGCTTCCTCTTCTTCTGCAGTCTCAGCCTCTTCATCCACCTCTGTAGTGAGACCAGCACCTGCCACCCCGCAAACAGAGGAACTGCCAGCAACACCACCACCTGGGTCACCAACAACCATCTCCACAATGTCCCGTGGAAATGTTCAGCTTTCTATCTCGGAAGAGGAAGTAACCCCCCTACCCACCCGCGATCCCTGGCCCTGAATGCCAGCATTTCAAAATTCCTGGCCTTTGAAATGCTATCATTCTGTCTGGTGGAGACGCAGAGTTTTAAAAGCCTTATGGTGGTGACTGTCCCACAGTACGTCATGCCCAGCCGCCACTACTTTTCCAGGCAAGCCATCCCTTCCCTGCACAACCAAGTGGGTGACAAAATCAGGTGTGCACTGCGCAACGCCATCTGTGGCAAGGTCCACCAAATTACGGCTACGTGGACCAGTAAGCACAATCAGAGACATTATAGCTCCCTAACAGCACACTGGGTAAATGCAGTGGCGGCTGGGCCTGAAGCGGATAGCAGTTTGGCGCATGTCCTTCCACCACCGAGGATTGCAGTGTGCTTCAGTTTGCCTCCTGTTCCTAACTCCTCCTACTCCGCTTCCTCATCCTCTACCGCCTCCTCATCCGGTCAGCGTAACACCTTCACTACCAACTTCAGCACAGCCAGGGGTAAACGACAGCAGGCAGTTTTAAAACGTGCCTGTTTGGGTGAAAAACCACACACCGCAAAGGAGTTGTAGAGGGGCATTGAACAGTAGACCGATAAGTGGTTGGTGCCAGTGAGCCTCAAGCCCCGGCCTGGTCGTGTGCGATAATTGGCGAAATCTCGTAGCAGCTCTGGGCCTAACCAGTTTGACACACATCCCTTGCCTGGCGCATGTGCTGAATTTGGTGGTGCAGAGGTTCCTTAGAAAGTACCACGATATGTCAGAGCTGCTGCAGAAAGTGCGGGCTGTATGTGCGCACTTTCGGCGTTCTCACCCTGCTGCTGCTTCCCTGTCAGCGATGCAGCGTAACTTCGGCCTTCCCGCTCACCACCTCATATGTGATGTGCCCACAAGGTGGAACTCCACCTTGCACATGCTGGCCAGACTGTGCGAACAGCAGCAGTCCATAGTGGAGTTTCAGCTGCAGCACGCACGCATGAGTCGCTCTGCGGAACAGCACCACTTCACCACCAATAACTGGGCCTCCATGCGAGACCTGTGTGCCTTGTTGCGCTGTAACATATGCAGACTAGGCCGCAATTTAATATTTTTTCTCTAAATGGGTGTTTATTGAATAGCGGAATAGAACAACAGTATTCATTAGGTGTATCTCACTGTAACATATGCAGACTAGGCCGCAATGTAATATTTTTTCTCTAAATGGGTGTTTATTGAATAGCTGTCAAGGCTTACCTTTGTTGGGAGTCATTCAGGCAGAGATTTATGCTCACCCTTGCAAACAAACACAGACCAGGGTGACCAGGTAAGAAGCCACCTGGCCTGTGAGTTTGTGCACGGGGGCTGTGCAGGATAACCAGGTCCAAATACAGGCAAGGACTAGAGCAGGAGAACCGTCAGGTGAAGCCAGGGGTCAGATGCCGGAAACAAACAGGAATGCAGGAACTCAAACAACAGGAACCAAACCAGGAAACCAGAATCAATGAACTGACACTGCCCTTAGGGAGGGGCAGTGTCTTGTACTTTGTTAATTAGGTATCAAATACAGCTGGAGAGTTACTGACAGGTCTGAGCCTCTGGTGAAATCCAGCCCCCTAGTGCTGCAGGCAATACAGGAATAAACAGGAGTTCTCCAAAGTCCTGAAGTGGCTCAGAGGCTAGTTTGCAGACTGGGAAGCCAGAAGGACACAGGTTCAATACCTCTGAAAGGCACCAGTGGGGTGGCCACGCCTAGCCGTCTGGCGGGTACGACTAGAACCCTGACAGTACCCCCCCTTTAGGGACGCCCGCCGGGCGTGAACATTTTCCTCAGCAGGAGTGGAGCGTCTGGCACGCAATGCCTCCTCAAATAAACGCAAGTCTTTTTTGCAGACTACAGTACCATCAGAAGCATAGGTACAGTCTGGTGGTATATCTTCTTCGAGCAGGCTTGAAGTAGTGTTGGTACTAATAAGAACTGCATCTTTAGGAGACAGCGTTGCCTCTTCTCGGGCTTTAGACAGAGGTGTCACAGAGGTCACGTTATCAGGTACCTGAAGGACATTGGTGGTTTCAATCACAGTGGTCTGAGTACCTTTGGCCATAGACGAACATGAACTTGTGTGACAACAATGTTGGCAATTCACAGACAGAGGTGTATTGCTGACTGGGTATAACTGAACAGTACCCAAATGGAGAACCCGAGGTCTAGGAGGGCGCGTAGGGCACAGAGAGATAAAGTGCCCTCTTTCTCCACAGTAAAAGCAGAGACCACGGCATCTCCTCCGGTCTCTTTCATCAGGTGTCAATTTGGTCTTTATGAGACCTATCTCCGTGGGTTCTTCAGAGTCGGCAGGAACATGGGAAACCTCTGGAGTTTCTCTATTAACAGGTTCACAAGATGGTAACATTGACGTGTGGTGTTGGTATTCCCTGTCTCTGGGTATCTTGGATTCTCTGAAACCTGACCTTGGAGTAGACGGTTTTCTAGAGGTCTTACACTGCGAGTCCAATGCAGTCAAGAAGGACACCCAGCTGTCAAGGACAGGACTCTGAGCAAGCAACATCTGGTGTGCCCATGTCTTGATCCATCCAGACAGCAGATTGATAGCCGTACGGACCTTGATAAAGCCACTGGCATATGTCCGAGGCTTTAAGGCAAATAAAATTTCGCAGTCCACCTTAAAGCACTGGAAAGAAGCACGACTACCATCGAATCTTTCAGGCATGACAACAAACGGCTCTGAATATGCAGGTTCCGAGACTGTGCGTACTGTGCCTTTAAGTAACAGAATTTCACGCTGCAGCTCTGAAACAGTCTGGGCCAGGCTGGACACTTGCAGGGTTAGCATCTTGCACATCTCTGCTGACTCCATGTTTGGTCAGTTCATACTGTCAAGGCTTACCTTTGTTGGGAGTCATTCAGGCAGAGATTTATGCTCACCCTTGCAAACAAACACAGACCAGGGTGACCAGGTAAGAAGCCACCTGGCCTGTGAGTTTGTGCACGGGGGCTGTGCAGGATAACCAGGTCCAAATACAGGCAAGGACTAGAGCAGGAGAACCGTCAGGTGAAGCCAGGGGTCAGATGCCGGAAACAAACAGGAATGCAGGAACTCAAACAACAGGAACCAAACCAGGAAACCAGAATCAATGAACTGACACTGCCCTTAGGGAGGGGCAGTGTCTTATACCTTGTTAATTAGGTATCAAATACAGCTGGAGAGTTACTGACAGGTCTGAGCCTCTGGTGAAATCCAGCCCCCTAGTGCTGCAGGCAATATAGTAATAAACAGGAGTTCTCCAAAGTCCTGAAGTGGCTCAGAGGCTAGTTTGCAGACTGGTAAGCCAGAAGGACACAGGTTCAATACCTCTGAAAGGCACCAGTGGGGTGGCCACGCCTAGCCGTCTGGCGGGTACGACTAGAACCCTGACAATAGCTGAATAGAACAACAGTATCCAATGGGTGTAGCTCACTGTAACATATGCAGACTAGGCTGTAATTTAATATTTTTTCCCTAAATGGGTGATTATTGAATAGCAGAATTGAACAACAGTATCTAAATGGTGTATCTCACATGTACAGATACAGACTAGGCCGCAATTTAATATTTTTTCCCTAAATGGGTGTTTATTGAATAGCGGAATAGAACAACAGTATACAAAGGGTGTATCTCACAGTAAAATATGCAGACTAGGCCGCAATTAACTTTTTATCCCCTAAATGGGTTTTTATTGCAAAGCGGAATACAACAGTATGCAATGGGTGCATTTCACTGTAACATATGCAGACTAGGCTGCAATTTATTTTTTTCCCCTAAATGGGTTTTTATTGCAAAGCAGAATACAACAACAGTATCCAATGGGTGTATCTCACTGTAACATATGCAGACTAGGTTGCAATTAAATTTTTTTCCCCTAAATGGGTTTTTATTGCAAAGCGGAATACAACAACATGCTGCCTCATAAGTCCACTTTATGGTCTTGACCAACCACAACGCCAGTGTTCTGGTAGTTGCTGCTAGCCCTTTTCTTGTCCCACCTGGAATGACAAACAGGTTTTCTGTTCTTCTGGAAGAGGCTGTTCTCTGTATGTTCCAAGATAGACCCGACATCTAACTCTTGCATTTGATTAGATGTGTCTCTCTACATTGTTTGGAGAACGATGTCTTGTTTCCGATGAAATGGTTTGTTTAACTTCGGCAGATGTTATGGCATCAGTGGAGATCTTAATATCATTCTGTCCGGTAAGTGGCAACAATTAGGAGGTTTTTAACTTAAGGCCTGAATATCTGATATTCTTCTTCCTGATGTAATGGCAGTGAGGAAATCTGCTTTCTTCATTATATTCCACAACAAGGTTGCTTTGTCACCTGAACAAGAGGTTGGAACAATATCTGTAATGCCACCTGTAAGTCCCATGGAGGAACAAACAACCTTTTTTGTGGACGAACTCTACTGCAAACTTTCAGAAAATTGGTTTACTATCTGCTGGGTAGCCCATCTTACCCCTGACAAGGCCAAAAGGGCTGAGACTTGGACTCTGAGTGTGTTTGAGTGTAGGCCTTTTTCAAGGCCTGTTTGAAGGAATTCCAGCACCTGTGATTCCCGTGGCACTAAGGGGTCGAATCCTCTGGACTTGCAAAGGTGGCAAACCTTTCCAATATCCTCGAGTAGGTACTGTTCATCATTGCTGCTCTTGCATTCAGCAAAGTTTCGATAACTGAGGCCGAGCAACCTGCCTCCCCTAGCCTTATCCTCTCAATCTCCATGCCGCAAGATGAAGCCTGGTAGGATTCGCGTAACACAACTGACCTTGCTGGAGGAGATCTGGTATCCCCAGTAGTACGATTTGGGGTTCCAATGCCAAAGCCTGTAATAGTGGGAACCACTGCCAGGGGGGCCAACAGAGAATGATTACTTACACCACCCCTGGGTGTTTGTGTATTCTGCTGAGTAACCTGGGAATTACAGGTATTGGTGGGAATACATATATATGCTAGGGTACAGATCCATTTGGGGCTGAGTGCATGCACTGCTTCCGCCTGTGGGAATTTCACTCTTGCTAAGAAACGTCTGCATTTCCTGTTGGTCGGGAATGCCATTCAGTTGAGGTCTGGATGACCCCACTGACTGCAAATCCACTGGAAGATGAACTGGTTCTGTGCCTATTCGTTGTTGTCCAACGTTTTGCAGCTCAGTGCATCCGACAAGTAATTCTGTGGAGCTGGGATGTAAGTGACTAATAGACTTGACACATTCTGTTGAGCCCAGTTCATAATGGGCACGACCTCCGCTAGGAGTGCTTGACTCCTCGTTCCTCCTTGGCAGCGTACATAGGTGACTGCTGCCCTGTTGTCCATCTGGAGTATTACACTGGTCCCTCTGACTTGATCTTGGAATGCTTTTAGAGCTTGGAAGGCTGCCTTCAGTTGTAATACATTGGAGACTTCCTTCTGTCTGCTTCTCTGAAAGCCCTGGGCTAGTTGCCCATTGCAATGTGCTCCCCAGCCTACCTCTGATGCACCCGATGTGATCACTACTGGTGTTGGTGGGTTGAGTTGGTGGCAATTTGACAAATTGGTTGGTTTCTGCCACCAGTCGAGGGAATGCTTCATCGCTGGTGACAGTCTGATATGTTGACACATGGAGCATCTCTTCCATTGTCTCAGGAATTCCACCTGGAAGGTCCTCATCCGCCAGTGGGCCCACTTTACCATGGGTATCGTGGCCGTTAGCGATCCTCACAGCCTTAGACATTGGGAGGCCGTGAGGTATGAGAGTGTCAATATCTTTTCTAGTGGAGAGTCAAGCCCCATTGCCTTCTCTGAAGGGAGTTCTACGGTGTTCCTGCAGGTATCTAGGATTGCCCCCAGAAACAGCATTCTCTTCCTCGCATAGGGACTGGTTCTATGTAGGAGCGATTGGACATATTCAAAGATTATCTGTATCTTCTGTTGACACTGAAGAAGCTTTGTGCGGGTAAAGTGGGGCACCTCCGGAGGGGCCACAAACTCCCAGTGATGACCTTCCCAGATTATCTTTATGGCCCAAGGGTCCTTTATTTACTCTGGCCAGACCAGCGTAAATTGGCGTAGTCGGGTACCAACTGGACCAGTATGGACAGAGGGACCTTCAAAAGGGTTTCTTCGTTGTGCTCTGTCTTGATTTGTTCAAACAAGCCCCTGATGTTCTTTCACCCTCTTCTGGTATCTTTGTTTGTTCTAAAGGATCTTGTGTCCCTTATATTACCCGTAAATTGTCTCCTTTCTGGCTGGCGCTGGTGTCTGGGCCTTAAGTCTTGCGGAATCAACCCTGACTTGCCCCCTGTCACCTTCGAAATAGCGGTTTCCAAGTCACTGGAAGCCATTTTGGAAATGGGCAGCAGCCCTGCCGATTGTTTTTCTGCTATCTGCCTGGTAATTAACCCGCAAACAGCGCATCCACAACCCCAGCAACCTGAGGGAATCTTACAGCCATGGAGGGCCAGGAAGAAGGAGAGAGAAACCCATATCACCGGAGAACGTACTTACCTGTCCCCAGAGACCAGTATCCTACCCCCAGTGCCAGGGCCTGGGGGAGGCTTCCCTCATATAGGTGGTTTACACCCGAATAGAGGGAACTTTGACACAGGAGAGGCTGAACGTGTGCAGCTGGCCAGATGAATCCGGTAAGGTGAGGGCAAAAAATAAAAATCTTCTTTCCATGGTAACAACCGGTTGAGCATTTGAGGAACAAAAATAGAATGCTGCCTTGGGGGAGACAACTCATTTATATAGTATAACCAGTCCTGATTGGCCGAGGGGTGGAGCCTATACCCATATGTGTATGCTGTCATGCTTGTGTCAGGAAACAGAGGTTCTGTTCCCTGAGTAATGGAAATAGTCTTTCAGTAAGGAGAGAGAGTGCCCGTTGCTAAGGATTAGCGGTCATTTGGCAAAAGCAGCAGAGAAAGCAGGATATCCTTTCGATTGGAGACAGAGTAAACAAGATCAGGAATATGAGTTGGCAGCTTTGTACCTCATTTGGGGGGGGGGGGCAAGGACCATGCTCCCCAAGAAGCTTAAAGGATAACTCCATGTTCATGGAAAAAATTATAGTAAATAAAAAATTATTAATATAGCATATACATTTGCTACACAAGCCATATTGCAATTTAATGTTACTAAACATTACCTTTCCATTTCAATCTGCAGGGTTGTAATTTTCTGTAAAATTCAATACATTTCTGGCAACCTAGGGGGCAGCATAGGAAGACATTTAGAGTGAAGGTTCACTTTAAGGAAGCATGCTTAGGGCGTCTGCCAGTGATGGCTCCTGGTGATGTGAGAGTGGTCACGGCTTTACATGAAAGCGTGTTTAATGATTTCCATCC